>NC_069659.1:261060000-261408125 GCF_027244095.1 Hemicordylus capensis
TCACTTTTCAAAACAAGAGAATGACCACAAAGATGAGGATATGTGTAGAACTCCCAGAAAAGGTAACAGTGTGTGGACTATGAGGGGTTCAAAATTCTGCTTAGGCATGGAACTGGATAATAGTTTGGACCAGACCCTTTCTTTCAACCTAACTAGAACTGCTGAAGCCCAACTTGAGCCAAATGCAAAATGATAACTCCGGGTGTAGAAAATGGCAGCCCAAGGAAAGAGCAAATTATCTACTGCATACCATAAACCTGCATATACAGTCATATACTTGAATATACCTACATATATGTATACTTGAATATACCTACAGCAGGAGCTTGACAGGGAGTACATCCCTGTTGGTTCCGCTGGACCGCTCAGAGGCATTCAATACCATCAAACATGATATCCTTCTGGATCGCCTCAAGAACGCGTATTGGAGGTGCTGCTTTAGAGTGGCTTCAAGTCTTTTCTCAGGGGGAGGGTCCAGAAGGTGGTACTAGGGGACTTAGACAAGACCTGCCACAATTTCCTGGTTGCGGATAGTCACTGCTCTGCCACTGGCCTGTGGAATCCCAAAGGCTTGTTTTGTCCCCCATGCTGTTTAACATCTACATGTAACGGCTGAGAGAGGTCATCCAAGGAACTGGACTGAGTTGTCAGCAATATACAGATGACACTCAGCTCTATCCTCTCCTTATCACCTGCACCTAGGGAGGCAGTGGATGTCCTGAGTTGGAGGTTGGAGGTAGTGATGTGCTGGATGTGGGCTAGTAAACTGAGACTGAATCCAGGCAAGACAGAAGTGCTGTTGATCAGTAGGAGAGCCAATCGGGATGAGGGGATTCAACCAGTTCTGGATGGGGTTGAATTCCCCTTGAAAGAGCAGGTGTGCAGTTTGGGGGTATTGCTGGACCCCCAAACTGCACACTTTTGCAGAGCTTTCCAACTCCAGCTCAGGTGGAGGTGGTGACCAGGGGTGCCTTTGCATAGCTTCAGCTAGTGTGCCAGCTGTGTCCATTTCTCAAGAAGGCAGATCTGGCCACAGTTACCCATGCCTTAGTCATGTCATGACTGGATTACTATAACACGCTCTACATGGGGCTGCCCTTGAAGAATATGCAGAAACTGCAGCTAGTGCAAAATGTGGCAGCTTGGATTTTATCCAGAGCTGCCCACTGGGATCATATTACATGCATTTTGAAAGAGCTACATTGGCTACCAATTTGTTTAGGGTCCAACTGAAGGTGCTGTTTTTGACCTTTAAAGCCTTTAATGGTTTGGGCCCTGGTTATCTGAGGGACCTCCTGTTCCCAAGTGTTTCTGTCTGGTTGATAAGATTGTTGTTGGGGGCTCAGCGTGCCAACAACGAAGAAGGCTCAGCGTCACGCACGTGGGACAGGGCCTTCTCACTTATTACTTTGGAATGCTCTCCCGGTGGGCATTTGCTCCTCAGTCTCCATCAGAGTTTTTAGAAAGCAAGGGAAATCTTGCCTTTTTACCCAGGCTTTTATATGAGTGTTTTTGTTGCTGCTGCTCTGTATTTTATGGTCTTATTGTGTATGTTTTTTTAACTTTTAATTAAATTTGTATTTTTATATTCCAATTTGATATTTTTATTCTGTAACTATTTGATAGTTTTATATTGTTTTAAATGTTCTGTAAGCCACCTTGAGATTGTTTTAATGAAAGGTGGTATAAAAATCTATACATAAAATAGCTTCTAAGTTATTCAGAACACAGATCTAATGGCCTGATTTGGGAGGGGGAATAATTTTGTTGTTGCTATTGTTAAGCAACTGAGAGTGAGAACCCGTGCCGATATACCTGTGCAGTCATCCAGTAATCAACAAGCAGATCCCAATGACCTTCTGTCCACTCCTATCGATCCCAACATTCTACTCATCACAGCACACAGAGATACTTGAGGATATAGTTGTACAAATGTATCAGAAGCAGCATTTGTTTACTCTAATATATGCAAGCATGTCAATCTTCACAGGAGTCACATGGATAATAGGTGGTAGCTGCAAGTAAGATATTAAATTATTATCCCCCTCCCCTTTTTCCTCAGGAAAAATTCTGCTGATTTGTGTCCATGGATGAATGTTATACCCATCTGATGGGTATTAGGCTGAGCAATTTAACTTAGGATGTATTTGGTGGCTGACATCCATAGTAAGGAGCACCAGAGCTTCTCACAAGGTGCTCATGCTGCTCTACAGTAGAATAACACAAACTAACTACTGCAGACTAACACAGCTCTGCTGTTTGTGTGGAGAAGGTGGGTTTTCACCAATCTCCCCTGCACCCTGCAACCCAGTAGTAGGTCCTTCTGAAGGCAAATGCCACTCTTGCCTTTTCACACAGTATAGTGACACTGGGGAAAAGGTGGGAAAGTTGCCTTATGAACCCACAGATATAAGGGGTGTATTCTTTTGCACAGTTTCATGCCAGTATTTGGCACTATGAGATCTAGGAATTTGCAACTATAAGTAATTTATGCACTCTGGTCTGACCCATTGTAGCTCCCATTAGGAAGGACAATTTGCTACAGATATACCTTTTTTATGATGGCATTAAACTACTGGAACCTTAACATTATTTAGGTTTTATCGTAATGCAGTAAAAATCACCCACTGTTACAACAGCCTTAAAACATATGAATTAGGGCTATTTCAGTAACCTTTAAAGATGTGTTATTCTTTGTCATATTACTGAATCATAAGAAGGGGCTTGTTACCTCTAAGAGGTTTAAATTTCCTATCTATTAAAGTAATACCAGCAATCTGTTTTTTCTAGGCTGTTGCAGAGAGGTTAAAATGAAAATTGGACTTCAGGGAGTACCTTCTATTCCAAGAGCAGGCAGAAAACATCTCAGCTGTAGCAAGCAAAGTCAGGTTCTCTTTACAAAGCAGTTATCAAGGGAAATGACTGGTGATAACTTTATTGATTAAAGCAACTCCAAAAAATTCAAACTTTAGCCACAGTCTAGTTCTACTGCAATGAGACAATTTAAAATGTTGCAGTGGTAAAATGAAGATAGCAGAACACGGAAATATGTTTTATAAAACACAGGTGGTGATTTAGAGTGATTTAATGATGCAGTTAATTTTATTTTGAAGTGCAATAAATGAATTGATCGGAAGAATTTTATGAGATAAGAGTCATTGGCTCTTCTTTTTTTATCCTAGGCAGAGGATAACATAAACATACATAAATGGACCACCACACATGCCAGGAAAAGCCAGCAGTCATATGCCCAATTGTGGAGTGTAAGCTTCTTTTCATCCTCTTGAGAAGAAAATCAGGGTAGAAATATTTTAGTAAATACACAAATAAATGGCATGTGTGGCTGTTAAGATACAAAGAGGGCAGGCTCATGAAAACCTACTGGGATTTTACTAGAGTGACAGGATAAAGTTAAGCTGTTTGGCAAAAGTGGGGTTGAATTTCACTGGATCCAGTAACTCAAGTGTAGTGGTTGGCCACCCCTCCCCCTAAAGAGTTAACTGGAAGTGAACCCTGTCTTGACTGACAGACTGGTGAACTCCAGAGCTCAACCAATCAGCACACCAGGTGGGTGGGACCTAGAGAGCCATTGGCAGGAAAAAGCGAGCTCTTTATGAGAAGAAGCTGGGCTGGAGGTACAGAGGAGGATATGTGGACATGGAGGATGGCTGCAGGAAGATGACTTCAACTCTTGGAAGAAAGAACTGCAGGGGCTTGAATTCCCTTTAGAAATTCAAGAAAATGAAGCCAGGCTTCAGGAAGTTGAGGGGGAAATGTCTAGGGAAAAGTTGGTTTAGTTAGACTTTCGGTTTCTTTGGTGTGTGCTTTGTATATCCCCAATACTGTTCTATGATTGCTTACCTGTAACGTAATTAAACTAAGAAACACTAGCTTACGCCTCAGCCAGGGCATTACAAAAGACTCTGTAAACATTTAAGTGTGCTTTTGCATTTTCCTACATACGTGTTCTTTGCAACTGGGTAACCACAATTTTTTAAGTGTGCCGCCACAACATTATTCAGGGTGCTTTTTGAAGTATTCTTGTAACCTACTAAGTATTCTTAACTGTATATAGAAGTTGAGAAAGCCTTAGATGGAATCAGTGGGTAGTACTGGAAATAAAATAGATTTTTTTTCTTTGCCTTTTACAAGCCTCTCCGAGTTGGTTTTTAACTCGGGAAAGGGGGGCTTTCTCTGGTGCAAAACGTGTCTCAAGGAGAGCTTGGCCAAATCAACAATTTCTCCACGTGCCTTTGATCACGTTCTCCACGTTCTTTGATCACTCCAATTCTCATTCAGAGTAGCCTGTAGGAGAGATCTGGCGGCAGCCTTTTGAACCTACCAAAAATTACAGAAAAGTTTTAGGAGAAGCCTAGGCAGGCAGCTCAACAGGAATGATTCAGCATTTCTTTCCCTCACATGAGCTTGCTCTGAGACAAAGGCTTTAATCCACTACATCACGTATCAAAGCATTGGGTCACCATTTTAATATTTGTCCTGAAGCACCAAAATATAATCTTGTGAAACCTGTGTAAGTGAATAGAATATTCCAGAGGTGGCCAATGAGGATGGCACTAGGGGTGGCAGTGAGAGGTATCTTTTCAAAGTGATCACCGGCAGTACCACCTGGGATCATTTTTTAAAGGTGCCTCTAACCGCCCGCCCCGCAGTGCCACCCTCTCAGTGGCTGCCACTGGAATATTCTGAACAAGAGTATGTACAAAAGAAACACAAGAGGAATTGAGTACTCAGACAAAAGATTGTCATCATGGTTCATAATCTAGTGATGCCAATTGACTATTCTAATTGCTTCAGAAAGACATGAGATCCAACGAGTGGAAGAATTACAGATTATCAGTACCACTGGTGGTCACTTTTTAAAGGTAACCCTCACTGCCACCCCCAGTGCTGCCCTCACCGGCCGTCACTGGAATATGCTATCCACTTATACAGGTTCAGAAGAAACTGATAATTTCTTCTCAAGGCAACCAATAGCAACAAACACTGAAACAAACACTGCCTGGCACTGTGGAGTTATGGAATGCTTAGGAGTCCTGAAAGCCAGGCCAAGCAAGCATTGTTAAGACAATGGAGATCTTACTACAATAGTGGCAGCAAAGATTTCTCATGTCTTACCTTCTAAACCCTCAGTGAGTCCAAACATTGGCCTTCCTGTGTAGCTCCCATATTATTTATTTTAGAAGCAATCAGACTTGAGACCACTGAGCTCTTTTCTCAAAATCTTCCCACTTTTTTCTCAAATGCATTTTCCTGAAATAGGTTTTTTGGTCCGCCTGGCCCTTCAAGTTGGGATTAATGGATTAGTACAAGTGGAATACTGTGTTCAGTTCTGGCCATCTCATTACCAGAAAGATAGCAACAAATTGGAAGATGCTTGGAAAAGAGTGGCAAAAATAGTTAAGAATGCTGAGGGATTGACTTGTGAAGGAAGATTACAAAAAGTGAAACATATAGCTTAGCTACAAGATAACTATGAGGAAAGATCAGGATAACGGCCCCCAAATAAATGACTGAGGAAAAAATATCACAGAGCAAATAGTGTTTTCAGGAACATCACTGGGCAAAACTATGGATAATGAGATCACACTTAGAAGTATTAAACTGAAATAAATGCCAGAAAAAGCTTCCAAGATAAATCCAATTTCAAATATTTCCTCTAGGATTTTGTTTCAGAAGAATGTTTTTCCTCCAAAACAAACAAACCCCACATTCACTGTTTATATTATCATCCATAAATCTGTGCAATCCAAGTTAGCTTTGGATAAATGTTAGAACATATTATTATCATAGAGGGACAAGCACAGAACATGCAGATTTGTAGGAAAATAATGGTTTTGACCATCTCCTTTCCTCCCCAACCCCCAGTCCCCCATGCCTGGAGGTTACCAGGCGCACATACTGATAATAACATATTTTGTATGTTGGGCTACCTTTGTACATAATCCAGAAATTACAATTCATGTAAAATGCAACAGCCAGGTTGGTCTCCAGGGTTACCTGGAAAGACCATATTACTCCTGTTTTAAAAGAACTATGCTGGCTGACGATAGATTTCTGAGCAAAATATAAAGTGCTGGTTATTACCTATAAAGCCATTAATGGCATGGGTCCCAGGTACTTAAGAGAATGCCTTCTTTGTCATGAACCCCACCACCAACTAAGATTGTCCGAAGAGGTTTGTCTGTGGTTGTCACTGGCTCATCTGCTGGTGATTTAGCTGGTGGATTTAGCTGCTGGTGGATTTGGGGTTTTCATGAGCTGTACACCATGATCATCACAATTATAACAAATTAAGGCTTGACTTATCTCGCTTTGCATGTAATGTGTCTGTCTCATATATCAGTTTCACCTTTTAATTTGTATTACTGAAATTAATGGACTTTTGCACGATATTCTAATTTTCCGAGTTTCACCTGTATTAGGGGCAGCAGAGGGAAGGTGGGGCTTGGTAAAAATTGCTGCACAAGCAAAACCTTCTAACAACGGGGCAAAGTTGGTTGCCTGTAAAGCATGAGTACTGCATGTGTATAGTGTAAATGGGGCCACCGGTGTAGACAAACGGATGGGAAAGTGTATGAGAGAATGAAAAGGAAATAAACATTTTATATAAACAACATTTTATATATATATTTACACACACACACACCATCAATATCCTGAACTGATATGTATAACCACTCATTATTATATTAAAAACTTTGGAATTTTATATTAAAGGAAAAAATTCCTCCAATTTAAAATTCCTACATTTGATATACTCAAAAACAGAATGAACAACACATGCATAACATTTGTTTTAAGGGACAATCATAATCTGAACCTGGATGTCTTACTAGGTTCTTCTTAATGCCTATACTTTATAATAAAGGTAAAAACAAACAAAGCATGAAATACAGGGTCATAATGTCATCTATAGGTTCTAAGACACAAGATGCTGAGTTTTTTTAATGCTGTCTAAGTCACTGGATGGGATTATTTTGTAATTCATGACTCTTCCAAGTAAAAGTCCGCATGTCAGGAGAAGTTATGTGTTTGGCTTAAACAGAACTACGATCTCCTTCTATATTTCTCTCCTTGTTCTGTGTAACGTGATATAACAAAACAAAAAACTATGAAATGAAAAAGAAAACACTATGCTATTAAATGTTAGCATAAGCGTTGAAGTACTCAATTTATTTGAAATTTAAGAACACAGGAAGCTGTCTTTTACGGAGGCAGACAATTGGTCCATCTAGCTCAGTATTGTCTATACCAGGGCTGTTCAACTTTGGTTCTCCTGCAGATGTTGCCCTACAACCCCCATAATCCCTGGCTTTTGGCCACTGTGGCTGGGGATTATGGGAGTTGCAGTCCAAAAACAGCTGGAGGACCAAAGTTGAGCAGCCCTGACAGACTGAAAGCTTCTCCAATTTTGTCCTCCTAGATATTGAACTGCAACTCCCATCATCCCCAGCTAAAATGTATTGTGGCTGGCAAAGATGGAAGTTGTAGTTAAGCTGGAGAGCCAAGATTTGCTACCCCGATTAACTTTGATGAACATTGAAATTCACCCCTGTAGTGATGGGATGGATTTGAGGGAGGACTAGGCTTCACCTATATCGGGCAGCAGCGAAAGGCATCATCTCATACTGCATGGGAGGAGGCTATGGTAAATCCCTCCTGTATTCTACCAAAGACAACCACAGGGCTCTGTGGTCACCAGGAGTCGACACCAACTCGACGGCACAACTTTACTTTAGGCTTCATTTAGAGCAACTGCTGGGAGGGTGGGCCTTTACTAATATGGGGGAAAGCCTGGAAAATTCAAAACAGTAGGACCAATCCAGAGGACTGGGCAGTAACTACATTCACAGCCACCAGCAGAGGAGGAGAAAGCTTTGTTCTGTTTGTTTGTTCCGTCCCAAGAGTGCTCTGAGGGAGTAGCTGGCTGAGAAGCTGCTGAGGAAATGAGAAGGCCACAGCCAGGAGGCAGCAGGAAGATCCCTGCCTGTGAGTAATAAGATAGGGACTAGTTCAGTTAGATGCATAAGGGAGGTTATTTTCCTTTATTGTATTGCTTGAATCGGAGTTGCCTGGTTAATGAAAACTTATCTCTCTTACAATCAGCTTTATGAAAAGACAATTATTCTTACTGAATGCTCTTGTTTCTCTTGTATCTAATAATAAACCCTTGTTGGTGATGTGTGCTACAGACATTTTGGCAGACATTTTGGGTCTGCCTTAGTCACATACCTCTAGAGGACTAAGAATGCACAGCCCCTTCTAGGGAGAGTTTTGCCACTCCCCCCTAGGAATCGTATATGGAGAGTAGTTTGTCCCACATTAAAATAAAGGGAATGGTGGTCGCCTATTGTGAATCCCTTACAGTCAAGGATTCACCCTAGTTAACTCCTCTGGCTCTATTAGGAGCCATGACAATCCCTCTCTCTTTTTGTACTGTATATACTACGGTATGCACCTGTTTACAACAATATGACAGGACTGACTAAAAACCCTGCTTACATTACTGGTCTACTTGTGTGAGCAGTATAACATGGGACCCAAGAATTCATACAAGTTTTTTTTTTCACAGAAGGGGAGCCTCAGTCTTGCACCAAGTTGTAGCTCCAATATTATGCTGTTCATACAACTATACTGTTCACATGAGCAATATTTTCCCCTCATGTCAGCTTCCAGGAGTGGTGCTGGAGCAAGTTAATACAGAAAATTTAACAAGAAATCTTACCTGGTGTGGTTGAACACCCATTTCTGCCAAAGCTGATTGGAAAAACATTTTGGCTGGCTTTCCCACCACTTCAGCTTCAATATCACAGGCATACTAGGTGACAGAACAAAATTAAGATTGTACAATAAGGGGGAAAAATCATTTGGTCCATTTAAAGACACAAATGAGACACATTATGAAATATGCAATTATTGAAAGCTCAACTAGTGAAAAGTGTCACTTAATTTAGGGATACACTGCAGAAATACTGAAAATCTACCTCCAGGTACTCAAACTGTATTTTATATACATAGTTTGCAAGACAGGAAAATGTCTTTCTGAAGGTCTGATAAGATTCCCTCAGAAGTCCAGAGAAAGGGATCTACTGGGAGGGGGCTCTTGCTGCTTCCTCACATGACCTAGTAAGATCCCCTAGATCTGGGTGGAAATAAAGAAAAATATACATTGGTTTGGGAACAAGGAACAATGACAATATTTTACTAGTTTAAGATGGTAAATATCCCAGAATAGTTCATGCAAAGCAAAGGATCAAATTTCACATAAACACCAACTGATTGCAAGTAGGTTTTCTTTCCAAACAAAAAGCAGTCTTAAAATATATGCAGAAATATTATTTTTCAACATTAAAATAAAATAAAATATAAAGTAAGATTTTATTATATTTATTTATTCTATTTCTATATGCCCTTCCAAAAATGGCTCAGGGTGGTTTACACAGAGAAATAATAAATAAATAAGAATGGATCCCTGTCCCCAAAGGGTTCACAATCTAAAAATTTTTTTTACTGACATATTCCTTTAAAAGATCCAGAAACTCAGGGATTTCAGAAAGCTAGGAGATTCTGTGGATTACTTAAAAGGTATTACTGTAAAGCAGGCCTGCTCAATTTAGGCCTCCAAACTGTTTTTGGACTACAACTCCCATAATCCCCAGTCACAGTAACCAATGCTGGAAAACTATTTGAAGTCATTGCATGCTTTAGTTCCCTCCCATGGATTCCTCTTTTAACAAACCTTTATTAACCTATATTAACAGAGATGGTATTTATTTCTCTTTCAAACTTATGGACCCCTTTAATTTTGATATACAGGTAAATATTACACATTATGCATGCCATGGGAGCATTGACAACATTATTATTATTATTATTATTACATTTATATCCCGCTCTTCCTCCAAGGAGCCCAGAGCAGTGTACTACATACTTAAGTTTCTCTTTCACAACAACCTTGTGAAGTAGGCTAGGCTGAGAGAGAAGTGACCGGCCCAGAGTCACCCAGCTAGTATTATGGCTGAATGGGGATTTGAACTCGGGTCTCCCTAGCCCTAGTCCAGCACTCTAACCACTACACCACGCTGGCTCCCTATATCTATATCTATATCTATATCTATATCTATATCTATATCTATATATGGCATCCGTATATCTCCCCCCAACCTCTGCCTTAATGTCTAGGAATACATCACATTCAGTTGTGCTGCCCCCATGCCACATCACTGGCCACCACTGGAAGATGCAAGGAAACTAGCAGTGCAGTGATGTCTCATCACAAGATGAGCATAGTTAAAGCCTCAAACAGTTTTGCTAACATTAGGGTCTCTGATCTGTAGTTCACACTAGAACTTTATGCTATGTGACAGCTATCAACAGATATTTCTCTGTGTATATGAGCCCCATGACACTCACTGTGGTCTCCAGCTCCAATGCCACACATATTTTCTTTAGTTCAGGAGAAGAGCAGTATCTCTATGAATATATGTCTTCCAGTTCATGAATCTGCTCATTGTGTTATTTCATTGGCTGAAATAGAGTCATTGTTTACATCTAATATGGACCACCACCACAATGGCCATAAGTTGGGTCACCTATGTGCCCCATGATGCACTCTGTGGTCATCGAATGCAGTTTTCCACTCTGTACGGGTATTCTTAACTGGAGAGAGAGCTGTAATCTGTAGCAATGAAGGGGCTTCTTAAAGCGCCGAACACTCACCCTGAAGTTTTAGAACCTTCTCCATTTGTAACATAAAAAGAGCAACCCCTTGCTCCTCACCCCTTCCACTTCATACTCTGCTCTTTGCTTTATCAGCTGCATTTTGAACCTTTTTAGTTATGTAGTAAAAAGGTCAAGGCTGGATTAAACGAAATTGCTTATCCTAGCTGGTTATTTCTCTATAGCTGGTAATACATCATTTCACCCAACTAAACAATACTCCCCAAACAGCAAGACAACACCTTTAAAAACAAACATATTGTGCATTTTACAGTTGAATAATTGAACTTTTACTATGCGAAATAAAATTTATCTTTGAAGTATAATATACCTCCAATGCTTTCATGTAAACGCCAACATCAAGTTTTAGACCATCAGTTTCTTTATAATAGCGTCTGAAAAATAAAAAAATACAAATGAAATTAAAATGTTGCAAGACATATTCTGTTTGTTAAAATGATCTTATTTGTTCTCCCCATGGTTTAACACGCTATTGAAAATAAGAGCAAGCAGTACAATTCCCAAATTAGTATAAAGATTTAGGTAACATACACAAAGAGAATGAGGCTAGGCAGATATATCAGCTAGGCAGATATACCAGCAAGTAGCAGATTGGATAAATGTATAAAAGTTCACCATCTCAAGGAACAGTGGTTTCCAAGATGATTATGATCAGAGCAAATACAGGCAAAGGCTGTGGGGGTGGCATGGAAACTCTGCGTGAACAAATTTCCAAAAGCCACCATGGAATTATAGGGCATAGTGGCCGGTGCACTCCAACTTAATGACTGTACAGCATGGCAAGTCATTGCACATTGCTTCTAAAGAGTCCAGTTATTGTCCTGCCCAGTTTCATACACATATGGACAGCCCCCATATGATATTTATGGGGGCGGGGGGGGGGGAGCAAGCATATGAGTGCCAATGACCTGAAGTCATGTCTTCTGTGGACCTCACTGAATCCAACCAACCATGTTAAGATTAAGTAGTCTGAAGTTTGCCACCAAATTCGACAGTTCAATCTGGGAAGGTTCCCCAAAACAAGGTAGGGGTGTGTGTGTGTGTGTGTGTGTGTGTGTGTGTGTGTGTGTGTTTAAGGAAGGGCTCTTTCTTTGAGAAATCAGCCTTAGCAATGAACCTAATAATAGCTCTTGTTCTAATGTTCAGTGCTTTTCTCAAATTCAGAATATTATGCAATACGTTTCATCTCTTTTACACATGCACATAAAATAAAATAAAAACTTCCAATCAACTGCAAGTATTTTCTTTTAAATCCCTAGACAGGTAGGTACAGAACAAAAATGTGTAGGATGAACATTCAGATAAGATTTTATGCTTTATCCTTCTGCCATTTTCGATTATTCAGCACAGCCTCTCTTTAAAATGACCACTTGACCTTTGCTAGAACAGCCATTAACCTTCTATAGTCTAGCGTAAACAGCTTAATTTTCTGACAGTGGCATGACAGAAGAAATTACAAAGCCAATTCCCACTCTCAGCCCAAAACAGATGCTAAATGTAAATCACTCCACTTTCAGGAGAGCATTCTGCTCCAGTAACTTGAATGCTCTAGGTTTCCAGGGACATAGCTAAAACTTTAAAGAAATGGGCTTTCTGCTAAAGTCAATCTGAAGAAACAAGCACTGTTTACATACTTTTTATACAAAAAACACTGAAATCTTACATGAGAACAACAAAATGCATGCTACTGGTACTCCTACTAAATGGCAACCTAGAAATTTTGTTTTAATCAAAGCAAAATTCATGTCACTGTTTCTCATAGGATAGTGATGGATCAGTGTTGTCCTTTTTTAAACATCTTACAAGCCTAATTAGTATAGGCTTGAGTGCACATTATGTAGTTTGTACTTTTTTGTTGTTGCAAAAAAGCTATAAACTATTGGTACGGATAATACTCAGGCAGCACACATAATAAGTAAGAGGTTGCACCAAAAGGTAGGGATGTGTATGAACTGATTTGGTGGTCCTTTTATGGACTGCCGAACCAGTTCGTGCATTCAGTTGGTTTGGCGGTGGGATGTGTGTGTTACCTTTAAGGAGCATGGGGTGCCCGCCCACCTTTTCCCCTGCCGGCGCTGTCAACAAAACCAGTACTGCTGCATACCTCCTTGCAGCACCCCTGCAGCACTGGTTTTGCAGCACCGGTTTTTCCCAGCAGGGGAAATGCAGTGGGGGAGGATGGGCCCGCTCCTTAAAAGGCCTTCCTGGGCCCCCTCTGCCAAATCGGCCGAATGCCAGTTTGTGCACATCTCTACCGAAAAGGCGCCTGCTGTGATTTCAGCAGCAGGCATTCTGACGCACTCTCAGGGTATCCTTTTACCATGTGTGAGGACCTGCACATTTGTTCAAAATACCTGTTTAAACAAGAAGACAGGAAGCTGCCTGATACTGAGTCAGACCATTGGTCCATCTAGCTCAGAACTGTCTACACTGACTGGCAATGGCTCTCCAAGGTTTCAGGCAGGAATCTCTCCCAGCCCTGCCTGGAGATGCCAAGGAGTGAACCTGGGACCTTCTGTATGAAAGCAGATGCTCTGCCACTGAGCTACAGCCCCATTCCTTAATTGGAGTATTTTACATCAGCACTTACATGTATTCACCCACCCAAATACAAACCAGGGCAAACACTGCTTAGCCAAGGAGACAATTCATGCTTGCTATTGTAAGATCAGCGCTCTCTCTCCATAGAGGTATTTGGAGTGCATCTAAAGGGGCAAAACAGATGAACTGACTTCATATGTGTCATGTGCTTTTTCCATAATGGCCCACTATGAAGAAGTCAATTCATAGTAAATCTCCACATGTCTACCATTACTGAGACCAAGGCTTACAGCTACATAGAAGTATATAGAAGTTACCTGCAGTATAGCTACCAGGAATAAACAAATGGATAGTGGAGGGCATCTAACATAGTTAATGGCATGTTTAGCATAGTTGAGGGCATTTAAAGTTTCAATCATAAGTACATTTAGTAGGACGTAAGTTCTACTGAGCTCAGTTGGACTTACTTCTAAATAAACATGCTTTGGATTGTTCTGTAACTCATACTGGAAATCAATGGGATATGTAACACACTTGTAGTCACATCCTAAGCACACTTATTCAATACTAAGTTCGACTGCATGGGTCTAAAAATCAGTGAAGAATTTGACTGTCACTACCTAAAGATCAGTGAAGAATGTGACCTGTAAGAATCTTAACATAAAAGTGTTCAAGAGAGTTTAACAGCATTTTCTTCTGATAAAAAGTTGCATGCTTCCAAGGGATTTCGCCACACTTGGCTAGATTTGACATGGGTGGCATCCTTGTGGTATTAAGACCCTCTGCATCAGCTAACAGTATCCTGCTCAGTTAATCTCACAGTCCTTTTATTTTTCAAAATATGGGGTGTGGGTGGGGAGATTATTTGGTTTAAGATGAGAGATAAGGGGCTTTCAGTCTTCACTCGTACTCTAACAAAAAGCAGAAACCAGGGTCATAGATATATAATTGAATGCCTGGGGTGGGGGGCGGTTGTGAGAAAATGTTCCTGGGCCCACAAGGCAGCTAACAATAATCAAAGCTGTAGCAAATCAAAACCAGTTCATAACTAAAACCCTAAAATATCAAATTGTAGCAGATTAAAACCTTTATCTCAGAGCAAGCTCACATGAGGTAAAGAAATGCTGAATGATCCCTGCTGAGCTGCCTGGCTAGGTTTCTCCTAAAACTATTCTGTATAGGTTCAAAAAGCTGGTAGGTTCAAAAAGCTGCCGCCACCACCCCTTTTGTCTACAGAAACGGTTTGGGGTGGGACAAAACAGAAAAAAACTCTCTTAATTTGGCTCTTGGACAAGTACAAAAATCTTCCGTGTGCAAGCCTACACGTGGTGAGGAAAATGATAGCTACTGAATGTTTTAGGATGTGTTTGCACCAGAGAAATCCCCCTTCACACACATCCCTTTTCCTGAATTAAAAACCAACTCGGACAGGCTTGTAAAAAGAAAAGAACTTTAAAAAACAGTTTTATTCAATTATTACAAACTGCTTCTGTCTGAGGCTCTCTCAGCTTTTTAGATCCAAGTAAGAATACTTAGTAGGATTACAAAAATAGGTTGTCTTAATGTACACTTAAATGTTTACAGATGCTTTTGCAACACCCTAGGTGTATTAAGCATAGGCTAGTGTTTCTTATTTCAATTATGTTGCAGGTAAACTATACTAGAACAGTATCAGGGATATACAAAGCATACACACACAAAAAATATAACTGCCCTAACACAAAGAATGACAAAACAAACTTTTCCCTAAACAAACTTTTCCCGAAGCCAAAGCCCAGGCTTCCTTTCCTTGAACTTACCAAACTCCGGATGAGAATTCAAGCTTCCTACCCTCCTGTCTTTCAAGGATCTTCAGAGTTATTTTCCTGCAGCCAGCCTCCATGGCCACATGTCCTCCTGTGCACCTCCAGCCTAGCTTCTTCCTTTTTTGTTCCCAGAATTCCCAGCAACAGTTCTCTAGGCCCCATCCCCCCCGGTGGACTGATTGGGCGATCTCTGTAGGTCACCAGCCTGTCAGTCAAGACAGGATTCACTTCCGATTTAACTCTTTAGAGGGGAGGGAGGCCGATCACTACACAAATGCTCATAGAGCAGCAGAATTTAGCTGAAGTTATTCAAGCACATAAGAAGGGGGAAATAAAGTAAACACCATAAGAGGGGGCAAGACAAGTATTCTGGAGCAAGGAATTCCACAGTTGGGGGTGGGGGCGCTACTGAAAACCCTGTTCTGCATTGCCACCAAACACACCTCTCATACTAATGAGTTGCGGAACAGGTTGTCTGAAGATGACTTTAGTGGACACACAGGATCATGTGGGGGAAGATGGTTTTCAGTAACTAACAAGATCTTTCAGTCTTAAAACACAAAATATCTTCTTACCCCTACATGTAGGCAGAGTAAAGTAAAGTGTGATTTTGACTCCTGGCGCCCACAGAGCCCTGTGGTTTTCTTTTGGTAGAAAACACAAGGGGTTTACCATTGCCTCCTCCCGTGCAGTATGAGATTATGCCTTTCAGCATCTTCCTCTATCGCTGCTGCCTGCTATCAGTGTTTCCCATAGTCTGGGAAACATACCAGCGGGGATTCGAACTGGCAACCTTCTGCTTGTTAGTCAAGCATTTCCCCGCTGTGAATAAAATCCTACTCTGCAGTTGTTAAATACAGTCTTTCAGGCTAATCACAAACATATTTTAAAATACCACTCTACTACACACATATTTTAAAATGTCACTATATTTCATCATTATACTGCATAGAATGATTTCTGATAGACTATGAGAATGTATAACCACTTGGCATTCATCTCAAAAACACGATTGGTCAAATTTGGATTAGTGATCTCAGAGAAGTTTAACATCAATTTTTAACATCAGAGAAGTTTAATTTTTTCTTTCTTTCTTTGAAAAAAGTTGATATTTATTTTTTATTATTTTATTTATTTAAAATATGTATAGCCCGCCCCTCCAGTACTGCAAGGGGCAGCTTACAACAATAAGATAGACAGATACAAGTAATGAAATTAAAAAATTCTTAAAAGTTAGATTAAAAACAATTCTTTGGTTCAAACTAAAACTGAAAATTATAAGAAGCTAAAGAAGAAAAAGAACCTACCAGATATAGCAAAATAATAATGATATTAAAAAGCCTCCTTTAAAAGGTGTGTTTTAAGATGTTTTTTAAATACACCAAGGGAGGGAACATGGCAAAGCTTTTCAGGGATGGCATTCCAAAGCTGAGGGGCCACAACCAAAGAGGCCCTGTCTCTAGTCCCCGCCAACCGGGGACTAATTTCTGTTAGTGGCGGGGTCATGAGCAGGGCCTGAGATGATGATAGGAGGGCCCTGGCATATTCATATGGGTGAATGCAGTCTGACAGGTACCCTGGCCCCAATTTCCAATGGATCTCTCCCTTCCCTTTTCTCATGGAAGTTCTCCATGGACTTCTCTGTGTTTTAAGGAAGCGCAGAAGGGTGGCCTCACTGTGCTGCCTTACAATACTCAGCAGTCACAGATACAATAATGGACAAAGTAGCTTATTAGAAAGATAATACAAAGACTAGCATAAAAATCAGAGCCAAAGAAAAACACACAAGCTCCTATTCTATGCAAAGGTTTGGCTGTATAAGACCCTCTCCTCCTGCCAGTGCTGTTCTTGCTTCCTCCAGCCAGTTGTCACTATTACGGTATATAATTATATTATGGTATAATTTAAAAACACAAAAGGTCCACCAGCTGACACAGAGATAAAAAACACACTTCTCATCCTGTTTGACTGTCAAAATCAAAGATGAGGAAGTTTTGAAAATTTGTTCTTAGGTTCAATACATTCCTAAGCTAGCCACTCTGGACTATAAAAAAAACAACACAAATAATCTGCCACCATGAAGGACTAACTTTAAATCCTAATAGGGGTAGACAGTGAACCACAACTCATGAAGCTGCTTTCTGTAGTATCTCACACAATGCAATGGTATGTGTGATGGATTTGCCTTGGAAACTGAAGAGGGGTTATGGGGTGGGGGTGTAAAAGCTGTACACTTCCTGAGCACAAATATTTCTGATATCTACACTGTTTCACTGAACAGTACACTGATTAACTTACCCTCTTCCCAGGGATATTAGAACTGGATTCTCTAGACCAATGAGAACTCGGAAGGCATCATTAAGGTTTTTGTAAGAGAAGTTGTCTGCTGCATCGCCCACCACCACACAGTTCGGGTTTGCTTTATCGATACTGGCAAATTCAGGGACAACATCTAAGGAAAAACCAAAAAAAAGTCCAAATCCTTTCAAGACGATGCCTTCCCAATTTGATTTCAATTATTGATGAGCAACTGCAGATCGATTAAGCCAGAGCAGCCCTGTAATGACTATAGTTGTACCCAGTGTGCTCTCTAATTTTTTTCATCTGTGTGCGGAATGAGTTTTCTGGGCAGCACTATCAAGGCAGTGTGTGCACATGTGTATTCAGAATGGGGCCTTCCCGATCCAGCTTGAGCAGGATCTAAAATTAACTGAGAGGATATTTTAAAATGTGTGAGCATGAGCATGCCATGCCTTAGAGGGAACACTGGTTGTACCTTCTGACTGCCCTTCAAACTCCATTGTATTCTGCAAGGGAACTTGAAAATGCAGAGCAAACTCTCTCGCCTGCTCAACACTCTCGCCTGCTCATTTAAACATTACTTGAGATGTTCTCTGCTTGCAATGATGGCATGCAATCATTGTGGTACCAGTGAAATGCTATGTTGGAAAATGGGATGCATGGAAAATGGGAAAGAAACTTTTGAAAGTTCAAAGCAACCACATATATCTGCACCTATACTGAGCACTTATTTGCTAGCACTGCAAATCTTAGGGTCAGGCCACAAGCCACAGTGCATCTCAAAATGTAGACATTTGATAGTTGAGTAACTGGGCAAATGTATATAGGAGATAGCAAGCAGACAACAGTCGTTTAGAATCAACCTGACACCACAAAGTTGCAGCTCAGCATTTTAGTTATGTTTGGGGATGAAGCTTAAGAGCAAAATGAGTGTACTTCACTGTATTCCCAAAAGTGATATTTTCTAATTTAAAGATAAACTGACAGAACTGAAAGGTTGACCTTGATGGTGCCCCCTTTCCTCTTTTCTCAGTTTTCTATTGCAATCTGAAGTTTCAGTGTGGATCTTTACATGTCTTCTTTTCATCCACATTTCCCATCTCTAGGCACAGTCATTAAGTCTTAATAAGTCCAGTCTACTCAGAAGTAGGAGTTGGAATTTATTGCACATTAGACTGAGTGTGTGTGTTTGTGTGTGTGTGTGTTTTAATGAAAGTCCACATATACCCAACCCATCCAGATGTATGTGTGGAGGAATGACTCCGCTGCGCAACCACGGGTGACGGATCCCACCGCTAACACCACATGTGGAGGAACAGCTCTCTATCCCACCTAACCTTTTCCCACTGCCACCAGGTAGACTTTTGGCGGGGGTGGGTGGGGTGGTATGGCTGAGTCTACTGCAACAGCCCTTCAAAAAATTCCTAAAACTCTAGTAGTATGGAAAGGCTTATGGGCGTGGGATGGAGACAAATCAACAAGCTTCTAATTTTTTTATAGCGAGAAAGTTTACTTTTAGAAAAATTTGTTCAATTAAAACATTAAATTTTGCAGCAAAAGAAACAAATTCAAATCACTTATTAATGGAGCAGATCAGAGAAAAATAAAAACTGGAAAAACGCAATCATTACCTGACTCTGTACTGGTCCTTACTCAGAGTCCTCTGTGCTTTCTTTTCAGCTTCTGGCTTGCTGGGTAGTCTCTTGTTTTAATTACAGCACAGGTCTTGGGCTCAATTCAGCCTGGCTCTTCCTTTTCTTCTAGTGATTTCAGCTAGGCTTCTCTTCTTGCTGGCTGTTCACTCTCTGCTTTCCTGGACTCCCTCTAACAGACTTCCAGACTCTCTTCCTTCTTCTGCTACCTCCAGCTCTGACTGCCTCCACCATACTTTCTCCGCTCTCTCAAACCCTCTCAATATATGTATATTTTTGCCCCAACAGTTTCTCAGCCCAGCCAATCAGAACAAACAAAAATTCCTTCCATTTTTTGGGAAAAAAACCCTCCAAAAATCAACTGTCAAACTACAGAAAAATAAGTGTGAACTTTTGACCCTGAACCTTGTCCATGCTCAGGGACTTGCAAGCACTGAAATACTATTTAAAATATTGCAGATATTTTAGGAATATTAATGAAATATATAATTCATTCATAATACAAAAGCTAAAAAGAAGAGGTTTGGGAATATTAATACACTTACAATACAGGGGCTTATTTACAGAAACCCAAGAGGTCTAGGTGTCGTTCCTACACAGTATGGTAAAAGACAACCAAATTTCTGTGACACATAAGAGAACAGTGCCACAAGCACCAACTAAAACCATGTTTTTGGTCTCTCTAACCTTATTTATTTACCATATTTATATACCACCTGATATGTACATCTCTAGGTGGTGTACGAAATTTAAAATATTTAAAAGTCAAAACAGATTAAAATATATATCACAATAAAAACAGCATAAAACCACCTAGAGAGATACATATCAGGCAGTATAGAAATATGATAAACAAACAAATAAATAATAAAACAGTTATTGCATAACTGCAATAAAACAGCTAATCAATCAAGAATTTCGTTGCAGCTACATGGGCTGCTGGAGGCAGCCATCTGCAATGAGACTAGTTGAGGCCCTCAACCTTTGGTGATACCGTATCAAGAAAGAAAAGAGCAATCCTGTACCCTGGGTAATGGGAGTTGCTGGTCCTACCAACTTACACAAACATAGCTAGAGAAGCAGCATGGCCAGATTGGGTCTACAACAGAATCAAATCCATGCAGAAGACAAGACAGGACAGAATCCAGGACCCAGACAAAACTGGCCTTGAAACCCTAGCAAGAGTTAGAACAAGAGTTCTACAGTGCTATAATAGATAGGTCCTATAGCAGTTCTCATGCTTAGGAACATAGGAAGCTGCCTTATACTGAGTCAGACCACTGATCCATCTAGCTCAATATTGTCTATACAAGGTTGCAGACATCTTTATCTGGAAATGTCAGGGAGGGAACTTGGAAACTTCCGCATGCAAGGGCTCTTCCCAGAGTGGCCCCATCCCCTAAGGGGAATAACTTACAGTCCTCACACATGTAGTCTCCCATTCAAATGCAAACCAGGACAGACCCAGCTTAGCAAAGGGGACAATTCATGCTTGCTGCCACAAGACCAGCTCTCCTCCCAATGCTTATGCTAGAGGTCATGCAAACTCTTGTGGAATGATATATGTGGATATGTCTTGCACTTTTCTTGCAAGACATTCCTTCTAAAAATTGAAGATGCCTTTCCATATAAGGAATGGCACCTTTGGAGCTAACCTATACAATCAACTTAATTTGCATCTTGAATTACACTCAATGGCATATGAAAGGTCTTTGTTCTAAATGCAAGAGTGAGACTGCAGCTTCTCCAGGCAATCCATGTGCTATACATTATTCTTAACTGTAAATGTATCAAAGGCTAACAAACCATCATGTACAAGAAGGTGTGGCCTCAGGTTACGTTCCTTCAAAATGCGGCATGCTGCTGGTGCTGGAGCAGTGACTTCATCCACTACAATGTCAAAGCCCAAACGCTGCAACTTTCCCACAAATTTGTCTCGCGTAGCTTGAGTTTCATTGGTGCAAAACCGCAACTTCAGCCCAGATGCCTTGATCCTGTCAGAGCAAAATGGCGAGACATTAAATCAATCAGCTTTAGAATCCAGGATTTAAATGAATGATTCTCTCAAAGCTTACAGACAATAATACATGTAGAAGAAAGAGAAGAAAGGAATACATTAACAACTTAGATATAAATAACTCAGAATATTATTTGGTTATTATTACTATAATGAATTTCAATTAAAAAAACATATTGAATAGCTGGCCAGCATACAAAAAATATGCAAGGCCTCTGCTATAAGTACATTAGAGTTTAATGAATCAATTATATATATGTGTGTATGTGTGAAAGCATTATTACTTACAGACATGCCTAAATAACTAGATGTTATACAAAAAGGCCTTAGCCACAGGCTTCATTAACTAACCATAATTAATTTCTAACAATATTTCAATTAGTGCAATACGTTGTAAAATGGATTTCAAACTGGACAATCCAAATTTAAATATTGGCCTTTATTTTATTTATTTATTTGGTACCATTCCTATTCCCTTTATTTGGATTTTGCCCTGCTCCATCTCAAGGGCTCTTAGTAAATTCCTCCACCATACCCCAGAAACCAAAAGCATAAATATTAGAGCCGAGCACGGTGCTCATGACCGGGATCAGGACTGATCCGATCCCAGTAATGACTGAATTGTGCAGGAGGCCCTGGATTGCATTGAGTTGATACATCAGTATCAACTTGGTGCATCAGGATGCCTACTTTTCCTGAGGATCACATGTTCTCCCAAGAAAGCGGCTACCCAAAAGGCAGCTGCAGTGGCAGCAATTCAAATAGCTGCCTTTCCCTACAAACATCATGATGTTGTGTCCTTTCTCAATACATTACTGGGGTGCAGGAGGGGGATGGCCATGCCCTATAGTTAAAGGATACCGCCATTTCCCCAGTAATATATGAGGAAAAGGACTGAGCCCCTGGTGGCGCAGTGGTAAAACTGCTGCCCTGCAACCAGAAGGTTACAAGTTTGATCCTGACCAGGGGCTCAAGGTTGACTCAGCCTTCCATCCTTCCGAGGTCGGTAAAATGAGTACCCAGAATGTTGGGGGCAATATGCTAAAATCATTGTAAACTGCTTAGAGAGCTCTGGCTATAGAGCGGTATATAAATGTAAGTGCTATTGCTATTGCTAATATCATGACGTTGGTTCCTGCTCTGGTGCATTTTTAGGCTGAGATGATAATGGAAAAGTAGTGATTTGCATCATTACTGCTGCTGCAGCTGCTTTGGGAGCAATTGCTTTCTTTGGAGAACACCAAATATTCAGGAAAGGTAAACACCCCTATGCATCAAGCTTTTTTCTAGGAATGCTGGAACTTCAGGAAAGGTAAGCCCCAACCCACCACCAATAATCTGATAGGTTCGATGCAGTGCCAATATGATGCAGAATCACATTAAATCTATTTTCATGCAGCAGACATTCTTCATTGGAATAGTTTCCAATGAAGAATGTCTGTCCCAATATGCCTTGCATGACATTGGAACAAACCATTAGGCTGATTCGATACACAGCCCTAAGATCAAATTCTAATGATTCTAGTTTGAAGCAGGCAAAAATGCCTACAGTAAGGAATATATCTCAAATCAATTCAGGCAAATATTTATCCATCAGACATAATTCTGGAAAATGTGGTCCCACTGAAATGAACCAGCTTATGATCACTTAAAATACCCAAAGATGTCATCTCCAGATTCATTCTTTTTATATTATTTGTCTTTCCTAATCATAGGTATGTGGATTATCAATTACACTTAGTGGTTAATTGCCCTTCATAAAGATAGCTTTTCTATTTTAAATTAGGCAGTTAATATATTGTAACTAATAGCATCCACTTGTACATTATAAATATATCTTCATTGATTGGAGCAGTGAATGTGAGAATCACTCATGAGCTAATGAAGCAATTGAGTAAAGAAGTGCAGCATGTACCCAGGGAATAATTATTGTTAATGAATTATGATGTGACCTTCTCAGAACAATGAACAATTGGTGTGACAGTCAGATGACAGTACTTCACATCTGTTATTCCAAATCTGGTTTAAACTTCAGTATAAAAACAAAAACAGTGATGTATTTCATATGCTAGCAAAAGCTTTAAGGAGAATTCTACAGTTCAAACAATCTTACAAATTACACATATCAAAACATATATTATGTTATCACAGACATGAAATAATAATTGCAGGACATGATTGGCCAGAACAGCCATTTGATCATTAATTCAGATAACTTAAAAGGTCAATGCACAGAGATCTGGAGTGATAAAAAACCAATCAATTGTATGCACATATGAAGGCACCTTCATGGGTTTCAATAGATGTAGCAATGTTTTTATTCACATCAGAAGTGTGAGTGAAATTCTAGATGGAACATTTGCCAATTGTCATGTGGTGAATCACATCCTGAATCAAACTTTGAGGACTAATCCTTGGGCTATTATCTACCTCTTCTTGGAGATATTTCCCAGTTAATTAACTATTGGTGCTACCATCACTGAAGAAGATGTAAGGTCCATCTGGAAACATCCTAAGGTTGTTCCTCAATTCTAAGTTCTTTGAATAAGTGAAGGCAAAACTGTCACAGAGAAGACATTCAGCACACATGGAGCATTTGGTCTGCTGACAACACATCTGGAAGATCATCAGTTTGTCTTCTTTTTCACTGCTGACATTTTGAGAACACCACTCTTGTTTGGCAAGGACCAGCACAGAACTGTACAGGCAACCAAAGGAGGGGTAGTGCATTGTACATCCGTGTGACAGAGATAAACAAACGGAATGTACTAACCAGTTACTAACTCATAGTCACAAGTTTTAGAACTGACCAGATTAGATGGCCTAGGGAGGAGAGCTGGTCTTGTGGTAGCAAGCATGAATTTGCTAAGCAGGGTCTGCCCTGGTTTGAATTTGAATGGGAGACTACATGTGCAGGCACTGTAAAATCTTCCCCTTAGAGGATTGGGCTGATCTGGGAAGAGCACCTGCTTGCTTGCATGCACAAGGTCCCAAGTTCCCTCCCTGGCATCTCCAAGACAGGGCTGAGAGAAACTTCTGCCTGCAACCTTGGAGAAGCCGCTGCCAGTCTATGTAGACAATACTGAGCTAGGAACATAAGAAATTGCTATATACTGAGTCAGACCATTGGTCTATCTAGCTCAGTATTGTCTTCACAGACTGGCAGCAGCTTCTCCAAGGTTGCAGGCAGGAATCTCTCTCAGCCCTATCTTGGAGAAGCCAGGGAGAGAACTTGAAACCTTCTGCTCTTTCCAGAGCAGCTTCATCCCCTTAGGGGAATATCTTGCAGTGCTCACACATCAAGTCTCCCATTAACCAGGGCAGACCCTGCTTAGCTATGGGGACAAGTCATGCTTGCTACCACAAGACCAGCTCTCCTCCCCGAGCTAGACAGACCAATGGTCTGACTCTGTATAATGCAGCTTCCTATGTTCCACTGAAAAGAGCACAAGATCTCGCTAAACCCTGGCTCAAGTTAAGTCCTGCTAAATGGCCAGAACTTTCATCATTCATATTGGTACTTTATCAATGTAAGCCTTCAAGTTATCTTGATTTGTCAACTTGTATTTTATTATTTGCTATCTATTATTTCAGTTTAGGGAGACTGAAAAGTCGTTTCCGGAAAGGAAAGAAGAAGTTTCTGGGAAAAAGAGCAGTCTTTCCAGAAACTTGGCTCTTGCAAAAATATGGATTGAATTGACTGAAAGGTAACTGAATGTTCACTCTGAAGCATCCCTTGAGGGCTCGTCCCCTTTACTTCAGGTTTTCGGCTGATGTCCCTTGCTGGTAGAAATGCCAGGACGGGTCACTTACCCATGAAATAATTTGCTTGCAAGCAGAAGCTGTAGACTCTTGGTTTAAGCAATAGTTCAAAGTACCTGTCCACAAGTAAAACTAATGATGAGTGTAGTGAAAGACAGTGTACAAACAATAGCCGAGGACCAAAAGAAAATAGGTATAAACTGAAGATAAACAGAAAGAAGAAAATGCTGATGTAAACATATATCCAGTCTTCAGATATTCAGTCTTCAGCTATGCAAATGACTCAGCTGATGAATTTGAATATTTTCTTTATGCTATCTTTATTTCAAAAGGAATAACAGCAGCAATTTGGAAAGTAAGGATGGCTTTGACATGATCCCTTGATTTCTCTCCCCCTACTGGTGTCATAACCTTTATGTCAACTAAAAGTGGGAGGGGGAGGCTTTGTATTTTACACACCCATAGACTGACCCAAAAAACGTTGGCAAGGGCAGTTGGCTAAGACTGCACAAGGTCACTCAGGATGTCCAATAATTGTCCTAACACTTTACCTGTTATGGCACAATAATGAGAGTTTTTTTCATTATTTTCGGGTGAATGAACCTGGCAGATGCTGACAGCCAGCAGATGTGTAAAGTTCGAGGTGATTTGTAAAGGACCAGCTCATCTGACGCACAGTAATTGCATTGTGGGACATTGTCACTCAGAGTCTTGTCCTGTTCTGTCAGAATGAGGTAAAGGTCAGTTCAAAGAACCGGCATAGCATAAGGGACAGCTCTTTGCTGAAATTAAAAAATATTTTAATATATCTCCTACATACCCACCGAACAACCTGAGGAAACTCAGGAATGTGCCCACCATTATGATATTTGGGGAAACGAGGAATATGTGATTTTATATAAATATAAACATACCATTTGTTTCAAATTCTCACTTATAGATACTATTCCTCCATTTATACAGAAATTTGAACTATTTTTCCTTGAAAGAACTCAGAGCAAGATATATGAAGTTCCTATATAGGCTGAATTTACAAGAATGAGTTACATGATGAATTTTCAGACCACTTTCTAGGCCCAGAGAAGTCTCACAGTCTATGTCTCTATTTGTTCCAGCCTATCCTCCTCTTTCTACGGTACAACCCCATAGATCCACTACTCAACAGGCTATCTCCAGGTTCAGAGGCAGGACACTTCTGACTACCAGTTGCAGAGGAGCAACAGTAGGAGAGGGACCATGGCTTCATCTCCTGCTTGAGGGCTTCCCAGAGGCATCTGGTGGGCCACTGTGGGAAACAGGATGTTGAACTAGACAGGCCTTGGGCCTGATCCAGCAAGACTCTTATGTTCTTATTTCCTCCCTCCCCAACATGCATGCTTTGCAACACTCTGGCTGAGTGTCAAGCATCCTCTCTGAGTTGGACACAGCTCCACTACATCCCAATTTGGCTACTTTGGATATGTCTGTTTGTACTCCTGGTTCTTCAGATAATAACTAAAATAATAATTAACAGGCTGTAAGCAGTGATCCCTCTAATTTTTTTCCATCTCTGTGCGGAATGAGTTTTATTCTGGGCAGGAGTATCAAGGCACAACTGCATTCAGAATGGTGCCTTTCTGATTCAATCTGAGCAGGATCCAAGATGAACTGAGCGAACATCCAAAAACTTGTGAGCGAGCGGACGTGTGCATGCCTTAGAGGGAACAGTGGCTGTAAGGGGGCTTTGTGGCTTTTAATAGCTACCAGCAGAAGTTCTGTATATTTACATTCTTCTATCATAGATGAAACCATCTTATCATAAACTTCTTCCCAGACTACAATGGCAAAAACAGCTATGCTAAATTAAAAAAACAAACAAAAAAACATCTATCAAGAAAACACCAGCAAACATTCTATCACAATATAAATACTGGCCGACATTCAGACTAAGGAAGCACAGTTGACACATGACAGGCACTCCCAATGGCATCATATAACTCAACAGCAGCGTTTGTGCATTGGGGAGCAGGGCTGAATCTCGAAAATCTACCCTTCCCACAGAACCACTTTGTGCCATTCTAAAATATGTCCCTGAAAGTCATGTAGCCCCAGGGACATTTTTTTCATGCGGCACAGAGAACTTTCTGGAGAAATGGAGATCATGGAAATTCCCCCCCATGTGAGTGCTGATGCTGCATTCAGGAACTCATTGAGAGCACCTAACTTGCACTGGCGCTTCTTCAGTCTGGATGTCAGCCATTATGTCTGAATATAGGTTCCTAACACTCTGCTCCTACACAGAACACAAGGAAATGCTTTGTTATTGTCAAATACTGAGCTACACCAATAGGCTTCTGATATATTTACTTTGGTCTTAGTAATTTTCTTTAATGTTACTTCAGAACTCTCCTCCTTTCACAGTGCTCTTTCTTATAATCCCATCCCAAATAACGTTAAATCATAACCGTCTATTTCCTTTTTATGTTTTTTTATGCTCAAAACATTTACCTATTAAGCTCTCTTTGTTCATGTTCGGAGACAATGCCCTCCTCTCCTTTCATCTACTTCACAATGCTTTCTTAACTTCCTTCTCATTTACCAATTTTTTTTATAGTAAGGAAAGGCCAAAAGTGACAGGAAAGGAAATGGGGCAAGAAAGGTGGTAGGTAGGTATACAACAGAGACTTGCAGCAAAAAGAAGTGAGCTAGGTTACGCTCAAGAACAGCAAGAATGCAGGAGGTCAGTATTGCTATATGGGACAGAAAACTGGGCCACCCAAGAGGGTAATTTTTAATGAGTACGGCTGTACCACAGAACAGCAAAAGGACACCAGTTAATAAAAGTAGCATACAGTTCCAAGGCAGAACGAAAAACAGTGAAAAGCTGGACAGCAACACTAGACATAGTTTTGACACTGTGGTAGAACAGAGCTACTTCATACCGTAGAAATGCAATATTGGGTCCTTAAGGTATAAGAGTAAGTCTATCAATGACAACTGATCCAAAAGACACAGCAAAGGCTGCAGCAACTGTAGGAGGAATGTCCAGTCATTTAAAGGAGATGAAGAGTACCACGTTAAAGCAAGGTTGGAGGTAGAGGAAACAGACTAGGGAGGTGTGTAGAACAATATATGTGTTCCGTGCTGAGTTTGGAATGGAACACAAATACCCGGAATGTTCCGTCAGAACAAACAGTCAAGCTGGTTGTTTTGGCAGAATGTCCCTGTTCTGAGTCGGAATGTTCTGAGTGCCATTTCAGACTCCAAAATGGCACTCTTCTGGACTCTGCACATGCGTGGCAGTCATTTGCATGGTGGCAGCAAATGTCTACCATGCATGCACAGATGCTCGAAGAGTGTCCAAAATGGCACTTGGAACATTCTGACTTGGAATGGGGCCATTCCGTTCTAAGCGCAGAACAGGCTCTTCATTTGAAGGGTGTTTTGTTCCAATCTCTGAACATTCTAAATGCCCCTTTTCAAGTCAGAAAGTTATTTTAATAGACTAGAAAGGGACCACCAATTGAATAGGGCAACATCCAAACATCCATAAAAAACAAAAACAAAAAAGTACTTCTATAAACGGCAGGAAACAGACACAAGCTTAAAAGAGGCATTGCCTCTCCTTCACGCAGAAGGGGATGTCTCTTTTGGTTTCTCTTTTTCTAGCACTTATGCAGATTTAATCTATTTAATCAATCAATCAATTCACATTATGTAGTTAAGCGGCCACAGAACACAGAAAACATAGAAACATGGAAAGTCAGACAATTGCTCCATCCAGCTCAGTATTGTCTCTTCCAGGAGATGCCAGAGATTGAACCTAGGATCTTCTGCATGCAAAGCATATATCCTGCCACTAAGCTATGTATGGCTCCATCCCCATTTTCATTTCATTATTTACAGCTGAAAGAAAAATGTATACACATCCCAAGTAGCTATGCACTGTTTAATCAAGGGCGGAAATAACTAGTAGATATCAAGATCAGTAAGTAGTATCTGTCACCTTGAGTGGCACAGTGGGGAAGTGCTTGACTAACTAGCAGAAGGTTGTCGGTTTGAATCCTCGCTGGTACTATATCCGGCAGCAGCAATATAGGAAGATGCTGAAAGGCATAATCTCATACTGCGCGGGAGGACGCAATGGTAAACCCCTCCTGTATTCTACCGAAGAAAACCACAGGGCTCTGTGGGCGCCAGGAGTCGAAATTGACTTGATGGAACATTTTACTTTAAGTAGTATCTAGCTTCAGCTACATTTCTCATATACAGCTGTATTAACCAGGTTTCAGTTCTAAAATATGTTCAGGACTCAGTGATTAAGAATGTGCCTAGAATTTTTTCTATAAAGGTGAAGTGTGCCGTCGAGTCGGTGTCGACTCCTGGCGACCAGAGCCCTTTGGTTGTACATAAAACAAACAAAAAATGTAAAAAAACAAATCAAGATTATGACAGCTATATATCCCAAAGTATTAAGTGGTTTTACAAGGGCAAATATCAGATTGGTTCTAAGCCATTTTGTAGCTTTAAGCAGGACAAATGCCTTTCGCATCCCAGACCCTCCTCTTGTGGTTGAATGTGTAGTTTTGTAATATGTTGGTGCAATAAAGATGAACTTGTCCTGGGATGTTTAATAAAAAGCATTACTTTGAATGGAAACCTGTTCAGCTGTAAGCATATACTTTTTGCACTGGGCAAATAAATAAATAAAAGAAATACCTTTCAAAGTGGTGATTCTCTTCTATTTAGCAGGAAGAGAGCAACTGTTCCTATTCAACCCAGAATAGCATACCACCCAGTGGGTGGTGTTGTGTGTGTGTGTGTGCGTGCGTGAGAGAGAGAGAGAGAGAGAGAGAGAGAGGGAGGGAGGGAGGGATTATGAACCCAATGATTATTGGGTTCAGAGAAACTTACTAACTTTTAGTTGAAAGCACAATAAATAATAACAGGGATTGTCTTATATTAAATCACAATCCATCTAGCCCAGTATGGTCTATTTTCACTGGTAGCAGTTCTTTAGAGTCTCAGGAAGATATCTTTTCAAGCACTACCACTTGCAATTCTTTAATGGAAGATGACAGGGATTGAATTAAAGTCCTTGTACATGCAAAGCATGTACTCTTCCACTGAGCTATATGGTCATTCACATTAGAAAATGTAAATATTTAGGACTGGGTAAACCCCAGGGACTGAAACTTTGATGCTGATCCCTCTCAATGTTGATATTTTCCCATGTGCAAGGTTGACACCTAAAAATGTCTTGGGAGGAACTGGAAATCATTGTCTACCCTCTGCATATGTTAAAGCCCACAGGATACCCCCAGAAACACACTTAGGAAACAATAATATATGATGAGCCAGGCAGCATGGGTTAAAAGCTAATTCTAAGAGTTAACCAGAAGAGACAGCAGAGATGTATCTCCATCTTTTTAAAGTGTTTGCAAATAGTAGCTGTGGGTTCTCCACATCACTGAAATCAGTACTGTGGCATCACTCCCCACTCCCAAAACTGGCATTTGTCTCATTAGATGCATGAATACATTGTTTTTACTTTTATCATCTTGTCTAGTTTGGTCCTTAAACTAGATGTATTAATGGGCAAGCAAACATCAAATGCAGCCAATTACAATTTGAAAACACCATTCAGCTTTAACAAGGATATATAACTCCCTGTCCAACATTATTGGCCCTCTATTCCTATTGTTCTAATTCAAAGCATAAAAGTAGTAGCCTCAGGGTTTATCATTTATTAACTGCCACCAACTGATTAAAAGTTCACCAATTAGCCCTCTGATCTTTGAGCTTGATAGCACAGTAATGGGGATCTGATTGTTGGATAGAAGTGAAGGAGGGGGAAGCTTATCTGTGCAGACTACAGCTCAGAGAAGCTTTGCCTATTTGCCTGTGTTTAGCCCAAAGACACCTATATGAATCTTTGCAATTCAGCCATTATTTAATTAGTGCGAACAGCCCTGGAAATAAATGTATTTACCATTACTACTATACTGAGCTGCCTTAATCACAACATTTTTATGGGCAATATAATCCGGTAATCATATTACACTGGCCTTTGTTTCATACTGATGGATAGTTAACTGTTTGCCTTTGAAGCCACTAATTATCATCTATAAAAGCCAATCAAATCCAATACAACACTTCCAGCGTGAAATCATCATTATACTTTGTATATAAAGAGCATCTGTTGGTAAACAATTAACTTGAGACTAAACCAAAAGGAAGTGATTCTTTGCCTCATTTTAATAATTACTTATCCAATGCCCTGCAACTGGAAGCAAAGTGAGTAATTTAGTCAGCTGTATTTCTTTTTAAAAGCTGTGAAGTATTACTAAGATCCATTACTAAGATCCTACAATGTCACTACAGAACGTATTCTGTGCTCATTTATTTTGGGGTAACAATACTGAGATATTATCCTCTAGTGCTATCCTCTTTTTAAAGCCCACCAGGGTGGCAGCATACCTCCCTGCCGGCCCGTGCCCCCGTTTTCCAGATATGACCAGAAGTCTCTGACTTCTGCGGGCGCATGTGGAACGTTGGAGACTTCCGGTCATATCCAGAAAATGGGGGCAACATGGCAGGAGGGAGGTATGCTGCTGCCTCAATGGGCTTTTTAAAAAAGGATGCTGGCAGGGGGAAAGCGGGGGGGGAGGGTAAGTGCACCCTCCCCCGCTCTTAAGGCTAGACAACCCCTGCCGCTGAACCGGCAGAACCGCCCATTCTTTGAACTGTTCGGAGGCCCATGAAGGGCCTCCGAACCAGTTCTGTTCACATCCCTAGCCACAACCAGCCTCAGCCAGATTGTAAATACAACCTTTTATGTTTGGGATAAATCTAGGGGGGAAACTGGCTCTTACCTTCTAACCAGTGGCAGCTGGTGGTTCCTGGGACTGGGGGGGGGGGGCACTAGGCAGGGCAGGTTGATGGGCGGAGCCACAGCTAGTGAGAGGTGGAGACAACTGTGGGTGGTGCAGGAGGCAAAGCCAATTGTGGGCAGCTTTGGAGGCAGAGCCAGGACCAGGAAAGTGCCTTAGCAATAACTGGCAAAGTGTAGCTAACACAGGAGCTGGTCTTGTGGTAGGAAGCATGACTTGTCCCCTTAGCTAAGCAGGGTCCACCCTGGTTGCATATGAAAGGGAGACTAGAAGTGTGAGCACTGTAAGATACTCCCCTCAGGGGATGGAACCGCTCTGGGAAGAGCAGAAGGTTTCACATTCCCTCCCTGGCTTCTCCAAGATAGGGCTTAAGGAGATTCCTGCCTGCAACCTTGGAGAAGCCACTGCCAGTCTGTGAAGACAATACTGAACTAGATAGGGGCGTAACTCATATTAGGCAAGGGGAGGCAGCTGCCTGGGGGCCCCCACGCCTCGAGGGCCCCCCCAGAGGCAAGTCACATGACTATATATTGTGAAGTGTGTGTGTGTTTGTATCAGCGAGGGGCCCATTTTAAAATTTTGTCTCTGGGCCCACTCCAGCCTTGTTACGCCCCTGTAGACCAATGGTCTGACTCAGTGTATGGCAGCTTCCTATGTTCCTATGTTTCGGAGGGCTGTTGGCCACCTCCAGCCTCAAAGGCAGGATGCCTCTGAGTACCAGCTGCAGGGGAGGAGTGGCAGGAGAGGGGGCACACCCTCGACTCCTGCCTGTGGCTTCCGGCGGCATCTGGTGGGCCACTGTGCAAAACAGGACGCTGGACTAGATGGGCCTTGGGCCTGATCCAGCAGGGCTGTTCTTATGTTCCTATGTTGTAAGTGGGGTCAAAATACAAACACATACACAAATCTTAATTGTTTATCAGCAGAGCTACAGATAAATATGGAAGACACCAGTTGCTTTATGGTGCTTAACAGGACTACAGTAGTGTGTAGATTCATATCTAACACGGCAGGATCAAAACACACACACACATAGAGGAGAAGAACTGTACAAGCCAGAAGTAAAGCAGAGATCAGCAGCAAAAGGCTGCTTCTAAATGCATTCTGAAGTCACCAGGGCAGACCTGCCTGCCCGATTATTTACAAAATGAATACTAATAATAATAAACAACAACAAGAAGCTGGAACTCTGAGCCAGAGTGGTACAGAGGTTAGTGTGCTGGACTAGACTGGGGAAATCCAAGTTCAAATCCCCATTGAGCCATGAAACTCATTCGGTGACTCTGGACAGTCACTTATCTCTCAGCATAACCTTCCTCATAAGGCAGCAGGGAGCATAAATGTAACCATGTGCAACACTCTGGGCTTCTTGGAGGGAGCACAAGCTATACATGTAAAAGCAAATAGATCTATATAAGCCACAGGTAAAGCAGAGACCAGCTACAAAGGTGGAGAGCATATGCATTCTGAAGTTACAAGGGCAGCTCTGTCTGACTATTTCAAAAATGCATACATAACAGAAAAATCACAAGTTTTTCAATTATGCTTGCTGCGGCTAGGAACCATCTCCTGTAACTTAGAGGACATAATGGGAAGCAAAGATGCATGGGGGACACCCTCTCCCGACTCCATGCCTTCTGAACAGCTAGGTGCCACTCTCTGCCCACCTTGGGTGCCCATCACTTAGCCTGGGTATCCATCCTAGCACACAAAATATGTTTTTTATAGAGACTGTTTCGTTAATCCTTGCCCAATGAACCATAACCCCAACGGACATATTAAACGTTACAGATACTTTCCACAATCCAGAGAGAAAATCCTGGTTAGCAGTTTAGATTCAGAGGTCCATGCATATGCCCTAAAATATATTTCTGGTTCCTTATGCATTTCTAATCTCATTAGTCCAGTCTTACAGTTTCTGTTCCTTCCAGTGTTTTATGGCATGTCATTTTGCAAATGGACCACAATGCTTTGCGTACAGATCAGATCAGAAAGCAAGGGAGAGAAAGCAGAAGTTGCATTCCTCCCCTACAAACTAACAAACAAACAAACACAAAGAAGCTGGCAAAAGATCAGACTTATCAATAGCCAGCCTGCCTGCCTGCCTGACCTCTAACCAAAGTGGTGATTAATTTCTTCTGAGTATCTATAAGAAAAAGATTTTCCCCCTATGAACACTCTGATTGGCTGCCAGAGGAGTCAATCAGCCTAGTCTTTCTCTGATTGGTTCATAGGGTAGTCCTAGGACCTCCAACTTTGCAAAAACAAAGGTGAGCATGCTTATTGGTTCCTGCCATTAATATTCATATTTTAAAAGATCTGGGGCTTTTCTTTTGTTCTTTGAGTTTGATGCTACCGTTGCAAGAGCAGCAGGGAACAACAGGAGGAGGCAGTAGGCAGGCACAACATGGAGGCAGAGATAACATGGCTGATTGAGTCTGATGGCTATAAGCCACCTCCAGCCTCAGAGGCAAGATACTTCTAAATACCAGTTGCAGGGGAGCAACAGCAGGAGAGAGGGCATGCCCTCACCTCTTTCCTATGTGATTCTCAGAGGCATCTAGTGGGGCATTGTGATGCTAGCCTAGATAGGTCTGGTGGGCCAGTAGATGATGGACTAGATAGGTCTTGGGCTTGATCCAGCAGGGCTGCTCTTCTGTTGCATGTACTGATGGGTAAGATATGCCCTCCCATAACTATTCAAAATGAGTTATAGAAATTCTTTTTAAATGGCTAAGGGGGAGAGGGGATAGATCTTACACAACTACTTACCTTGTATTAGATTCCAGAACAGGATAAAAACATTGGAAAATGCTAGACAAGAAATTCTGTGTATGATTTACTGTAAATAAAAACTGCTATTACATTCTTAGGAAATAATGCAGCATTACCTACAGATCAAGTACAAACACATGAAGGTACAATGAGGTAGAAAAAGATTCACATATTACATATGTACAATTTGTATACAGTGTACACATGTACAGAATGTTACTCACACACAGTTATTCACTCATTATGATGAACGCATGCACAGCAGTACACTTCCTATCTGTATCCTGCATTTGAGAAGGTGTGTACTCAGTTCACTTTTCAAATGAATGCATTTACAGTCATTCACATAGAATTATGTACATGTGTACAGACATCCGAATGCATGTACAACAATGTCTGAAGTGGGTTGAGATAATAGGTAGTTTGTGACATAGTGGAAATTGTGCACTATTCTCAGAAACAAACATCAAACAAAATTTCTGAAAAAATAGTCTGAAGAACTATCAGAATTTTTCAGACAATTGCAATCTTAACTAGAAATAATCTGTACTCAGAAATAAGTATTAGTATTATCAAAACCACCCACACTGTCATCTCTGAATATTAGAGTAAAATTAGCATACAGAATAAGCCTTTTTGGAAGGGGAAATACAGATTCTAGAGGGAAAACCAAAGGCTGTTTCTCATTTTAAAAAAACAACAATACAAGCAATGTAAGAGTAGTTCACATTTGTCTTCCAAAATGGTGGCTACTTAATATGGCCACTTTATTTCTAAATGCGCTTTAATTCTGAATAGGTCACCATTACCAATAATCCCATTCATAGACTTTAACAGATGCCATGGTGATTGGCTATTTCACATTCTGCATGCCCCTCAAAAAGGATCTTTGTAAATTAGTTTGCAGGTTCCTCTGTACCAACTCCCTGTGCCCCCCACATTCTGAATTGTTTTACAATTCCAATTCTGCTAGCTTCTCTGCAATCATAGCCTTGTAAGACTCTGCAGGTATCTTATTCTAACATGACTGTCCAGCTGCTCCAATGCCTCATGATGCCCAAGATTTCCGTTGCTCTTTTAAAGAACCCTGCAGAAAGTTGTGCTAACAGATGCCCTATAGTGGCCAAATAGCAGGATGTTGTAAATGTCCAACCGCTCTGGGCCTTTCATATGTATATGCTAATAGGTATGCTATCAGCATACAGTTGTAAAAGCAAATAACAGGTCTCAGGCAGGGCATGTTTTATTGCTCTTTAACCACCTTCTGTATTGTTACAAGCGAACTCCTCCCTGGTTGCAACATGAAAAGCAAATCGTTTAGCTCATGTTGATGCTGTATAAACCAATCAGGGCACTAATGGCACAAAACAGAGGAGATGCTATGGTTGATTTGATAGAGGCTTTTAAGATTCTTATTTGCATTCTTCTCTATTATTACAATAAGCTAGCCCGTATACCCAAGTGCTTTCACAGGCAAATGATAGATACCCTGGTTATACATCACCTTAAGTTATACATAGCACATAAGGGCTTGTATGATCAACAGATGTTTAAGAACATTTTAAAAAAACACCAGAGTGGCTATTTTGGAATGCAACAGGCTGACTATTCTATAAAATATTTAACCAAATAGGCTGATAGCCAGCTATAAAAATCACAACATATTAGCATAATCTAATTGTGAACCTGCAAGTCACACATGAAACAAACCTTAACAGGAAATGTGATTTGATTATTCAGCTCTGGAGTATGGACATTCTGATAACCAAAACATGCAAACAGACATCCATTACACTGTAAAAACTAACTGCAAGTTCGTAGATAAGAGCTTTTCTACAGTAAAGTTAAATTAACCAAAATCTGCTTTTGGCTAGTCAAACGTTACTTTTTCTTTTCAACTTCTGTTCCGATTTTTCTTTTCAGCACATACTCACCCCTAGGAACTTACATCTGTTTAAAACCACAGAAGAAATTAAGGTTTCTACAGTCTTCCTCATTGTTTCAAAGCAATCACAAACACTAAGAAGGGATTAGATGTGTTTGATGCCAGAATCTTATTTTTTTCATTTTTAAAACTGACATTTTCTTTATGACATGCTCTATGCACAATAATAGATTACTGCTGAAAAGTATAGAAAGAGAAATATCAAGAAACATAGAAACATACTGCTAATTAGAATTTGTAAATATTAATTAGCAGTACATTTCTTGAGATTTTTCTTTCTGTACTGCTCCCTGAATAACACTTTGTGAAGAAAACAAGCACACACACACACACACACACACACACACACTTGTCATTTTCCTCAGCTGCAATGTTAAAGTTTATCACTTCACAACTAGAAAACCAAGGCTAGAATATATAACTTCTGTGAAGCCACTGCTGAAAAAAGAATATGGACACACCCATTCTGCAATATGGGAAACTGCTAATTTGCTTATTTACAGTACTTATATCCATCAGCTAGGATCTAGTATGCATTTTATTTATGCAGACAATTGGGGGAATGGGGAAATCTCTGTATCGAACCTTCTGTAAAAACAATGGGTTCAATACAGAGAATATCTGTATTCAGCAAATATTCAGCATATATTTCAGAATATACTGAAAATAATGCAGCTTTCAACTTGTGAATGATCAGGAAAAAAATAAAACATTAGTATGGCAAAATTCTCCAAAGCTGGCCCACTGAACAGGTGGAAAGCTATGGAGCTCAAGCTCCATATAATGCTGATGCTGGGATTATCTCCTCTGGTGTCAGTTGTCAGGGTCATGCACAGAATCAGTATCTCTATACATGCGTACTGAAGGTTCAGAAGTTTATTGTATTTATCCAAACCTGATTCAAAAGCTCCAGCCAAGTCTGCCCTGAAAATGCACATCTGATCATTTGCTCATTGCAAAGATATGCAACTTGATCCATTTTCTGTCTGTTTACACTCATTTTGAAGAACTAGCTCATGATGATCTTTAGGTGTGGTGACAGAGCACAAGTAAAGCAAGTATGAGGGAGCAGAGGGAACAAACATCACATATACCCCAAAGCTAACTCCCCGATGCTGGAGATGCAACAGAATTCTAGACTTGGGGCCTTTGAGCAAATTTCACCCTTTCTTCTATGGCTGCAGCCCTAGCCCAAATGTATTTGACTGTTCTGACTAAACATCCTGAGGACCATCATTAGTTAGCATGTCAAGGCACACTTTGAAGATTCAATATGTTCTCTCTCTCTACCCCTTGGGACAAATAAGCGTAGAAGCCAAATTAACTGTTGAAACATACCAATCCCTAATGAACAACTAGGACACAGAGATTTTCAAACAAAACTCATTTTGCCTGAAGGCTCTAGTTTTGCTGCCACTTCAAGGAAGATGTTTCTGACATTAGACTCACTTAAAGTTGTCTACATAGATTATAGCATATAAACTGTAGTAAACACAGTGACAAACTGTACAGTAATATTTTGTAGCTTGACTAACAAAAAACCAAAAACCTCAGAAGCCTAATACAAAAAAGCAAGATTCCAGAAACCCTCTGAAAGGCCCAAACAAGCAAGACTATCAGGAGGGGCTATAGCTCAGTAGGTATAGTGGAAGTCCCAGATCACAAAGATCTGCTCTGCACGCAGAAGATCCCAGTTCCTGGCATTCTTTCTTATAGGACTGGGAAAAATCTGCTGAAATCCTGAAGAATTTATGCGAGACAATGCTGATAATACGAAGCTTGATGGATTGATGGTCTGATTCTATATAAGACAGCTATCTATCTATCTATCTATCTCCAAGGCGTACCCATCGCTAATCCCATGTGTGGCAGCTATCGCGAGAGTTTCCAAGCAGTTGCCTGGATAGTAACGGGGACAGGGGAGAAAATGGTGCTGCTGGCGGGCGGGGAAGGAAAGCGCTGGCCAGGTCGGCCAGTGAGGGAAAACGCTGCTGGCGAGCGGGGAGGGAGAGCGCCAGCCAGCGAGGGAAAGCAGAACGGGAGGGGGAGAACGGACTGGAGCTGAAGTGGGCGGTGGGTGGGGGAGAGAGAATGGACTGGGGCTGAAGGGAGGGGGGAATGAAGATGGGGAGGAGATATAAGGAGAACTAGGGGCGCAGATGCTCTGCACCGGATCAGCTAGTATATATTAATTCATACAACTCTGATTTAAACAAACAACCTTCACTATATTTTTCAAGTGGGGGGCACTTTGGCAAAACAAAACAAAACAAAAACCTTTCAATGCAAGAGCCATTTCCTACTGCACTGACTTCCATATAGTGCTGCACTCTTCTCAGGACTGGGGAGGCCCTGTAAAAGAAACAGAATCCTGTCATAGGAACATAGGAAGCTGCTGTATACTGAGTCAGACCATTGGTCTATTTAGCTCAGTATTGTCTCCAGGCCTGCTCAACTTAGGCCTTCCATCTGTTTTTGGACTACAGCTCCCATGATCCCCAGCACAGTGGCCAATAGACAGGGATTATGGAAATTGTAGGCCAACATCTGCAGGAGTGCCAAAATTGAGCAGCCCTGGCAGTGGCTTCTCCAAGGTTGCAGGCCAGAATCTCTAGCAGCCCTATCTTGGAGAAGCCAGGGAGGGAACTTGAAACCTTCTGCTCTTCCCAGAGCAGCTCCATCCCCCAAAATATCTTACAGTGCTCACATGTGGACTCCCATTCAAATGCAACCAGGGCAGACCCTGCTTAGCTAAGGGGACAAGTCATGCTTGATACCACAAGATCAGCTCTCCCCTCCTCTCCAGCCCCAGCTCCATCTTGGAAGGTGTGCACAGAGCTCTGGGGATTGCCATCTTTCCCAGAGCTTTTCCTGTAGAACTCTAGTGTTCCTTCCACGTGCTTTCCAAGAAGGTGCTGGGACTTAGGAAGGCTCCGTTTTCCTTAAAGGAGACCCACTGACACTGGGCAAAGTACAGCACTACATGGGGGAAATGGTCACCTCAGCACAGTTTCAAGGGGGCTGTGCAGAATGAGTACTTGGCTTCAGCCAAAGCTTCACAAAGGCCTAATAAATAACCATAAATAATCAGGGAGCCACACTTGGTTTCAATGGGAGCCGTCACTGGCTACAAGGCCCTGCAATGAAGAACATTTGTTTAGATCAGGGCTACACAACTTCAGCTCTCCAGCTGGTTTTGGACTACAACTCCCATCCTGTTATGTTCTTATAGACAAAGTCATGGAGGACCGGTCTATCAATGGCTACTAGTCTGGTGGCTATAGGCCAGCTCCAGCCTTAGAGGCAAGATGCCACTAAATACCAGTTGCAGGGGAGCAATGGCAGGAGAAGGGGCAAGCCCTCACCCCCTGCCTGTGGGCTTCCCAGAGGCATCTGGTAGGCCACTGTGTGAAACAGGATGCTGGACTAGTTGGGCCTTGAGCCTGATTCAGCAAGGCTGTTCTTATGTTCTGATCATCATCACAAAGGCCAATAGTTTTTATGCTTGCGTTTTAATTTAATTTTTTAAAAATCAGATTTGTTTTTATATTTTTAGCTCAATATTTCAATGTGCCTTTTTTATAATCTTGTTTTTAAATTTTATTGTGAGCCCCCTTGGGATTTTCTTAATGAAAGGCGGGGTATAAATTTAACAATCAATCAATCAATAAAAATAGTAAGGGATGATAGGAGTTGTATCCAACATCTGCAAGAGGGCTGAAGATGTGCAGCCCTGGTTTAGATGATCTCTAATATTTTTCTAGCTGTATACAGAGTGCAGAGAAGAGATTTATAGCTTCCTGTCTTACTACACAAAGCAAAAAAGCAATTTCTTTATGTACAAAAGTGATATTAACTAAGGCATCAAACATGACCAGATTATTTGACACACAAGACTCACTTGGATATAGTCCAGTGGCACTTGTGAATCTGGCTGGTTTGGATTGCTCAGAAGCTAGTTTCTTGGTCTTTTTTCCAAAACACAGTTTACTGCTTAGAACAGGGGTTCCCAACAGAGGGTATTAGTACCCCTAGATACTTGAAGAGCTCTCAGGAAGTTCTCAGTCTTCCATGGCCTCTCCATCTGAAGCCAATATATCTTTAGTAATATGTTGGCTGCAGAAAAGGAGGGACAGGGGTGAAGATCCTGCTCCTCTGCTCCTGATTAGCTGGCTGCATGTTGAAGTTCAGCGTATGCCTCCCCTCAGTCTGACAAACTTCAGAAAATTAGCGCTGAATATTCCTATTGAAATTAATGGGACAAGTAAATGTGTCCCAATAATTTCAGTAAGACTGCTTCTGAGTGACTTAGTGTAAATGTGAGCGAGTGACTGGAGTAAACCGTCTCGTAACTGTAACATTTAAATGTATGTGTACACATGTATACATAAAATTAATTAGCAAAATTATATTACTTATATTTAATTTCTTGAACTTTTGTATAAGTGTAATCTATGAAAATGACTTTGCCTAGTCAAGGATGGGCCTCACCTCCTAGTTATTTATAAAATATTCATTCCAGCCCATTTTGGTTAGGAAGAGGTTAATGAAAGTATAATACTCGAAGGGCTTCAGGTCTAAAATATTGCTCTCAAGTGTCTCTAACACATCCTCAGTTCCTTGCCTCAACTTTAATAATAAATTGCACATTCCAGCTTTTGAATTGTCCCTTTTGTACAATTGTAGCTGGTGCCACCCCAATACATGATTAGGAAACAGCCACTATATTTTGAGCTGTATAGGATCATAAATACCCTGGGTTCTGTAAGAGCAGGAATGAATATGTCCACTATAGGAAACTCTGCCATGATGAGAAAATCACGTTGTTTACCTGCCTAAGGTTTTACCTTCAAAATAGTATTCCTACCAGTACAAATGGAACTGACAGAGGGCTTCCTCCAGTTATTTAATTTATACCGTGTTTTAGAGCATATGAAACTGCAATTAATTATGACAGAATTTGCTTCCTCCTGATACATGTTTTTAGAACTGGGATAATACCTAGACAGTTAATACAGTTTTTAAAAAATAGATTGCACATTATTTTTCACTAATCAGAAATTAAAAAACGACCCTTCTAAATTAGACATCATGCTGTTTTTAGCTTGCTCATTTGTTCTTGATAATGTATAACATTGTCTCTCAGTGCTCATTCTGTTAATTTTTTAAATTAAATTTTGTTAAATGTACAGTTTACAGATGTAATTATCTTTTTCTAAATGGTTTCAGAACTAGAAAGATAACCATCACATTTCTTTTTGACAATCATCATAAAAGATTGGGAAGTCCAGGAAATTACAAAACGGATACATTCTAAGCATCTAGCAGTCTCTTGCAGCAAGAACCTAACCTTAATGTACCTTCAGGTACTTTAAAAATAACATTTATTTTGCCACAACTTTTTGTAAGCCATTTACAAATATACCAATATTTATTTTGCACAGCCAGCACTAGCAATCTCTGTGGAGTTATGTGACAGATAGAAAAATGCCTCTGAGGATGTGCAGAGTGCCACTCATTACGATAACTAGAAATAGACAAAACAGGAAAGATTATTATTATTATTACTTTATTCAATTTCTATACTGCCCTTCCAAAAACGGCTCAGGGTAGTTTGCAATTAGGGAGTGATGCCTTTCACAGAATCTTCCTATATCGCTGCTGCCCAATAGAGTTGTTCAGAGATTCGAACCAACAACCTCTTGCTCCCTAGGCAAGTTACTTCCCCGCTGAACCATTAGGTGGCGCAGATAAATAATACCATTTGGAAAAGTCTTTTGGGGCTCCTCCAGTTTCTCTTTTTACCTGCCAACCAACTATTGCTGGCAGTCTTACTCTACAACCCTGCTAAAAACGTATCCACTCTTGAGTGGCCCCGAGGCTTCTCCTTTTTAATGAGAATATGCATGGGAAGGAGTCTAGGAACGGTTTCCAACAGGAAGTGCCGGGGTGGGGGTGAGGATTGAAGCAGCTCGCAACGCGAGAGCCTGGCATTGCAAAGAGTGTATGATCAGGGGAAAGGCGCTTAGTGGGAGACGAGAAACTTGTAACCCAATCTCTAAGGAGTCCCACTTACTTTTTGACAGCGTCTATAGATCCAGGAATGGGGACTCCACCACCTTCGCCTCCACTATCATAAAGCACCCCGCTGATATCTAACACCACCCCTTTTATGCCCGCAAGGTGCTTGGCCCAATCAGCCATAACAGAAATTGCCTTGCCTGCACACTCAGCAAGCGCGCGCTTATGGGTGCACATTCTTCACGGCCGGATCCCCAACCCCTTCCTTCCTGCGAAGGCGTCTGGGAAATGTAGTTGTTCCTCGGCACAAAGCGCGAGTGGCGCCTCAGGCCGATCCGAAGGAAGTTCAGCGGCTTGGTCGCTTACGACCAGTGCCGTAATCATAGGACTGCTCCCGTCGAGTGAGTGAATTGCGGATTGCAGGCCTTGTCTGTAATGCATAGAGCATCTGTAACCAAGAAACCAGAAAGAGCACAGCAACGCTGCGCTAGGCTTAGGTTGTACTGGACCTCACTGTGAGGCCACTTTCACAGACTTACTGGAAGTGTTCGCAAATGTGGATCAGAGCTGCACCTAGGTAATTTTGGAGTCTGGACCTAAAGTCCTTTGGGACTTCCCCCACTGCAAGATAAGCATAACAACTTTTATTCATTATTTATTTATTTATTACATTTATATCCCACTCTTCCTCCGAGGAGCCCAGAGCGGTCTACATGGTTGTCTTTATCCTCGCAACAACCCTGTGAGGTAGGTTAGGCTGAGAGATGCATGACTGGCCCGGAGTCACCCACTGATTTTCATGATCAAATGGGGATTTGAACTCAGGTCTTCCTGGTTCTTGTCCAACACTCTAACCACTACACTATGCTGGCTCTCCTATATGTTAAATTTTAACATGTAGGTTATTGAGGGCACAAACCACACCACCCAGGACAGACTTAAGAGGATTGGGGGGAGGGGCCCGGGGGTGTGGAGGGAGGCCCTGGACTTTGGGGTAAGTCTAGGGGTAAGAGCGCCCCTCTGATGTGGATCATTTGCTTTTAGCAAAAGTGCACCTAGGTAATGAGCCTGGACCTAAAGGTCTTTGGAGCCCCCCCCCCACCTCCCCACAAGTCAAGCATCATCCCCATACACACACACACACACACACACACACAGAGTGACACACGCAGTATTTTTAGCACGTGGGTTAAAATGGCACAAACAGCAACTAAACACACAAAAATGTAATAATACAAAACAGGTATATTTATGCAAATATGCATTAGCAGAAACATTTCAACATGCAACTTAACATATTCCCATTCCACATATTTCTTTCCTCACTCCCCAATCTGTCTCTAAGGCAGAGGTGGTGCCTGGTGCAGCATGAGCCAGCAGCGCAGGAACCACAGCTCCCGGGACAGACTAAAGAGGATTTGGGAGCCCCCAGGGGGTGTGGAGGCCCTGGGCTTCAGCCTGGAAGTCCAGGAGGAAGAGTGCCTCTGGCTTTCAGTGCAAGAAAAAAAACATTGAAAACATCTATATATATAATTCTCCTGGGTGTGCCCAGGAAAAATGCATCCTGGCAGCCCAGCTGATTGGCTGGGCTGCGGGGGCGCCTGATTGGTCCTGGCGGCACACCCAGGAGAACGGCTGCGGCGGCCATGGCCGCTGGTGGGCCCGGCCTGGCAGCGACGGGGACAGGCCGAGGAGCTGAGGCGCCGGGCCTGGCCAGGCGAGGAGAGGAGAGGAGGCGGTGGGGGAAGCCGGGCAAGGCGGCGGCGGGCTGGGAGGAGGCGGCGGGGGAAGCCGGGAGGAGGCGGCAGGCCCGGCCGGGAGGAGGCGGCGGGCCCGGCCGGGAGGAGGCGGCGGGCCCAGGGGAAGCCGGAGCCCGGGGGGAAGCCGGAGGAGGCGGCGGGCCCAGCCGGAAGGAGGCGGCAGGCCCGGGGGAAGCCGGAGGAGGAGGCGGACCCGGCTGGAGGAGGCAGCGGGGGAAGCCGGGTGAGGCGGTGGCGGGCCCGGCCGGAGCCGCGGGCGGCGGCGGTGGGCCCGGGCAGAGCCCAACTAGAGGAACAGATGCTCTGTGCCCGGACCCACTAGTAAATACTAAAGTTAAAAGGTGTGCCTACTTTTTTAAACTTAAGGGCATTGCTCAGTGTTACATGCGAAACAATAATGCATACTATTTATCGTTTTCTTAAAAGGTTATAGGTTTGTATAAACTTGAAAGGTTATAGTCTGTATAATGCCTAGATTCAGGTATGTTTGCCCCCAAAAGCAAACATACAACATATATAACACATGACTGAATCTAGTCTAGGAATACGCAACAACATATTTTCATCTCACATATTTCTTTCCCCACACATCCTTCAGAGGGATGTGGGATTCCCTCTGTCTCTAAAGCACCCAGTTGGTGGGTGAAGAAGCCCAGAAGTTTCTTCAATGGCTGATAATGGCTCTAGCTATTCTGAATGACTGACAACATGATGCCAATAACACATAACACATTGTCATTTTATTGTATGTTTTTTGACTTTTGTAAACCGCCTTGAGATTGTTTTTAATGAAAGGCGGTATATAAATCCAACAATAAATAAATAAATAAATAACACATGGTCATGACCCAGCCACACAGAGGCCCATTAGACATGCACGGTGGCCTCAAAAATGGCCACCACCATGGAGGACAGGCCTGGAACAGGTCGAAAACCGGGCATATTTGTAACAAACTGGAGGCCGACAGGAGGGGGAACCTCCGGAGACACCCCCCCCCTGCGGCCTCAGAGAAGCCCCCTCAGAGTGGGAGGCAGTGAGGACTTTAAAAAAAAGTTTTAATTTCTTTTAAAATTTGAACCCCCAAATTAAGGGGGTTGTTCAGGGATGTTCGGGGGTGCACAAAACTTAACATGCCTGGTCCGGTCCGAGTCCAGTTTGAACTCAAACTGAACCGGGCAAACTGGTTTTGTGCACACCCCTACTCAGTGTTATACGCAAAACAATGATGCAAACTATCCATTTCTTGAAAGGTAAAAGGTTTGTATAAACTTGAAAGGTTATAGTCTGCATAATGCCTAGATTCAGATAGGTTTGCCCCAATAAGCCTGTGTTACAGCATGTATAACACATACCTAAATCTGGTCTAGGAGTGTATGCGTGTATGTGTACACACAACATAAAACAGGCTTGCAGTTTGTCAGCATTCTTCCTGGACCACAAAATGACCATGAACTCTCCCTTTTCTCATTGCTAATTGATGTGCAGAAGAATTTGTCTTTAGAAAAATATATTCATATTTCCAGCACTTACGTTTTCTCGTGTTTTTCTATTTCTTAAGCGTTTTATGTGGAAATGTGACACAGATTGAAACAAAGTTAACTGGGAAAATATAGCTTGTTAATTGTTTCATAATTCAGTGGAAACCCAGACTGTTTGAAAAAGGACCCAAGAAAACTGCCTCAGTTTGTTGGAAATTATCATTCCCCATGTTTTCCCACATTTCTAATAAATTAATCATTTTTTCTGGGACTTTCAATTTTTCTGGTAGTCTGGGCAACGACTGGAACCTACCTGTGGAAACAGCATGTTTTTTTCCTTCATGGTTTGATGTGGGAATTTCATGTCAGTGAATGAGTGAGTGAGGCCCAAGCAGAGATATAGGTCTACCCCTCCATGTTCCCTTTTATATGATTTTCTACAGACAGTTCTGTGCCACTAGTGTGTGGGATGATGGAATTTTGAGCTGAGACATATGGGGCTGTGAAGTAATGAACATCAATTAGTGTGGGTGCTGAATTTTTAAAAGAGGGCAAGGGGTTTCTAAAGGGAGAAAACTGGAAATACCAACCACCATAAGTATATTTTTTAAAAATGATTTGTTTCCAAGCATATTTTTCTACGGTGTTTTTTTTAATGCTCCTTTGTGTTCTCTTCTCAGCATCCAGCAGGGGGTAGAGACTGAACTGAAGTAAGATCTCATCTCTATGTAGCATTTACCTTAAACAGGTTTGCAGTCATTGGCTGGTTATTTTAAAATTGTAAGTAAAAATCAGCATCCTCACTTGGCCTTATCTTTCAGCCCATAGCTGCTCTCTAGGAGAATACATCCCTTCTTATCAGTAGGCTTGTGGAGGTATCTTGTCGCTTTCATCTCCTCTTCTAAACTCCTCAGCACTCCCCTTCCACCCATTCTTTGCCCAGATCCCAGATTCTCAACAGCCTTCAATCTTTGCCCTTCTTCTTTGAGCCACCTTAGCTCTATCAAGACCTTATGCTAAAAAAGCATCTAAAGCGGGACCAGAAGTCCCACCCAAACATTCAGCCACTTGCCAGTGCCTCTCACAGTGGCATTCGTCTGAAGTGGTGAATGTTGTATCCATGATAGTGGGCATTTCCATGATTGAGAGGCTGATTATGGAAGTGCCTGCAGATACTGTATCTGCTAAATGAGCAAAGAGACACCTTTTAAAGTGGAGATTCTCTTTATTTAGCAGGGGGAGAGCAACTGGCCCTATGCAGTCCCAGCACAGCATCTCTCCAGGGGCTGTTGCTACTATCTGCCTTATGTGTCTTTTTAGAATGTGAGCCCTTTGTGAACAGGGAACCATATTATTTATGCATTATTTAATATTTTTCTATGTAAACCACTTTGAGAACTTTGATTGAAGAGCAGTATATAAATATCCGAAGTAGTAATAGTAGTAGTATTTGCCTATTCAGATGAACGCCACTGTAATAGTGAGCAGTGCACTATGTGGGTGAGTGACAGCTCCAGGGTAGGACTTCTGGCCCCGCATTAGAAGATGTACATGAGTACAGTATCTTTTAGCTCAACATCTGAATAGAGCTATTATGTTGAACACTCATACTACAAATGTACAGTGTACACAAGTACAGATCTGTTTAGAGGTACAGTTATTCACATGTTATTTTGAATACAGGTACAGCAGTACAGTTCCTATCGGATTCGAGCATTTGAGGGATTGAGCATTTGACCTGTACCCAGGTTAACTTTTCATATGAATGCAGGTACAGTCATTCACACAAAAACATATACAAGTGTACAGACATCAAACACAAGTACAACTTAATGACTGAATAGGGCTCTTATCTTCTAGGTGACTGCTTGTACCATTTGCTTACTCAATATCTGAGCCCCCTATTTCCACGTTGTGCTGATAGCACTTGACCTATACTGTCCCTAGAGTCTGTGTAATGTTTTTCCTGGTCAGACTTACATTCATTTCCCTCACAGAATCAGTACTTTCTACCCAACATTCTGGCATTTTATTTATTGCATCTGTATTTTGTCTTTCTCCCTGGGAATTCAAGATAGCATATATCAAGTTCCCAGTTGGTCTCCCATCCAGGTACTAAACAGACCCAAACTTGCTTAGTTTCAGCAAGCTTGTTGTACCATGTACCCTCAGACCATTAAATATTTTCTTAGAGCAACAAAAATATATGTGAACATTTCATGGTATCACATCTGCTCAGCTAATAATTAAGAGTGGCAGGAGGAGGACATTACAGTATAGCAGCTCACAAATGGATAGTTGGGCTTAGAGGTAGGCAATTACCACTTTTAACATGAGTTAAGCATCCATCATTATGCTGAATGGTAGTCTGTGTCCCATGAAATCTTGTCCTACTTTGACCACATCACACACAATACACAGAATCTCTTCTTCAATTTATAACCTTGGTCCCTGTGCCACTTCTCATGATGCCACTGGTGATCTGAAATCAGAGGGCTGGGCTTTGCAAGCTCACCTGGCTATCATTGACTTATGACAGCCAATCATATCATTGCATCTGATGTCTCAGGTGGGCTGGAGCTGGACAGTCCTGGGTCATCTACATGTTGTAGACTTAGGGTGCGTTCTCACAATGATCCGAGCTGGCAGGAAAGTGGGAATCCTAGATCCCAGTGCTGCAGGCACTTCCCATTTTGTGAGAACTCAGAAATGTAGAGCTTGTAATCATACCCAGTCCACATCGACTCCAGGTTGGTGGTCCGAGATTTGACCCCCAGCTGCTCTGGGGTTGAGGTGGGCTAGGTGTGATAATAGCCCTTCACTTCTAGGTTCAAGCCCTACATTTCTAGGTTCTCATGACACCAAATCAGGAGGGCCTGTGTCACTTGGATTTAGGATTCCCTCTTTCCCGCCAGCCTGGATTATTGTGAGAAAGTGCCCTTAGGGAGTCTTGAGGAACTTCCATATCCTAATTCCAAGGTTCATTAGCAATTTTTGTTGTTTCATAGTATTTCATAGGGCTTTCAAGTGCCACTTGTTGCTGCAGATTGGTTGAGTATTTTGGAATCTTTTGATGGAAACAGACAGAGTAACGCTTGCTGCTTGTGTACATGACTAAGGTGCGTTGATCATAATAGCAACAGCAAAAGCCAATTTCATTTTAGCTCAGCCCTCCTGCTGCCAAGGCAATGTACTATGAATTGTTTGCTCTGAATTGCTTGCTCCACAGCCTAATTAAGCCAATGAGCTTGGGTTCCATGGAAGAAATATAATTGGCTTAAACCTGAGTACTGTATCATAAAATCATAAAGGTGGAATGAGCCAACAGGCCACCTGGCCTGCTTCTACCCTTGATTGCAAAGCAAGACCATCTATCCAACAATACACACCCAATCACTCAGATTTCACCTACAGCCTACCCATATGCTTGTTTGTTCAGAAGTAAGTTTGACCACATTCAGTGAAGAACATGCACACACACACCCCGCAAGTAAGTGTGTACTGTGTAGGACTGCAGCCTTAACTGGGTTGCAGGTTGGATATCCTCAGTTTATACAGCTCCTACCTATCACTTTATACAAATACCTTTAAACTTTATTAGCTTGCGATGGAAAGAAGTGGTCCAATCCATACTGTTTTACGACTATGTGAAAGATTTTATCAAGTATGTTCAAACTTAGGGGATAATGTGTTTCCCCGCCGCTCTTGATAAAGTGCTGATGCTTTTTATTGTTAGCCCAATCACTGGCATGCCACCATTCAAGAATATATAAGAAACAGTGTTGGAATTATAGTCCACTTTATTTCAAGAAAAGCCACAGAGGCTTGGGACCATTGATTTGCCTCAGTGCTACTAGTCACTTCTTTCTAAAGATAATATCTAAACTGTAAGATTCATTATATAGACCCAGAAATGGATCCTGTTATTTAAAACACCACCACTAATGGTACAATATCTCAGCTGTCCACACTGATAGGGAACATTGTCTTGGATAGTGTTATCAGTCCAGGACACCCGCTATGAATATTGATCCAGAGCTTGTAACAGCCATCACTTGCCGTCAGGACAGGTCAGGGTTGAAACCCACCTAGCATCAAAGCAATTTAAAGACAGCACTCAGGCTGAATTTTAATGTCTGCCTGAACTGAAAAACAAACCAAATCCAGGCAGGCTGTGAGTGTACTGGTAATTTAACAGTATTTAAAGAAGCCCTATAGCCCTAAAATGGATACCTTAAGGAACTCTATCTGTTTCATCTCTTAAAACCCAGTCAGCTAGAACAATGATTACAGTAAATTCACAAGAACTTATTCTGCAGTGGCATATATATCAACTAGCATGCTTTTTTCTTTTAAAATAAGCAAGATACGTTGGGACTGGATTTATTTTGAAAGCAAAGCACATTCAGACAAACTGGGAAGCTCTTACTTTTAAAACATGCTCAATAGCATGGGCCAGGGTTTCTTAACCTTGGGCCCCCAGATGTTGTTGGGCTACAACTCCCATCATCCCCAGACATGGCCTTTGTGGCTGAGGATGATGGAAGTAGTAGTCCAACAACATCTGGGGGCCCAAGGTTAAGAAACCCTGGCATGGGCTATAAATAACTCATCAGCATTATGTGAGAATATTCTGTAATCAAAAGATAACTCAGATGAGTTTTATTTCCAGAATAATCAGGACATTGATTCACAATGTCTGAAGTTATACTGAATTGTAAAAATAAGTTCGTGTTTTATAGAATGTTTAAACATATCTGCAATCCAATTTACTGACAACCTTTTCAATGCACATATTCAGGAAATTATTTCTGAAATGTTCACCATGTATAACCCAGAGCCAGATTCTGTTCCTTCCTTTGAGTACTCTAAGATATATATAAAAAGTATATATCTCATATAAAATATATTTCTATCCATTTGCCCACAATAAAAACACACATACATGTAGCTCTAAGCAATCATTCATTTCAATCGGACCAATTGCCATGTATGGTGTTCTCAACATGAGTAATGGTGCCAGAATCTACCCCAGGGAGAAGACTAATATGTACTGCCAGATAAATAATGGTTTGTGATATTATTGCCAGACAATATTTATGTCACCGTCTAAATCTTTCACCAGAATCACTTCTTTGTGTGTCTGTTGTCCATCCTGGTTGAGTAACAGTGATGTATCTTCATTGAAAGGCCCCTTCCTTTCTGTCCCTCGTTCCTTTACTTTCCCTTCATTTCCTTTATTTTTGGTTGACAATGTAGGATTAGGTAATTCATCTTTCCTTACGTGTCTGCTTTTTTCCTCCACTTTTAGAACATTCTATGATATAATTCTTACCATGTATCATTTATAGCCCATGCAGCTGTATAAAGCTAACTAATGAAATATGTTATTATTTTATTGGTCACTAGTATAACAGTGGAAAAGGCAGGTGACATACTTTGACTTTCTTACAAAAGAGTTATCTTCCTCTTGAATATGATGATGCAGTCATCATATAGTCATCTATATAGTGAAGCAGGTAAACTCTTTCCCTTACTTCTCAAATATTTATTTTATTATTATTTATTCAATTTCTATATCACCCTTCCAAAAATAGCTCAGAGTGGTTTACACAGAGAAAGAACAAATACATAAGATGGATCCCTGTCCCCAAAGTGCTCTCAATCTAAAAATAAACATAAGATAGACACCAGCAACAGTCACTGGAGGTACTGTGCTGGGGGTGGATAGGGCCAGCTAAATAAAGAGAATTTCCAAGTTAAAAGGTGCTTCTTTGCCAAGTTATCAGGGGTTTGCCAAGCTGCAAAAAGACCAAATATGAGTTATGTCTGGATGCAGGGCTAAAAGCCTGATTCTCTGCAGAAATCAGGCAAGCCTTATAGCTTACTAAATTTTATGCCTCTATGCACACCAAACATAATTGGAGTTTGGGCCATAATTAAAAAGGGGCAGAGATAGGAAGCAGCAAGAATAGTGAAGAGGGAAAACAGAAAAAGAAACAAAAGTGTGGAAGATAATAGAAGAAGAGGAGGTTAGGTAGTTTAATCAAGCAGCCCGATTCATAAACTCATGAATCCTTACTACTTTGATTAACATTTGCTTAGCCCCAATGAAGTTAATAGGCTGGTCCAAGTGTTCTGGTTTAACTTCGTATATTGCATGTATGTGGAGTCTTTCGGCATCAGATTTATAGCCTTCTGTGTAACTTAGGAAGCTAGTTTACACCCAAGCCAATAGATGCAGCATACATTAGAGAAGTCTAATTTCAAAAAAACCTGATTTAAACTTTTCAGATCAGGCCATCATTTTGCCACACAATTCCCAGAAAGAAATATGCACACCACTTTAGCCAGCTGGAGCTCTGCCATTTTTCTTTTCAGGGGAGCTTGGAGAAATCAATGGCAGCAGCAAGACACTTTTCTTGGTAGTTCCAGCACAGAATGCATTTGTTCTTATGAATCCTGTTGCTTTGCAAGTACTCCACATTTTCACCAGAAATGTTCAACAACTTATGAATGAAGATCATTTCCTGATGTTATGATTTACAACCTGGAATAGAAGGAAATGTAATAAGTATGAGTGCATGGATGTTATTATTTATTTACATTTATTATTATATTTCTAATCCACCAAATCATAAAATAGCATGCTGATTTATAGTCAAAACTAATTAACAGTTAAAAGCAGTCAAGAACCATTAAAAGCATCCACCAGAAGCCTGGTTGAACAGGTGTGTTTTTAAGGTCTTCTGAAGGTCATTCGGTTTAAGGTCTGAAGAATCGTTTGGACAATGGTCTTTCCTGTGTCACTCTATGGATGTGAAATCTGGACTTTGAAGAAGCAAGATAGAAAAAGTATTGATGAACTTTGGTGCTGGAGAAGACTTTTGAGGATACCATGGACAGCCAGGAAAATAAACAAACAAATCAATCCAGAATTTTCACTTGAGGCACAAATGACCAAGCTCAACCTATCATACTTCAGACACATTATGTGAAAACCCAGCTCCCCTGAGTCCCAAATGTTGGGGAAAGTTGAAGGAAAGAGAAAAGGACGACCAGCAGCAAGGTGGATGGACTTAATTATGAAAGCAATTTAACATGTGCAATTGACAGCACGACTGAGAGACCTTAAAGGCCAAGTTGAAGACAGATTATCCTGGAGAGAATCTAAATATGTGGTTGCTAAGAGTCGACACCGACTTGATAGCACTTAATCAATCAATCAATCAATGGTCACCAGAGATGTTAAGCCTATTACTCCAGCTGATACTATATTCCAAAGCTCGGGGCAGCTACAGAGAAGACTCAATCCCAAGTTGCTGCTAGATGAGCCAGTAGCAACTGCAGGCAGGCCTCCTTAAATGAACTTAATGAGCAATGGTGATCATGCAGAAGAAGATGTTCTCTTAAATGCTGAAAGATTAGGAATGCTTCCTAATTAAAACCAGGAGCATAACTATAATTAAGCAAAGGAGATAAAGGAAGCACCCAGATAGTGAAAGCATTTGCCAGCTGGAGAGGGCAAGGAGCTGTTGGTACATTTCTACCTAGCTCAGCCTGCTGATGCAGAGGTAATGGCTGCGGCCAGCATGAGCTAATGTTCTCAACAGTGGTGACCTCAATCACCTGTCCTGGGACTGTGACCAACCTTGCTAAGCTCCTGCCCCTGAGGGAGAGGGACCTCCAGCTGGGTGTTAGCTCACTCTTCTGTAGCAAAGATAAGGGGGGCAAGTGAAGAAGGTGGGGGACCTGGGTACCCATGGTTACTCCTCATAGGTCACTATGGCTTTGGCTTGTTTTAACAGATGACACTTTGTATGAGTTAACAGAGTAAAGATAAAAGGAAGGGTCTCAAGCAGCAGATGGCTTATAGCACTGAGAGTTTCAGGGGGTAATTTGAAAAGTGCTTGGATAAACGCTGTGGTAGCCAAGGGGAGAATGTGCAACTGTAAAGGAATATGCTCCTTTAAAAAGTTTATTTACAATGCCAGCTGTGGATTGGGTGAGGTTAAAAGCTGCAATTAGGTGATGTTCCCTTCCGTTTCCTGTTCCATACCTGCTAAGACTCCTAACGGCTAACCCAGTGTTCCTCAGCAAAATAGAGGGGGTGTCAGTAGTGTCCCAGTGCTATTTCCAGATGGAACTCAGAGTTGGAAAAACTTGTAAGTTGCCTGTTAAAAAATGGGAGGGCGTGCGTTCCTTGTCCCACATTACATCCCACATTCTAACTTGTGGCGAGGATAGGGGGGACATTCCTTAAATGCTCCTCCAGGTCACTAGAGTGCTTTGAAATTCCTTCCACTTTTTCAAGATGTGGATGTCTCAGCCACATGTCTTTTCAAACTAGGTTGCGCATTTGTAATGAATGCATTTTACTGCTGGGATTACTCTATGGCAATTTCAAAATGGGTCCTCTCTTCTATTGCAAATTGGTTTGCACACAAGCGGCAGTGCTATACCACTGGGAGCCAATATGGTCTAGAAGAGAACAAGTCTGCCCAGTTTCTGGGAGATCAGGTTTCAATCCAAAGCTGCTCCCTGGGTGGCACCAGACATGTCATTCTCTCAGCCTTGGTTTTCCATATGTAAAACAGGAACAACAGGAACTTCCTTCAAAGGGTTGTAGTGTAAGACTAAAGGCAAATGAAGATTGTAAAGCTCTTGTGAAATAAAATGCTAGAATAGGCCCAGACCAGATAATACAGAATGTAGTTTGTAAATGTATTCATATCATTTTCCTTGATGTAGTAGTAGAAATATTATTTCTAAATTCTTTCATTTAAAATAATGTTTAAATAGCTGTATGGATTAATCCTAGAAACAACAATTTCCAATTTAAGGCTTTTGATGTCTTTTAAAGTCTTCTACAACTTCTGGCTCAGACAGTGGGCAGCGGCCAGACTAAGTTATGACTAAGCACCACAGAAATAAATGAGACAAGTTAATCATGACTAATTTAAATACGTTTAATTTCAATGAGACATGACTAGCAATCTCTATCCTGCCTGATGTCATTAACTAAATATATTAGTTTGTATAACAAGTAAAATTCTTGTCAAATGTGATGAACGTCACATTGGTGCTAATATCCCAGGAGTCCTGGAGGAGAGCAAAGAGGAACTTTGTCTCCAAAAGCAGGAGTTGATGGTAGTGAAAATGTTTAATTCATTTTTCTGGGAAAGATAAATTTGGGGAATGACAAAGGGAACCCATCTTTTAAACAAAGAGATTGGAGATTTTTTTGGCCAGACAATGTAGAAATGTGCTTGAGCATTTCTGTTTCAATCTAGTTCAGAAGGGATACCAGCTATGTGTACTGGCAGCTTCTGCATAGAATGTACAAGACAATAGTGGAGTGAAGGGTTAGCCAAGCAGTATAGCAAGATGTTTCCACAAGTTCTGGTGACTAGCAGAACTCATGCAATGTTATCCCAGGCATGTTAACTCAGAAGTAAGTCCCTCGTAAGTGTGCTTAGAATTGTGTGTAGACTTTTATCTTTACAAGAGTGTAGCTCTCATCTTTACACTCAGAGCTAATTTCAGTGTAATGTTGGGACTCACATGTTGGGACTCACTCACTCAATCAGCAAGCACAATTCCTGTCAGGTCCAATTCCTGAATTGTCTTCTAGAAGTGATGAGGGCTGATTTGCATGTGCATGTTTACCACTGTGAACCTTGCATCAAGTAGTATGTATAAATTACCACCAAAGATCAAAACAGAAAGTTTTGCCTCAGCAGCATTTAATGCTGCCTTAAACAGAGTCAGATCATTGGTCCATCTAGCTCAGTACTGTCTGCACCAACTAGTGATGGCTCTCTGGGTCTCCTAGGGCTGCCATATGGAAAAGAGGACACATTGCCTGCATCTTTAATAGATGCACAGCACAGACAGAAGAGCAAATTTCAGCAAGTGCAGCTGCAAGGGATTAAACCTTCTCTATGCAAAACGTGTGCTCTACCACTGAGCTTACAGCATCTCCCCAGAAAAGTGCTTTTAAATGCAAGCCACCTAATGGTGCAGTGGGGAAAAGACTTGCTTTGCAAGCATGAAGTTGCCAGTTCGAATCTCCGCTGGTATGTTTCCTATATCAGGAAGCGGCGATATAGGAAGATGCTGAAAGGCATCATCTCACACTGCACTGCAGATGGCTGTGGTAAACCCCTCCTGTATTCTACCAAAGACAGCCACAGGGCTATGTGGTAGGGATGTGCACAGAACCTTGGCGGGGAGGCTCAAAGGCAGCGGGGATGCTGCTTTAAGAGCGGGGGAGGGTGCACACCCCTCCTGCTGCTCCCCCCCCACCGGCATCCATTTTTTAAAAAGCCCATTGGGGCGTCAGTGTACCTCCCTGCCACCCTGATGCCCCGATGCACCTGCATATCTGGGAAATGGGGGCAGCAGGGAGGTATGCTGCTGCCCCGATGGGCTTTTTAAAGAAATGGACACCAGTGGGGGGGGAGTGCCAGGAGGGGTAAGTGCACCCTCCCCATCTCTTAAAGATAGACACACAAACCCCCGCCATCGAACCGGTTCGGAGGCCCATAAAGGGCCTCAGAACTGGTTCCATGCACATCCCTATTCCATGGTCGCCAGGAGTCGACACTGGCACGACAGCACACTTTACTTTACTCATATGGTCTTTTTGAAAAGTCAATACATGATCTCAATTTTCATATTGGAGGAATGCCTTGAAAATGACATAACCTGTAATTTTCCTTGAGAACTGCACTGCCTGTGACACCTTTCATGTTGTTGACTTTTCAAAATATATAATAGCAAAGTTATCTATCCTGGTGCTAAGCCAGCCTAGGTTTGTCAGTGCCTGGATGGGTGACTGCTTGGGAACCCCATACACACTGCCGTGTGTTCTGTGATGGTGGAAGAAAGTGTGGTGTAGTGGTTAGAGTGCTGGACTAGGACTGGGGAGACCTGAGTTCAAATCCCCATTCAGCCATGATACTTGCTGGGTGACTCTGGGCCAGTCACTTCTTTCTCAGCCCAACCTACTTCACAGGGTTGTTGTGAGGAGAAATTTAAGTATGTAGTACACAACTCTGGGCTCCTTGGAGGAAGAGTGGGATATAAAATGTAAATCAATCAATAAGAAAGTGGGGGGGGTGGTGTACATGAAATAAATTGTGTGTGTGTGTGTGTGTGTGTGTGTGTGTGTGTGTGTGTGTGTGTGTGTGTACAGCTGAATATGTGTTATCCACAACTAATTTCGAGCATTTGAGAGAATGGAGAGTAAGGGTTTGTACGCGACTTTGAGCCCTGGTATCTTTAGATCTCAAGTCCTAAATACTCCGATATCGGTACAAGTGTGAGAACACAGAGATGATGTTTTGCCTGTAAAACGAACTGCTTTCCTGAATGACCCACCGTAAAGCATCTCTGATCGTCTGAAGCTTCTGATCTACTCTTACGGGGGAGATGCGCATGCCGCCTTTCTTACTCCAGAGTCTCACTCATTTATTATAGGAAACACGTTTCACTGCCCCTTCATACCCTAAAGCGGGAGGGGGAGGGGGAGCGGAAAGCTGCAATCTCCATCGATTAAAAGGCCGTCTCCAACGCTTGTCCTCTTCTCCACGTGCAGACAGCAGATTAAAAAAAAAAAAAAGCCGAAGGCAAGTGCCAATAGTAGGAAGCGAGCCCCTTCCTTCCAATCGCAGCCCCTTTCTCTAGTCAAGCCCAGATCCTCCCCCTCGCCCTCCTCCAAAACAGAGAATCCCCTTCCTTCTAGAAGAACATCTCCGAAGTATAAGCTAGTTGCACGAGGGAGACCCGCTTGCCTCCCATGGACTGCCTCCCCCTGGGATCTAGCCCCGCGTCTTTTAACGGGCAGAGCTGGCTTTTCACCTGGCGGTGCATCTGCTGCACACCCTGGGCCATCATCGCAGATCTACCCAGAGCTCGGAGGGGGGAATGCTGGACTGTCAGAACAGTGGGGCCAAAGGGGCCCCCCTCCATACCAAAATCTCCTTCTCCGTCTTAGACATCCTGGATCCTCAGAAATTTACCAGGAAAAGCAATCCAGCGGCAGCAGGAAGAAGGGAGAGCATCCCACACGCGGGACAGCAAGAGAAAAGTTTGGGAAGAGTTGAACTAGACAGGAATACCAGCAGCAAAAGGAATAAGCTAGAGGCATATCATGGTAGGCGATGCGTTCTGGTTTTATCTGATCCGACCGGTTTTGTTTAGTTTTGATCAGCAACACACGATGCTTTAAATGTCCTTGACATTTATCGCAGCTACTTCGTAAAAGAGAAGATTTTTCCCCCGCCATCCCAGCCAGTCTGATCGCCCCGTAAGGTGCGATGCGATCCAAGATCACTAAGATTCTGTATCAGACTATACCGGGATTACTGTGACTATTGGCTACCGTAACTTTATTTAGAGCCACGAGTGAGCAATTTACAAAGTACTGTTAGGGAGACGCTCCTACTCAACAGTACTTTGTAAATTACACCTGAAATTGATCTAAGTGTTAAACTAGCCTGCAGGAGGATGTAAGAAAACTGCTTCCATTTCTTTCTTTTTAAAAATCAACTACTTTTGTTTTTACGACTAAAGCACAGTTAAAAATATTCCAAATTATTATTATTATTTTTAATTCAAGAGGTGGGCGGAACCTGGCAGTAGTGCCTGGCCTCTCTGGCAGGGCTACAAACTTTTGTTTTGGTCCTCACAGGGCTACTATGGCTTTCACAGCTGCACGATTCATCAGCAAGCGAAGCTTTTTCCGGCATGAAAAGCTGAAGATAGGAAGCCCAGCTTCACTTACTGGCTCTCTTCCTGTGCCATGCAGCAGTTAAAGCCACAGAAGCCTTGCTGGGGGTGGGGGTGGAGAATGTGGGCAACCTCACTGACGGATGAAGAGCGTTTTCCTTTAGGTCCCAGCCAGGGCTGAGCTTTGGCATTCTCAGAACAGGTTGAGGTGAATCGGAAGCTTAAAACAAGCTCTTTGATACACACGTGCCCTCCCGCTCGGCCGACGATTATCTCACACAGCTAGCAGCTCTAACTCTGTAGAGCAAGATCCTGTCCTGGCGTTCACAATTGGCCTGGTCCTGGAGCGCAGGTGCGTTTCCCTTTAAGAAGTTGCGGAGGGAAGGGAAGAGCAGAGATGTCCCCCTGGCGGAGGGACACGGACGCAGCTTGCAGCGCCCCAGGTCTGGTGGGGAAAGCGCGAGTCCACCGCAATTGTTTTCGGCTCAGCCTTGTCGGATGGGCCTGATTGGCAGAGGGACGCGCTAGGCAGAGGACAAGCTAGATAATTGTTCCTGTGGTCTCCCCACAAGAGGATGCCTTCGCTCCCCCTTGATCGATATCCTATTACCGACTCCTGCGTATCTCCTTCCCACAGCTTGCAGGTACCAACTTCAAACCTCTTTCCCCCCTGTCTGATCCTAATATTGTTCGATTAAAACTTACCTTTAATAGATGACATCTATCGATCCTCCCCTTCACAAATCTGAAACTCTATTAGTACGGCAGGGAAAAGAAGATGGAAAAGAACGGGGGTAGTGAGGAGGGAGGATTTGCTGCTTTAAAAAAAAAACACTTTAGTAACTTCTTTTTTAAATGACGTGGGGGGGGGGTGAGCCATAGATGTTCCCACCTCCCCCCAAATTAGTTTCTTAACTCTGTAATGTCAATTCTTAACACCTTTGGAAGGGTTTTTTAAAGAAATGACAAACTTCTTATAGGATGACAAGTTCGTAACGAGAAAGCGTGCGGTTTATTCATTCTTGCTTCACGTAATGTACGCAGTCCGGCATGAAACACTACATGGGCATTCCGTTTTGTGACTATATAGGTTGTAATCTACAAATCGGTCAATCCATGGAAGTTAATGGGTTGAGGTTACAGTATTATACGCTTTTACTTTTTACGCTTTTTACGTTTTTGCTTTTTACGCTGATGGAGCCAGCGTGGTGTAGTGGTTAGAATGCTGGACTAGGACCGGGAGACCCGAGTTCAAATCCCCATTCAGCCGTGAGACTTGCTGGGTGACTCTGGGCCAGTCACTTCTCTCTCAGCCTAAACTTCTTCACAGGGTTGTTGTGAGGAGAAACTTAAGTATGTAGTACACCGCTCTGGGCTCCTTGGAGGAAGAGCGGGATATAAATGCAAAATAATAAATAATAATAATACTTGGCCACACTGAAATCAGTGGGACTTGCTTCTGAGTAGACAGACATGCTGAGGATAGGGACGTGAGGCTTGCCCTAGAGTCCCCAAACTAATAGGTACGCACGCACGCATCAAAAGAGAAAATAAGAAGCGTTTGTTTCATATTTTATAAGACCAGAAGTAAAGGCATGATAAGAAAAAGCCTGCCTAGAAATCGCCTTACTCTCGCCGCTCTTGTCCTAAATACGTGGCGGCTGGCCGAGTCCCGGGGAAAGCCGGTCTGTATAATATGCTCAAAAGCACTTCTTAAACCTATTGTTCACGATTAAACATTTGACTCTTCAAGCATCATCATCATCTCTGTATTACTCTATATGTTTCAGGACTAAGCTCTAGTACTACCTGAAAAGAGGTTCTAGAGCTAAGGCCACGAATTAAGCCTTAAATTCTAGGAAAGGGAAGAATGTTGGAAAGTGGTATATAATTAATACTAATAATGCGGTAGCTGAACGGAAAGTCCGCGAAGCCAGCCTGGCCACGAACTAGGGTCCCAGAGATAACCGGCAAAACATTTTGCCGCGAGTGCGGCAAAACATGGACTTAAGGCCCTCCTCCTGCACAGATATCCACTAACACTTATGTCAGTAGATACCAATGGCCGCATATGATGGGGTCCCGGAGGAATTTGCTTTCTCTTGCTCTATCCTTGCCTGCCCCACTAACTAAGCACATGCGTGTATATTTGTGCAAAGTGATACGAATCCATGATTCCCTTCCGGGGAGGAGAATAGCAATTACGCGGGTCAGTCTCGATCAGGCGGGCGCACGTGTTGAGGAAAGGCAGCGGTCTCATTCTGTCACCCTGATCAGCACCCTTGTGTGTCTCGTAGATGCAAACTGCAACGGAGGGAGCGAAGCAGTCGCCCTGGAGGCAGCGTCGGAGCAAAAGGAGGAGCCCGGCTGGGACAGCAGGAGCAGCAGCCGCCTAGCAACAACAGGAGCTTCGGCTCAACTGCACTCGCCCGACTTCCCTCCCTCCTCCTCGTCAGATCTGGACGAGCCGGGCTCGCCGCGATCGTCCAAGCGGCGCCGGGCTGAGCCCAGCTGCGCCAAACCTCGGCGGGCCAGGACGGCCTTTACTTACGAGCAGCTGGTGGCTTTGGAGAACAAGTTCAGAGCCACGCGATACCTGTCGGTGTGCGAGCGCCTCAACCTGGCCCTTTCGCTCAGCCTGACCGAGACGCAGGTCAAAATCTGGTTCCAGAATCGAAGGACCAAGTGGAAGAAACAAAACCCCGGGGTTGACGGCACGACACAGCCAGGAAGCAACGCTTTGCCTACGGCAGGAGGCGGAGGCAGCCCTAGTCCACCAGGCCCCAGCGCCCTGGCCTACCAGACTTTCCCCTCTTACGCTCCTGCCAATGTCCTGTTTCCTGCAGCCGCTCCCCTTCATCTGGCTGCAGCGGCAGGAGGGGGACCCTTCCCTCCCTTCCTCAACCCCACGTATTTGGCTCCATTTTATACCCCTCACTTATAAAAGATCTCATCCTTGCAGGGCTTCCAGACATTCTTGTGCAAGGGTGGAGAGGAGCAAAGCCTGTTGTGTATAAAGAAGGAAAGACCAAGAAACCCTTTTCCAGAACGAGTGTCTTCACTCTGACTTTAAGCGATCTCCTTTCCTCAGCCTTGTTTAAGAGCATGCACTCTAACCAAGCATCCCTGGACCACCACTACCTAGTTATAGGGTTTTTTGTTTTTTGTTTTGATTTATTACTAATGTGGGTGGGAAAGGAGAATATTAAAATAATGATCCACCCACTTTATTTTTTTGCTCATAACTTCATTGAATCATTTAATTTGTGAAATTCCTTGAAACGATTGTGACTTTTACTGCAAGAACATGGATTTGTTTTCTTTCTCATTTTTTTAAACAAACTGAGCAAGTATACAATATCTGATATTTATATGACTGCTGATAATATAGAGAATGAAAAAATGACAAACACATTGTGGATTTAATAGTCTGCAAGGGCAGCAAAAGCTGTCTCTTTCCTCCCTCCTTTAAGATAGTTCTTTGATCTGCCTTGTGATGCTCTGAACCACTGTTACTCCAACCCCACCCCTGTTAGAATGCTAGGTGCTGGGCCAGGCCATAGTTTAGGACCCATGTTGCATGACCCTGCTCTGACAATTAAATTCACACCTAGACGATACAGGATGAGTGTGGCAATGAAATATGCAAATGTAGCTTGGAAATGGAGACAGTATTTTAATAAATGTGTATTGTACTAAAACATCTTGTATTTGCAAGCAACAGTTCCCCAGGCTCTGGAACCACCAGAGGGCAGCATTAACCCCATGTAGGGCTGGGTGAAATGTTAGCTTTAAGAGTGTTACAGACTGTGGCTCCAACCAAAGTGGAAGTCCTGCTGTAGCTTTATTATTTATTTATCTCATTTGTATCCCACCCTTCTTCCAAGGAGGTCAGGGCAGTGTGCATGGTTTTCTCCTGCACATTTTATCTTCACAGCAACCCTGTAAGGTAGATTAGCCTGAGAGATAGAATAGTTGGCTCAAAATCATGAAAAAAGCTTCATGACTGAGAGAGATGTGGACCTGCAACTCCCTTATCAAACTCCAAAACTCTAACCACTGTACACACTGGCTACCTGTTTCTTTGTATACAAAACCAAATCTTTACAATAGTTCTAAATACATGCTTGCATAATCATTGGTAAAGGAACACTACTAACTACATAAATTACTACTACTGAAGTCATCTGTGGAATACCCACAGCCACAAAAACCACTTGCTGATTTTCAGGGAACCCTTCACACTTTTGCTTCCACTACTCAGTTCCAGTTTCTAGTTGTCAGCATCCTGGAGGCCAACTCATAAGGAAAGAATATAGGGATCCTACACATATCCTATTCTGAAACTTAATATATACTGTATATATCTGCCCATGAGCCAATAATTCACTTGGGCATTCAAGTCACACAGAATAAGGCATCCTTGAAGGGTTGGATACATATTCAAAATGTAAACCATACACAATGATATTATGACATCTGTTATATATTGGACCCCTTTGTTCCTAAAGAAAGACAAAAACCTGCTAACTGAATATTCTGGGAGACATTGGATCCAAGGCTTTTCCTAAGGAGATCCCCATCTGTAGAACTTTGCCTCTACTTAGGATCCAAATTCACCATTTGTTGACCCGAAACTTATAGTTCTTTGCGCTACTGTGTTCCAGTCTTTGCCCAAGTGGGTTTTTTAAAGTACACTCATATGTCTTACATTGTTTATAGTCTTGCTAAAGTAAAACAGCTGTTGTTGGGGTGTGCACATGTGGAACAATTCCTTCTTAACCCCAGACTTGGATTGCCTCTTCCTTTAAAAAAATAGCAAAGAGTCTTGTGGCACCTTACAGACACAGATTTATTATGACATAGGGCTGGTTTGGTTGCGACACCGGCTGGCACCCACAAAATGGGCAGTATGCTGGCTGTGATATCAGCAGAGGATGTCCTGAATGCGCTTGGTACAGGTATTGAGAGTGTGGAGGAGTGGTTCAGAAGAACAGCCCCCTCGTGTGATAAAGGAGTGTGCCAGGACAGTCTCTGCTGATGTGCTCTTATCATGATCACATCATCACGTGTGTCAGTGTGGATGTCTTATCCGAACCAGCCCATAAGCTTTCGTGGATTAGAGTCTATTTTGTCAGAAACAGGAAGCCTCATATGAAAATATGCCTCAGTTGGCAGGTATATTTATAAAAATTGATATCCTGTCTTTCAGGCCACAGGTCTCACAAAGTCTTACATGTGTAATTAAAATCACCTTAAAACACAATAAAATAATAATATGCATTCAGCCCTATGCCTACATTATATTGTACAGATGTCTGTACATTTGTGCATTTTTGCACAATGAATGACTGTACCTCTGTTCAATTTAAAACTCAACCTAGGCTCAGGCCCCACAAATGCACAGTACAGATAGGAAATGGACTGCTGTACTTGTGTTCAACATAATGTGTGAATAACCTTATCCATGTACAGATCTGTACCTGTGTATACTGTACATTCATTGCCGAATGTTCAACGTAATGCCTGAATGGGGTTATAGAGGTACACTGAGTCAGAGGTAAAATTATAAACTGGGTCAGAGAGGCCCAGTAGCTGTGTGACATTTCTATGCAAAGGTCAGATGTATAACAGTGACAATGCAATTACTAGTCTTGTTGTGTATATATATTTGAACTTTGTATGGAAGTGTCATAGACCTCTTGCAGTTCATGATCTTCTGGCCCCAGTGTTTACATTTTTTCCACTGTAGCCATGTATGTACATTTATTTGCCAGTTGAAGATGCAGTTGATGAAATGGGTTCTAGTCCATGAAAAAGTATGCCATATTAAGTCTGTTCATTTTTAAGGTGCCAAAACCAATCATTTTTGTTGCAACAACAGATTGACACAAGTACCTCTAGTCTTTTTCTAGCTGGAAATTTATCTCTTACTCTTTGGAGCCTTTAAAAAAAACAACAGTTCCTGTGCCCTCTAGTGGACCATCCCATTGATGCACTTATTCTTTTATTGGATAGTTGCCAGACCAAGACCATAAGCTTTGAATCTTCCCATAACCCTGTAAAGTACATTCTGACAAGAAATTATTATTACCCAAGGCAAGTAGTGGCATAGTGGAGTAAAGTTTTGAACTTGGACCTCACCGCTGAAAATCAAATACTCTAGCCACTGTACTTTATTAGTGTATTTTATTATATATAACTTATAACCAGGGTCTGTTGGAGAGGAGAGGCATGAAGTCCATATGGTCCAACCACGTGTACTTTTCTTTCCTCTGCTGCCAGGCTCCTTCTTCTTCTCTCTCCAGCAACTTTTCAAAGGGAGGTCAAGAAATCCACAATGGTTCCTGACTCTCATAATGGGCTAGAGCAGGGATTCTCAACGTTGGGTCCCCAGATGTTATTGGACTTCAACTCCCATAATCCCCAACCAAAGGCCACTGGGGCTGGTGCCTATGGATTGTTGGCAAGACTTAAAGGGGAAATGGTATAAGGACCTCAGCCTGGACTTCTCCAGGGCCAAACATTTCTCCCATTAATAACTACACACTACTATTATACAACAATGTCATTTGTTATCTGGCTGTATGTCCCAACACCACTTTTTGACTGATGTTTGTTATTTGGCTGCCACACTTGTTGACTGCAAGCTATAGTTTGCGTCTTCATTTCTTTTGCTAGAAGAAAAAGCTATTTGGGCTTCCTGAAGCCAAGGTTTTGTGAATGCCTACTAGGTTGTTCTTGCTTTTCTTTTCTTTTTAAATTAAACCACAAGACAATCTAATAAAGTCAATTTTAAAATTCATTTTCAATAGAGTTTTATTTTAAAGTCATACAGGGCAGTTGATTGGCTTTTAAAAAAAGGCTACATGCGACACAAAAATGCATTCTTAGTTTCACCTGTGACAGAGCCCTTGTGATCATACAAATTTAGGCAGAGGTACCTTATGAAAATGGTTTCTCTGCTTTAGTAAAGTCATGCCATCTAATATGTTTCTAGGATTGGTTTGAATGGGATCAAGGTTGAGCCAAAAATCTGTAAGAAAGTAAGGCAGCCCAAGCTAGTGGTGGACATGCTTCCTTGACTGCAGGCTTATTCCATATATAAGTACATTTGGTGTGGTGGTGAGGGAACATAACTTTATGTTTTTGTTTTCATTTTTTACTGCAATGAAATCGGTAACATAGAAAACTGCTGTCTACTGAGTCGGACCATTGGGCTATCTAGTTTAGTTCTGTTTACTCTGACTGGTAGCGGCTCTCCAGGTTTTGGGGCAGGAATTTGTATCAGCCCTACCAAGACATGCCAGGAATTGAACCTGGGGACCTTCTACATGTTAAGCAGATGCTCTACCACGAAGCTACAGCCCACCTTCCAGTTCCGTGAAGCCAGTAGGTTATTAACAACTGACCATAAAAAGAAAGAGAAGCCTCAGGGTTGAGAGGAAGCTTTCTATTTTGACCAGGGCAGATACATCTCCTGAGTCCTGACACTGTAGAGGCAAGTCCTCCTGAGACCATTTTGCATGGTGAGCATGGTGAGGTGGAGACATACAAAACCTACAGGGTTTTGTTGTGTGTAGTTTGGATGATCACTCCTCTTATGCAAGTAAAAGACATCCTGACAGTGTGACAGGATGTCTTTTAGTGGTGTGGGGCGGGTGTGTTCTCAGTGCATCTCTGCCTTCAATGTGTGTGCTGCCAGTGATCATGTGATCTGGCCCTGTGACTGCTTGTACAATCACCCATTCTACAGCACTGAGCAGTGCTTCCCTCTAACAGAGATCCCCAGATGTTGTTGACTACAACTCCCAGAATCCCGAAGCAAAAGCCATTGCAGCTGGGGATTCTGGGAGTTGTAGTCAAGAACATCTGGGAACCCTTGTTAGAGGGAACACTGGCACTGAGGCTTCCTTATGAGTCTGTAGCCCCAAGGTGGTATGCAGCAGCTCTGCACCACTGTGCATAATGTCAGCCGCTGTCCTTATTCAGGCTGCACCAAATGTTTATAAAGTTCTTTTGTCTGTGTGCTAAAGATGTCATTTAAGGAACCATGGTGTTTTGTCTGAAAAATCAGTACCTCACCCTGAAAAAAATTGTGTTTGGTTGCAAAATGCTTGTCCTCCATTTCCCCCACACAGTTATATTCTTTAGAATTATATTTCTGGGTTTTGAAACCACCTTTCCCTGAATACACCATGTTCTTCTTTGGACTCCGATGGGGGTCCACTCAAGGGAAGAGCAGAAGGTTTCAAGTTCCCTCTCTGGCTTTTCCAAGATAGGGCTGAGAGAGATTCCTGCCTGCAACCTTGGAGAAGCCGCTGCCAGTCTGTGAAGACAATACTGAACTAGATAGACCAATGGTCTGACTCAGTATATGGCAGTTTCCTATGTTCCTATGTTCTATACAAAAATGTTCTATTTTAGAAGTGTGGATACTGTGCTTCCTGTGCTCCCCAGTTTCTTGCCCGTTAGCTGCAGTTGGGTATGTGATTCAGTTTTGGCAGGTAGACATTGTTTGACCCTCTGTTGAAACAAATTTTACCTTTCCCCACTTAGCTTTTGTGAGAAGTGGAACAAGTTGTGAGCATCAGTAATGTGGTAAGTTTCAACATAATTTAATTTCTCCCTTGAGTAATTTTTTTTTTTTTTTGCCTGTCCCTTTATTCCAGTTTTCTCATATGTGCATCTGAGGGTTGGGGCAGGCAGGAATGTTGTGATCTGGTGAATTTAGTGATCTATGCTGGAGAATAATAGGGAGGGTGCAAATTGTTCTGCTTTCTCTTTTCCGTTTGCCAGTTTACTGTTTTGGGGTGGGCACCTGCCACTACTTATCTGGGCTTTCAATATTGATTTAAAAAAAGGTAAGCATATGATATGAGAGACCAATGCTGAAGCAATCTTTAAAGGTAAGTAATGCACAGGGGAGGTGTGGGGAACACGGCAGATATTGTTGCTGCTGCTGTTTGTCCTTGTGAAGCACTGACTCACAGGCAAAAGGGTCGAGTTAAAAATGGCTTATTTTTCTGTATGTTGCTTGGTTTGGGGGTTGAGTAGGAAGGTGAGCATCTATTGTCAAGTGCTGGAACGTTAGTTATGGTTTCTAGGGGGTATGGCTGGATTTGATTGATGGGAGGAGTTTCAGAACCTGGGCAAGAGGAGAGAATGCAGTGGGGAGTCAATTGTAGCAGAAGTCGCTGGCAGGTTGCAAACAAGATATTTAAGGCAGGGGCATAGTAAGGCTGGAGTGGGCCCTGGGGAAGTGAAGATGGACCATTCCCTGTCCCCGATTATTGTCTTTGTTGAGGTGGGAACGGGAGAGTGAAAAACAAGCTATTGCTCAGCCGGTGGGCCCCTCTCCCTCAGGGACCCAGGGACATTTGACTCCCATCCTCGTTCAGTTACAGTTATGTGCCCCTGATTGACTGACAAAGACATTAGTTAGTTAAAATATAAAGGGAACAGTATGTAAATAGAAGAAGGAATGGTGGACTTATGTTAGGAAAAGGAGCTGGTGGAAGGAAGGTTAGGAAGAAGTGTGAAATGTTTTTAACTTCATTTTCAAAATGGCTCCTGTGGTCAACCCAACCACTTATATTTGCCAGAGTGAAAGATCAATGTTATCAGAGAATGAGGAACAACCAAAGACTGAAAGGCCATTGAGAAATCCTACAAATAGTTATCATTCAGTTTCTTTAATTAATTATAGAAGGACAACCTTTTGGGAAATAATACATTCTCTTTACCTTCTTACTCAATGGACTAATTCCCATGCTTTACAGCATCTACCACCTACAAAGGCAGTGAAGTGAACCTGACATATTGAAGGGAGAAAACATAGTGAAGGCAGTAATGAATAAATGGTGGCAGTGGATCAAGCAAAAAGAAAGACAGGTTTGGTTGCCTGGCTGTAAAGTGTCTGAACCATCACAGTCCTAAAATCAGTTTGAGGAGTGCATCTTTCTCTGCTTACCTTGGCTTATAAAACCTGTTTTGTTTTTCTCCAAGCAGGCAGTGTTGGATCTTTCATTCCAGTGCCAAAAGCTATCTCACCCACTGTCCAGTATTGTGAGTGGCAAATAACATAAACTTCAGTGTAATTGTTTTTTAAAAATTTACATTCCATTTATTTCAATTTAATTTTATTAAAAATGTAATTTGATTTCCATTTATTTCAATTAATGTAATTTCTTTAATTGTAACTTGATTCTTTTAAATTTAATTTTATTTATGTAATATTTTAAGAATCTAATTTATTTACATCCATTTTAATTTCTTAATTGGATTTATATTTGCATTTTCCCTACTCCTAATCTCTAAGCTACTCTGTTTAAGTGTGTCTCACATTGCAGGAAGGCTTTAAAAAAACCCAACTCAGCAGAAGAAAATATTTGTGTAGCATATTTGCAGACACTAGCAGTTTAGTCTTCTTGGGCTTGGAGGAGGTAGCTCACAGACCAAACGATGCACCTCCTCAGGAACTCCTTGAGAAGCATTGTAAGAGATCCTACTGAGAAACCCCTATCAAGTGTGTGGCACCTTTGCTTATTTCTGATTGTTAATCTTTCTGGAACTTCCAAAACAAATTATAGAATTTAACAAAAATTAAAAAGATTTTATGACATCATTTGTGTCTCTTTGGTAAATTTAAGTTGCTGGTGTTTAGGGTGGTGGTGAATTTTAATCTGAAACCTATAATTTTGTTTGCTTGCTTTTTCAAGATTTCTTTCCCCCAGGCAAGTTGAGAGAGGGTGCAGAGAGCAAGATGAAACTTAGGGCCAATCTATATATTACCCTTCTCATGGGAGGAAGCTAGGAATTGCCTCCTTCCAATGGCTTCGCACTAACGGCTTCACACTACTCTAATATGCAGCACAGCTGGTAACATGGTTCTTCCACTTGGTATGGACAATTTTGCCTGCTCACTAACCACTGCCATAATGTTCAACACTGGTAGGGGGACGCTATGTAATAACTCAACTACTTAATAGAAAGCAACATGAATAAGCTGTTACACAGAAACCTTTTTTGCTGCTTTCTCTGAGTGATGGAGGCACTGTGTAAATTGTTCCTTGCTTGCCATTTTCTAGTTTCCATTCCTACAAATGCTTCCTTTTGAGGGGAGAAGAGAGGCATTTCTTCACTACATGAATTCCAAGGATGGGGAAAAACTGATGTTGCTTAAATAGAAGAAGAACCTTATTCTATAGCATTCAATATACTGCAGATTATGTGCAGCTCTGTTTACTTGGAGCAGTTCCAGCGTTGGGACTCGAGAGTGATATGGTCTCTGTGTGTTTTAACAACTAGATAAGATAACATACTTAACTTTATAACAACATGCCAAAGGTCAAACTTTAGATACATCAGAACCAATCTCTCACTCCTTATTACAGACGCAATCTCTCATTGATGTCAGTCTGAGCCAGTTTGTTTGGAGATTTCACAAGTGCTGATCTGCAGCTCACACACACACGTTCTTATTTTACTTAAGTTCCTTGTGTTGTATTCCTAAACTTTGTTAGCCGTTTACACATAGAAGCAGCAGCACTTAAGAGAAGTGCACACACAATGTCTGTCTTACTGCCCTCACCATGTCCTGCCCATACCATAAGATCAGTTTCGTTATACTGGTCAAGCTACTAGTATATATGCCATTTTCCCTGTAGGTGGAACAAGATTGCTTCTTCCTATTAATTTGTACTGAATGATGTGTGACCTAGCAGCGTTGTGGACCTTCCCAGTCCCTGTGCTAGGGAGTGGTGGGCAGGCAGGAAGGCAGAGAGGCAGCCATGAGCGCTCTTTGCCTCAGCCAGCCCCCACTCGCCAGACAACTGATCATTGGGTGAGGGGGAGCAGGGGCGTACCAAGGTTGGAGTGGGCCCGGAGACGAGATTTTGAAGTGGGCCCTCGCTGCCTTCCTCTCCTTCTCCTGGCCCCATGTCTCTGCTAACTATCCCAACTACAGTTACATGGTGTAAACAGCAGTAGAACCAACTAATATGACCGTATCAATGAACAACTTTAATAATTGCACATATCCCAACTCAAGTCCTTGAGCTCCATAACTTGCAAGTTCCAGCTATCTGAAGGCTCCAACTGTATTATACTACAAGGAGGGTCGGCGGGGGGGGGGAGGAGGAGTTATTGTTTGCATGACAAACATGCCCCTAAAGCCTTGTCTGGTAATTAAGCAATAAATGAATAAGGCCATTTCACTATTTTCACTTCCCCCCACAATATATGCACCTGAGGTTATACTTGATGTACCCAATGATGTGGACTGTACTCCATGAAAACTTGAGCTATAATCCATGTATTAGTCTTCAAGGTGTGTTACAAGACTCTTCATTGTTTCTGAAGAATAAAGACGTCCTGCCAAAAATAGCAAACAGATGAAACCTGGGATAAAGCTAATCTGGTCAGGAAATTCTCATCCAACCAGGCCTCATTGAATTATGCGGGGAAATTAATTCTCAGCCTTTGCTTCATATCTGTAAATGGGTGCAACACCAACCATACACTGTAGACACATTGCAGCTCTAACTACATGAAGTTTGAAGATTTATCCCTACTGTTACTACCCTTAACAAACTCCTTAGCCCTGGTTCCCTTCCTACCATCCCTGTATTCTCTAGGCTCAACCCTTACTCCACTCTGCCTTCTCTTTCTCTCTTCTTGTCACTTAGTCAAGCAACTTCCTCAAATCAACCTCCTTTCTCACCAATCCCTGGCACCCTTCGTACCAAATTCCTCCCTCCTTTGCTCCTTCTGCAATGGTCCACTTCTCTCTTCCTACTCTTAAAATAACCAAGACATCAGGGATGTTGCAACATATCCTTTGCCTTTCTGGCCCAACAACCTTTCCAGTTAAAATACTAATAATTATGTAGTAGGGCTGGGAGAGGCCTCTGCCTAATTTAATATCAGTGTTGAAAGCTATATAAACCTTCTCGTACAGAGGCAGTATGCCTTGGGAAGCCAGAAGCTAGGGACAAACACCAGGGAGGGTACCCAGCTTTTAAGTTCCACAGAAGCAACCGGCTAGCACTGTAGGAAACTGAGTGTTGGGTCACAAGAACTGTTCATCTGTGCCAACAGTTTTCTTGTTATGATTAATTTTTTTTTAAAGTCTGGAGCTAGAGTTTTGCCTGCATCACACCCCTCCTCAATGATTGTGCTCCCCCTTAATTCCAGACCTGAGTGGGGGATAGCCATGGTGAGGGAAGGAAAGCACTTTGCACATCCACGGATGAGATGTAATCTTTTTGTTACATATCACGTTCATGAGAACAAGTCCATGGGATTGTTGTTCTTCAAGACTTAACATGTCCACCCCTGCCACTGCCCCAGTAGGTCTTCAATGCCTTTAACAGGAAAACGAAAGCAATTCTTACAGAGGAGGAAGTGACCATGGTACTCTTAGCTCAATTAAGATTACTCTTGGCTCAAATTACAGTGATTACCATTAAAATAATTTGACTCCTATGATGTTCCCCTTCTCCCACCCCACTGGCCCATATTTACTTCTTCCAAGAGTCCCGTTTGCTGCTGTCTATCCTATGTGGGATGAGGATTTCTGGAGAGTTTTCTCTCGCATCTTTGGAGTTTGCTAATAGCTACTAAAGTAACAATGCAGGAGGGGAAGAGCAGCTCAAGTGGTGGAGTGTGGAGACTAGGATGTAATGGCCCGCCACCGCAGCAGCAGTCCCTACCCTGCTTGCTCTGGAGCTTCTCCTCCTTGTCCCCTCCAGGTCCTTGGTTCAAGGGTTTTTTGGGGTTTTTTTTTTGGCAATGCCTCTGGCCAGGCTGGCCAACCTCACCACTGCCTAGCTTCCTGTGTGTGCTTCCATGCTGCTCACAATGCACACAAGGCAGACAGGTGGCTGATGACCTGCCCCGCCACCCTGCCCCCGTCCAGAACAGAAGAGAGAGGGTGCACAGGCACAGCTGCTCAGGCCTTGCCTTGAAGGCAAGGGAAAGCCTCCCCCATTGCCACCTTTGCCGCACCGAGGCCACTGGCCATTGCGTGGCCTGCCTGGGTGGTCGGCTGCAATCAGGTGGCCGCGGTGGCCACGGGGGACAGGTGTGTGTGACTGGCCTCTGGAGGGCCCTATGAGGCAGCGGGCCAGGAGACAACTGTCTCCTTTTGTCTAATGGACGGTACGCCCCTGGGGGGAGGAGAAGTAGCAGCCTGCGTGCATGCCGGGAGAGCCTCCCATTGACGAGGCCAGGCTGCTGGCGTGGCAGAATCTCTGTTGGTGCCAGCGTGGGAAGAGATTCCTGGTGGGTTGCGGGAGGCCTGAGAGTGAGTGCCACATGGACTTGGATGATAGTTCCGAGATGATAGTTTTTAACACAAAAATGTACAGGTACTACTTATATCAGACATCTTTTCTTAAAGCAGTGCAGTTGTACAGTAACTCAGACACTGAGAGGGATGCAGATGTGTTGCTATGAAAATCGTTTTATTTTCAGCCAGCAGTTCCATTGCAACAATAAGTGGTTGTTGCAATAGGGTTACTTGAGTGTCATGGGCACTTACTGGATAATCCTTGTGCCAATGATGCAACTCTACTATCTCATAACTAACTATAGACCTTTTAGCAATTAATAACTCTATTTGGAATCTGAGCAGCACTACCTCACTATACCAGTCTCTCAGCACTCCTTTGTAGACAAAAGTGCACAAATGGCGTATACCAGCAAAGTTATCCTCCATATACAGTCCCAGAAATGTTCCTGTCATTTCATGAATATCCTTGTGGGGTGGGGGGAGTTATAAAGATATGTTGTCCACCAATATGGTCTACAGGAAACTAGTTTAGTTCTATACACTACCGTTTCCTTCCCAGTACATCAGCTATACTGATTATGGACAATAGCTTCAGAAATATGAAAATATTTGTAAGTTTCTTGGGGCAGGGACCATTCCTTTTTGTTTATGGAACTCTATAAAGCAGTCATGTTCCACTCCACTCCATTAGTATATATTTTGTGGCAACATGGTTTATTTGTTTGTTTGTTTATTCTACCTCTTCCATAACCCTCCCCATTCAGTCCCCCCCCCACCACCATTGCATACTGTTTTGTTTTTACCTTCCTACTTCTCTGACTTTCATTACTACCATTAAAGTAAAGTGTGCTGTCAAGTTGATTTCAACTCCTGGAGCCCACAGAGCCCTGTGGTTTTCTTTGGCAGAATAAGTAGGGGTTTACCATTACCTCCTCCCGTGCAGTATGAGATGATGCCTTTCAGCATCTTCCTATATTGCTGCTTCCCAGCGGGGATTTGAACCAGCAACCTTCTGCTTGTTAGTCAAGCATTCCCCCACTGTGCCATTTAAGGTGACCATTACTACCATTGCTATCTCCTAATTTACTCCAGCAGTGTGCACTGCAACTGGGTACAAATGGAGGACCTCCAGGGTGCTAAGGAGAACCCACAGCCCCAGTAACTGTCGTAAACCTGCCAGGCGAATCAAGAGCAATATATCAGCAGACGGAGCAAGCAGCAGGCTAAGGGTCAAAAGGAGAATGTCAGAGCCAAACAGTAAGCAATGTCCAAACCACAGCCAGTCTGAGTCATTATAATATCCAGTCAGTCAAACCAAGTCCAAGTCAAATTCCACAAACAGAGTCTAAACGGTCCGGAGTCAAAGCACAGTCAAACAAGCAGGAACACAGCTGGGTAGCTCACCAAAGCACGTCGTTGCTACCAGCAATGTGGCTGTGGCAAAGCTGTCTTAAACAGGCTGAAGCCATGTGCTCTCAATCATGGGTCCCTGACTCAGCTCCTCCTCTACAGGAGCTGTCGTACTAGGCTCTGTTTCTTTTTCAGCGTCCCATGAGTCGGTCCCGCTTGCCTCTGCAACTCATTGCCTTTGAGGTAGCTGCACTCCCTCCTCCACTGTCACACTGTCTGCCTCCTCCTCCTCCTCCTCCTCCTCCTCCTCCTCCTCCTCCTCCTCAGAGTCCAACAGCATGCCCATGACAGTAACTCTGCATTATCCTTCCAGCCTCAAGAAAGATCCCCCCGTAGTGCTTCAGGACTGCCAACATCCCAAGAGAGCCTACAGCCCAGCAACCTCCTCACCTCCTCCTTCCAGGCCATGAGCGCCCATAGGTTGCTGGGTGGCCAACCCAAGAAAGTGCCCCCACAGTGGCACATGGTTGCCAGGGCTGGACCACCACCCCAAGAGAGCCCGTAGGCCCAGTATCCCTGTCTCCTCTTTCCAAGCCTTGAGTGTTGTAATGAAAAGGGAGAGGGATAGATGGAGCATTTTCTCCTCATTTCCTTTTCCACTTCCAGAACGGAAGAGGAAACAGAGAGCAGGAACTCCATATGGCCCTCCCCTTTTCATTAAAGCACGGAAGGAGGGGGATGGACAAGTAATGGATAAAGGAGGTGATGTAGTGAGCACCCTTGCCCAGCACCCCCCGCTTCCTCCATACTCAAACTAAGATCAGGGGAGAACTGGAGATCTATGGCACCCATGAAAACATTTGGGGCAGGTAGGGCTAACACCCCTGGTGTGCAATTGTTCTATCTATCTATCTATCTATCTATCTATCTATCTATCTATCTATCTATCTAATTTGTATGCTGCCCCAAACTTCCATCTCTGGGTGGCCTACAACAACATAGAAACAAACCAAAACACCAAAGTAAAAACCTTAAAACAATTTAAAACCACAATTAAATTAAAAAGCTTGGGTGAAAAGGTAAGTCTTTAATGACTTTTTTAAAGTTGTCAGAGATGGGGAAGCTCTCATCTCAGCAGGGAGTGCAATCGAGAGTTTTGGGGCAGCAACAGAGTTAGCTCACTTCTGCATAGCCACCAGAGGAGCTGGTGGCAGCTGCAGGCGGACCTCTCCGGATGATCTCAATGGGTGATAGGGCTTGTGGTGAAGATGTTCTCTTAGAACATTATGTCAGGTATTTGAGCTTTAGTAATTCAATGCACAAGGGCAAAACTGAGCAAAACACCCCTCTCCCATGCAAAACCTTCTTACATGCTCGTAGTTGTGCTGATTAGGAAATGTTTGCTGTTAAAACAAACAAACAAACAAACAAACAAACAAACAAACAAACAAACAAACAAACATCAGATTGGCGGCAGCTGAAGCAGATCCAGAAAGTGAACTTGCTGAATGTGAAGAAGTATTCTTGCCCCCCCCCCCCCGCCCACCAAAACCCCCACGTTAACCCTATCTTTACAAGACAGGCTTAATATGGAACTGGACAGAAAGTGGTCTTTGTATCTTTAAAAATTAGTGCTGTGGCCCCTGATCCAGCCTTGGAGTGTAATCAGGCAATCCAGATAGTAAACTTGCTGAATGTGAATATTCAGGAGGATCAAGGGGTGCTTTCTGGATGGAGAGGTTGAACTCCCTAAATCTGACTTGTAAAAAGGCCTTGTAACTTTGTAATCTTGAGGGAAGGTTAACTGAGGATTTCTAACACATCACAAGGGTTTCCAGAAGTATATTTATCAGAACATGGGGCGGAAGAGAATTATCAGCAGAGTCCATGTGTATCATTTGTGGGCCATGAAATATTGCCAGGTTGATAGCAGTCAAGAAACCAGGCGTCAAGTCAAGTAAGGTCAGGGTCTGGAAGAAAAGACATAGAGGTAAGAAAAGGACACAGTGAAAAGACACAAAGATGAGAGAAGGCATATGCTTTACAAAACTTAACTACTGGAAAGGTTAGACTGAAATCAGTTCAAACCCTTACGGTAGAATGGCTTGAGGAACCTCCATGTTTTCAATATTTACAAATTAGTTCGACTGTGCAGAAGGAAATACAAAAACAAGGTGGAAAGCTGAGATACTTAACTGAATTTGAAGAAATAATAACTAAAAATGCTGACCATTTATTGGGATTGATATATAAGCTGTTGCTAAAATTTGACACAGAAACTGCACAGATCAAAGATTGCATGATTAAATGGATGCAAAACATAAATAGAACAATTAATTTTTATTTATTTTACATTTATATCCCGCTCTTCCTCCAAGGAGCCCAGAGCGGTGTACTACATACTTAAGTTTCTCATCAAAACAACCCTGTGAAGTAGGTTAGGCTGAGAGAGAGGTGACTGGCCCACAGTCACCCAGCAAGTATCATGGCTGAATGGGGATTTGAACTCAGATTTCCCTGGTCCTAGTCCAGCACTCTAACCACTACACCACACTGGCAATTGCTCTTCAAGATTGGGAATACTAATGGAAGACGAACATTAAATTTACAGCCAACAGTAATTTAAGAGAAAACTGGTACAAAATGTTTTAATTATTAACAAGATGGATAGCAATTACCCAGGAGACTGTTGGAAATGTAAATACCATGCGGGGACATTTTATCATATGTGGTGGACTTGTAGCAAAGCTCAACAGTTTTGGGAAAAAACTCACTGTAAGATGCAGCAAATCTTAAACATAAAATTCCCTTACTTACCAGAGCTTTTTTTTGTTAAATGTGACTAAACCTAGCATACCCTCTAAATACACAGAGCTATCTTTATATATGATTACCGCTGCCAGGATTCTTTATGCTGCCAATTGGTGATTATAGATAACTCCAACTCTGGATGAATGGCTATTAAAACTATGGGAGTATGCTTCGACAGCTAAAGTTACAGCTTATTTGGGCCACAATTCAGATGAATCATTTGCGTTAGTCTGGGAACTTTTTATAAATTTTAATATTTTGCAAGGTCATCACCCACATCCAAGATTCAGTTTTTCTTAAAAAGGACATTTGATGTATATTACCTATATTTGTATGTTTGGCTTAACTTAACTATGGGGTAAGGGTGTGTAACCAGGTGGAAGAAGTGTTTCTGTATTATTTGCAATATCTTATATGCAATTATGGTAATCTGGAAGTTCAAGAGACGACAATGTAATCATGTACTTTTCTTTTAAATAAAAAATTCTAACCAAAAAAAAAGAATAAAAGAGGCAAAGACACAAAGATAAGTAAAGAACAGAGAAGGAAATGGGGAGACACAAAAACAGAAACTATATAAAGAGAAAAAGTTAAATTATGTGACAGCAGAAGATAATCTGGGAAATTAAAGATGAGTAAAACAAGTTTTTATGCTCTTTTCCCCTATTTTGTTTGCAGACTTGCCAATACCACCATGGTTGTGTCTTTCAGTTTCATGTCACTGCTGAATGAAACAGGCTTCCTTTTAGATATTATTATGCTGCCCTAGTTGTTGCACCTCCCCAAGCAGTGAGACATTTCAGGAGTTTTGCAGCCTTCCTTGGAATGCAGCCTTATGGTATCTTTGTAGATATGGTATGTATTCACCCAAATATACAGGTTGATCACTGAATGAGGCTGAAAGATAGAAGATCATTCTTAGAACTCAGTAACTGATTGCATTACTTGCTTATATATTGCCCTTGTATCCCTAAGATGCTAGGCAGTTCCTGCCCAGCCTCTGGTCTCTGTCTTGCCACAGTTTGTTTGCTCTTTTCATACTAGCTTAACACACATGCACACTTTGCAGGAGAGTGGGAAAGGAAAACAGAATGATATCACTTTCTGTTTGTCCTTTCAGGGGACAAAATCATCATCACCACCACCACCACCACCACCACCACCAATTAAACAAACTTTATTTGTTATCCACTCCATAACAAATTGTTCTTTGGGTGGCTCACATCACAGCATTATAACTTGAAATAAAAACACATAACACATGTGTTTGTTGTCAAACCCATCATGGCGTCACTCATTCAGATTAGCTAAAGCCATTATCAGCCATGGAAGAAACTTCACCCATCAACTGATGATTAAAACCTGATTCAGGCATTATGCTTTTGAGTGTATAGATGTCTGTACACTCATACACGTTTGAGTGAATGACTGTACCTGTGTTCATTTAAAAAAGTGAACCTGGCTACAGGCCCTTCAAATGCATGGTATAGATATGAAGTGTACTGCTGTACCCGCATTCAGTATGTGAATGACTGTACCTGTGTACACTGTACACTCATTGTACAAGTATTGAACATAACACAAATGGGCCTTAAGTCACAAAAGAATGGCTAACCAGCTTAATGACCTGTCATTTCTCAATAATATTTATTTTTATTTTCAACCTGCCCAGTCATATGGACCAGCAGGGCAGAAACACTGCACAACTACGCACTACAGTGAACAGATAGACATTAAAATATAAAGCAGTACAAAATACACAATGTACATTGTTGACATTTATTTGCTTGTGGATGCTGACAAACTCTTTACCTGGGAGAAAACAATGACCTTTTACATTTGGACTTTTACATTGGTGTCCTGCAAATGTTAATGACAATTTTAATGGGCTTTAGCCACATTTTATTCTGCATTGGATCAAGCTGTAAGCTTGCAAGCTATAAGGCTGTTTACCTGGGTGTTAAGGCTGCCACCTATCCATGTTTCACCCAGATTGTACAAGAATCAAAGATCTGTATTGCATGCCTGGATTTTGAGTATCTTGGATGCTCAAAATCCAGGTATGACTGAAGAAAGGAGAAAATAGGTAAGGCTACTATTTTCTGTTTCCTGTCTTCTTCTGGCACTTGGCTTTAACATATACTCTTCCACTTGAGAGCCTAGGCCTGTGGTCAGAAAGAGCAAAAAACCTGCTTACACAACAGGGGCGTAACTTTAATAGGGCAAGGGGAGACAGTTGTCTGGGGGCCCACTGCCTTGGGGGGGGCCCCAGAGGCAAGTCACATGGCTGATATTTTTGAGCACCCTTAAACTGCAATCCCTAAGAATTTTTGGATGGGATGCCATGCTAGTTAAAATGTTATATAGGCAATATACAAGTGCAGGGGTACAGATCTCCCCTAAGCATTTGTGGAGTTTCCCACTCATTTTCTCTCCCCGCCAAATCGAATGTCTCCCCAAAACTGAGTCCTTTCTCTCTCCCGCAAAAATTTAAATGAGATGCTCTTCAAGCGTTCCTTCTATCTATTCTACACCCCTGAACAACTGTGTGTGACCATGCGCCTAAAGATACGAATGAAATAGACAGACGAGAAAGAAAGGCTAAAAAAGGAGAAAGAAAAGGCAAAATACTGTCAGAAAAAATAGATAATTTATACTAAGGCGCCCAGAAGGAATTACAAGGAAAAATCGGAAAACCGCAAAACCGCTTGAGAAGCTTTTCTACGCCTGTCTCTGATTGGTTAGGAACGAGAAAAGAATGCACTAAACTGGATCAATGACTGGCATAACTCGCACAGAAGCTTAGCCTATAGGAAGCGGGCACAGTTAGGGGAGTCGGTATCGCTGCACCGTGATTGGTCTGGGCGCGCAGGTGAAGCCAATGGTGCGTCATGGACGCGGCGTGACTTTTTAGTAGGCTTGTGACGTGGCTGGTCTTTTGAGCTGTGACAGGCGCCGGGGGAAGTCTTTTTCTCGTGGCGCTCTTAGCGGAGGCAAAAGACGAGTCGGCTCTCTTGAAGGTACGGCCTAGGGATTCGACACGACACCGGGAGGGGCGGGGTAGGGCAGGGCCATGGCCATGGTGTCGTCCTGGTGGCGGTTTCGGAGCCGTCCTTCCCCGCGTTCTCCGTGCGGGGACCCGTCAGTCTGGAGAAATGCCGGGGAAAGAGTAGTTTGGGCTGGAGCGGGCCTCTGGGCGGAACCCGGCCCTCGAAGTACGATGCTTTCTATTTTAAGGTCCTTTTCTCTTAGTCCCCTCAGCGCCTTGGTGGTCCACACAGCCCCGCTTCCTCCAAACATCATGACTTGACTTGCTGCAGAGTCGAGCCCGATGACCTCGTTTTATTACCAGGAATCTGCTCTAGAAGTAGGCTCTCCGAGTCTATCCGCAATGCCCCCCCACATCCCCGCTGATTGATTGCATGTATTTCTTTGTAGGCTGAAAAATGTTAGGTGGAGGTGATACGTTTGAGCCACGGAGTCTTGCTTTAGAAACGTATGCATTGCATCCAGCAGCCTGTTAAAATCTACGAAGCAAGCATGATCTCTTTCTCTTTTCCTCTCGCTCATAGATCCTTGCCAGTCCCTTCCTCCCAGTTCGGTAGAGCATAGGGACCAATCTAGCTCCTATTGGCATGAAAAAGAAGTATCTAGGCACCTACTTTCTTCTAGGCTCCTCATAAGCAAAGGAAATTGGCTTCTTTCTGTCTGGAAACTTTTGATTAGAAACTCTTCATCCTTTCATACCTTCTCTTGTCCAGGATGTACTACTTGTGCAAAGTGTAACAAGACTACTGAGAATGGGGATGGACAGTCCTCCTTAAGAGTTCTGAAGTAGTTCAAGTAAAGAGGCTTCACTGCACATTCCTGTATGTGTTTCCCCCTACTCTTGCCTCTGGTCAAATAAGCTTTTGTGATCTTGAAAAGACTTGAAAAACTTGTTTACCTGCTGCAAAAGAGGAATATGTATCCTTGCCTTGACCAGGGACTTCTCCTTTTTATACAGTGGCTGGCATCCTGACTAATGAAGCAATGGTGCAATGGGAGAAGCACCAGTGTGTAGTACCAGCACCTCTGAAGAATTTCAGCCTAACACTTCATTGATGCTAGTTCATATGTGTGGAATTTCAACAACCTCCCTTTTCTCTGGGAGCCTTCTGTCAGGCAAAAATATGTCCATGAGGGCTGTGTGACCCTGAAACATATTTTTCAGGTGGCACAGAGGTGCTTCCTGGGGAAGGTCGTCAAATTTGTGCGCGTACACACACACGCCCCAGCCAATAGTGGAATTGAGTTGCCTGAACTCTTCAGAAGCACTCCTGCTCCTCCAGTTGCAACAGTGTTTTCTTAGTCAAGATGTTGGCCATTGTCTCAGACTTTTGGGGGATGACTTTTTTCCAGTTAATCATGTCCTTTCCCTGTAAACTTGATGGGCCGAATTTGCTTCAGGCTTGAATACATTCCTCCCCCCGCCCAATTTATTCATTTTACATCCTTCTTCCATTATTGTGACATGATATGTCTATGAATGTTGCCATTGAGTATGTTTGATAACCAAATTGCAAAATTAAAGAAATAAATAGGAAAACAGATTAGAGAAGGTACCATTTTACAGCTTTCAGATTAAGAACATCATTCAGAACCAATACATAATTAGACTCAGTATAACTTACTATCAGTTATGTCAAATCCATCTTTTTAAAAAGTATATACTTCTAGAATATTATTTGGAAGATTTTTTGCCTTATCTCCTTTTTCCAGGCCCTTGTAATTGCAGATTTTTAAGGCAATCAGGGCACCCTTTCCTTCATGCCATGATAAGGATGCAGCAGTCTCTTTTATGGCAGTTGCAATTCATTCATATTGGAACTACTCATTTTAATAAGCAATATCTGTTCAGATTCCTTGTCATGCTTATTAAATGAACTGCTTTTTTCTGTGTGAAGAGGGTGTTTTAGGGGTAGGTCTGTGCAGACCTATCGTATTGAGTAGTTCAATCTGATGTAACTTCCAGTGATGCAATGTTAAAATTTGGGTTTCATCCAAATGTTTTGTAGTGATGTACTTACTCTCTTTGTGAAATCTTTAAATGTCATGCTTGAACTCTGTTAACATCCTGTGTTAATATTAACAGAATACCAATTGACTCTTCCTGAAGAATATACAACTTTGTCAGCTCTCTTCATATGAGTGTGAACAGGATGCAACAAGGTCTTAGGAATGTGCTACAAAACTTACTCTGACTGCAGAATTGTGTAGTAGGGTACAACTTAAGTGTGTGTTTAGTTCTGATGCTTACAGATATGAAAGAGGCAGGGATGTTTCTGACTTGACTCTTTTGTGCTGATCTTATTAGCAGAAGTTATGCAAATAATCCTTGTGGATGAAGTGATTTAGTTATACTGCTCAAACAATTTGTGCCATATGAGTGTGTGTGGCTGGTTAGCTTTCTTATATTTGTCTGAAGAGCTAGGTGGGGGTTGGGTCTGAACTTTTCTCAGCAAGGTATTAAGTTTCATGTTTAATAAATGCTATTACTTAATCAGCACACATGATGTCATTAGTTTGATGGCAATTTGGATAAATTGAGCAGATGTCGGTGTAGATGTCAATTTCTTAGCTTGAAGATAAAAAGCCTGAGTTTGACCTGGTCATACCAGATTAGTTTGACTAGGAGATCTAGCATGTGACTGCTACTGCCATGCACTTGTGTCCTAACACATTTATTTGCACATTGCAAATGTTAGTAAGAAACTAAAAATTCAGCATCAGAACATTGTTATGCAATTAACCCAGTTTTCCCCAAGCACAAGTATTGAGATGTTTTAGGGATGGTGCTGCTGGATTTAGTTTCCCTTGGATGAAAGAACACTAGGGACTTACAGTGTCTATATTATACTTGCTGTACTTGCAAATGTGTGAGCAGAGTGTAAATGGAAGCAGACAGACATTTCAGCAAGGCTACATTGGATTACTGGAGAGATTACCCTGCACCCCAGAGTGCGTTACCTCCACTTAACTTTCAGAGTGCACAGTTCCTCTTTCTCTTCTAATTCAAAAGAGCTGTGTGTTCACACTCTCAGGTACTAGACTTTTCTCTACCTCTGGAGATCACTGTCTGGTTCAGGAAAGATCTGCAGCTTTGAAAGGAACATGAATGCTCTTTTGTCACTTCCATTAGACGTCAGTATGGTTTTGCCTATTGTGACAGACACCTTCAGAGTATTCCAGGCAGGGTGGATTTGATTTTAATCAAACTGATTTAAATCACGATTTAAATCACGATTTAAATCACTAGCAGGGTGGATAAAAATCAATGATTTTTTTTAAAAAATAAAAAAAATCTGATTTTAATTTTTTTTTAAATCCATTTATTTATTTTTTTTAAAAAATCATTGATTTTTATCCACCCTGCTAGTGATTTAAATTGTGACTTAAATCGTGATTTAAATCAGTTTGATTTAAATCAAATCCACCCTGATTCCATGGCAGGGTAAACTCAAACAATACTGTATGTTCATTGTCTCTTTAGTTGATCTGATACAGCTGTGAACTGAAATGTACTTTCTGCACTTAAGATGCCCTTGAAATTTGGTGGGTCCTTGCTAGTAAAATATAGTTCTAGCTTGCTTGCTGTAAGGCAGGACTTCTCAAACTTGGGCCGCCAGTTATAGACCTACAACACCCATCCCATCTTTGGGGCAACAACATCTGGGGACCCAAGTTTGAGAACCCTTGGTATAAGGAATTGATCACTTGAGAATGGCACACCAATCTGATTTCCTTCCTCCTTAAAGATGGAAATGATTTGTTTGTGTTCAGTACAAGTGAATTGTTCTGACATTTTTACATTGTGTATTTGGGAGACTGTATTTTGCTATAAAACACACTTTCTGTAACTGAATTTTTAAAAATAGCACTCAGTTCATCTTCATAAAACTTCTGTGAGACTATTTCTTCTCTTCTCACCCTGCCACATTCAGCATAATACTCAAAATATTTCAAGGTCCCAAGTCATAAACAGAGATATTAAGGATGCAGGAAATGGATTTCAGACACTGAGCCTTTAAATGAAGTGCTTTTAAATCATTGCATCATTGTAGTTTTCTTCTTGTTAGTAACTTTCTAGATAGAGTAATCTAGACCACCACACAGTTTTGCATTACAGTTTGTGTACAAACATTTCATTTGAATTTGGTCCTTCTTAATATATTAAATGAAATATTGGAGTAGGATGAATAGAAAAGCTTAACAAAAAAGTTTGCCCTGTTGATGCAATCTGCATTTATCTTCATGGTATCTGTGAAACTAGCAGACTATTAAATTTTGGTGCCACTGACTAATATTAAAGTTGAAGTAGTATGCGGGTGATAGACAAGAATATTAAATACAAGAAATTGAAAATCCACTTATCAAGGGCTTGTAAAATATCTTATATAAATTAGGGCTACTGGTTTATATTGAATTGGAGATAAAATCTCTCAGTCAAGGCTCCCCAGTGACCAAAGTCTTTATTGCAATTTTAGCTGTTCAGAATGTCCCAAAGTATACATTCCAAATAAATGGCTCTCCATTTATGGAATAGCCACCTACTTAAACACCACACATTTTACATGATCTGACTTGAAAGTTATTGAAGCCCAGGAGAGTAGTGGTGGTAGAGGTGTCTGGACTGTGAGCTTGCACTAGAAATAACTAGTGCTATTGAGGAACATTGGCACTGAAGCACTATAATAATGATATATGAGATAACAACAAACCAAGCTGATGAGCACTACTCTGTGGTAAAACTCAATATTTCTGCTTATGGGTAGCTTGGAATTTAGGATTACAGAAAAGGCATGGACACTCTACTGTAGCAATAAACCATCTGATGAGATGAGAAGAGGTGCTGCATGTGCAATATAGCAAACTTTTACATTAACTTGTTCCTATACAGTATATTTCCTAAGAAAGCATGACCACATAGATCAGTTTAGTAATCCTTCCAATAGATATATAAGGTATTTTGACTAAAGGCTAGTGAAACCTCATGGCCAGGGCGGGGTGTCCAGACCTTATATTTCTTGCCTGGATAAAACTCTTATCCTTATTCCAGCTAGTCATATCGGCAATGATGTGTTCTTGTTTTTGAGAGTGTTCTGTTTGGCTTTTCTAGGGGAGTTCCACCCTTGTGGATGCAAAGCAAGTGTATCTCCTTGAATATGCTCTTAACTAGAGGTTAGGGATAGATGTGAGGGCTTTCAGGAGCCTCCCCTTTATGGCTGCCCTGCTTTCAGAGAGCTTTCTAGTTTTCCAGTTCAGTCTTCTTCCAGCTTAAAGGAAGTGGAGAGCTTGCTTACATAGGCTGGGAATGAAGCTTGGAGATCAGGTCTTACCTGTTGCTATCCAGGAGTCCATGGCTGAGCTATGGGCATTGAACCTCATGAGCATAAGGTTGTGTGCATACAGTGAAAATTGAGCCCTCTTACTTGCCCCAGTGGGCTAAACCAATGGAAGAATATATAACTGGAAAAGCTCACACCAACACTCAGGGCACTAACAAATGGGTTTTACAGAAACAAATTAAAGTGGTTTATTCTTTCATTCAGCATTTTACACAAGAAACACAGGGAAATTTGAACTAGATGAAGGCAAAAATGAAAAAAGTAGCAATTGAAACAATTGTGTTAAATGCAGAACAATAAGCTCTTATACAGCTGTGCAGTTAATCAGTCCCCTTCCACTTCTTCTGCTTTTATCACTTGGAAGCTCTATGGTTCCCAGCAATTGACAGTATTAAAGAAAATATGTAGTTAGTTGTTACATAGGGTATACAGAAGAACAAGGACATAAAAGCTCCACTCCAGAAGAGTTCCATCTTCTCCCATTCAGAGGCCCAGGGTGAGAGGCTGGGGTAGCTGACCCGTGCCACTTTGTGTGGTGGTGGTGCTGCTGCTCCACCTGTTGGACTGCTGTTGCTGCTCCTGTGGCTGTTGTGAGTGGGAAGTGGTTACAGGACTGGGCCCAAGGCAGTGAGGGGTCATTAACATCAGCTAGCTGGCTCTGCTGGCCATATAGGCACGCTGCTTGTGGCAGTGGAGCCACCACCAAAGGGGCGATACCAAAGGGGGTTGCCCCTTTGGGGACCCACTTCAGGGAGATTGAGGGTGAGGGCCACTCCCCCTTGTTCAGGGGATTTGTGGGTGGGGTTGAATGGGTTGTGGGGTGTTTTGTTTTTAATCTGAAATTGTTTAATTCTGTTCTATATTGATATGGTTTACTGAGTGGGGGGAGAAAACAATGTGTCTGGACAGGAAAGGAGGGGAGGAAACATTACTGGGGGCACCCATCTCTGTAATGTTGGGCAGGGGGAGATAAGGTGTTGGAAGGTGGAAGAGATTAATTGGGAGAAGGGCTGTTAGATGTTTTAAAGTTATCACCCCTTCCAGGCTGCCTCTCAGCCAGAAGACTTTGGGGGATCCTGTAAATTAGCCCACTTCTCTGGTGCTGCTGAACTCAAGATCAGTCCAGAAGAAAACACTGGTCATCCATGACTTAACTGTAGATGAGGGGGCAGATTTGGCATGTATTACTGAGACCTGGGCAGGTGATTAGATTCGCGTTGTCTCACCCAGCTTTGAACCACGCCCCCCCCCTCCCCCGGTTACTCAGTGCAGCACTGTTTCAGATCAGTGGGGCGGGGAGGAGGTGTTGCTGTGGTCCATAGGACTTCTGTCTCTCTTACCAGTGACCAAACCGCTCTGTGACAGAGTTTGAGGGGTTGTTTCTAGGATTAAGTCAGAGGGACAGAATAGGGATGCTGCTGGTGTACCGTTCACTCCATTGTCCAGCAGCCTCCCTGGCTGAGCTGGCCAAGGTAGTCTCGGATGTGGTGTTGGAGGCACCTGCCATGGTGGTGCTGGAGGATTTCAACATTCACACTGAGATGACCCTCAGTGGGATGGCTCAGGTCTTCATGGCCTGGTTGGTACAGGTTGGGGGGAATCCGTTGATAAGCGGGTTGGTGGTGAATCTGTTGTCATGGACAGATCATTTGCCGTTAAGATTTGGATTCATAGTGGCAGTTTGCCTCCATAGGGATGAGGGACCCATTGAAATGGTCCGTCCATGGAGACTTATGGAATCCGTGTGAGTCCTGAATGGTCTGGGGGAATTACTGGTTGGCATGGATGGTGGTCCTGCTGAGGCCCTGGTCTCTCTATGGAATCGTGATGACTAGGGCCATTGATATGACCGCTCCCAAGTGTCCTCAACATTCTTGTGGGACCCGTAGAGCACCCTGGTATGCTACAGAGCTCCGGGTAATGAAATAGGAGGGTCAATGGCTAGAGCACAGGTGGCGCACTTCCCAATGCAAGTCTGATTGAGCATGGGTTAGAGCACATCATTGTGCCTACCATGTGGTGGTCATGGCGGCGAAAAGAACCATTTCTCCACCACTATTGCATCCTTGAGTAGCCATCCTACAGCGCTTTTTCAAGTGGTGAACAGCCTAGTGACATCAGGCCAGGGAAAGGATGGTATTGTGCCCTTGGAGACCTGCTGTGATAAATTTGCAAGGCACTTTGAGGATAAAATCATTCTGATCCACATGGGATTCAAGGTCACGCCTCAGGATGGTCTGCTGGTGTCCAGAGAACTGTCTGGTTCAATTACTATGGATCAGTTTCAACTCTTGCAGTCTAAGGATGTTGACAGGTTGCTTGTAGGGGTCCGGCCAGCCACGTGTCTCCTGGATCCTTGCCCGTCATGGCTGATAAGAGCTAGTCGAACGGCTATAGCTGGGTGGGTCATGGGAGTGGTTAATGCCTTGATGCGAGAGGGGGCTGTTCAACCGGCTCTTAAAGAGGCGGTGGTGTGACCCCTCGAGATCTTCCCTAAACCCAGAAGTATTGAATAACTATTGCCAGGTTGCTAATATACCTTTCCTTGGCAAGGTACTGGAGAAGGTGGTGGCGATGTGGCTTCAGGCATGCTTGGAGGAAGCGGATTATTAGGATCCATTACAGTCCGGCTTCAGGCCTGGTCATGGTTGATGACCTTTATCGGGAGAGGGACAGAGGCTGTGCTACCCTGCTGGTTCTCCTTGATCTCTTGGCGGCTTTTGATACCATTGACCATGGTATCCTTTTGGAAAGGCTTCGGGAGTTGGGGGTTAGAGACACTATATTGCACTGGTTTTGCTCTTATCTCCAGGGTTGCTATCAAAGAGTTGTCATGGGGGAATTGTGTTCGGCTCCCTGGGAATTGACCTGTGGGGATCCTTAGGTCAATCTTATCTCCTGTGCTTTTTAACATCTATATAAAGCCACTGGGAGAGGTCATCAGGAGGTTTGGCTTGAGGTGCCACCAGTATGCTGATGATGCCCAGCTCTCTCCCCCCATCTCAATCAGGAGAGGAGGTTGAGGTGCTTGACAGTTGAATGGAGGCGGTAATGGGCTAGATGTGGACCAATAAATTGAAACTAAATCCAGATAAGTCGGAGGTGCTGTGTGTCAAAGGCTCTCGAGTCCATGAAATGGTAGTACCCCAGATGGAACAGGTGTGTAGCTTGGGGGTGCCCCTGGATTCATTGCTGTTGCTGGAGGCCCAGGTGGCAGCAGTGGCCAGGAGTGCCTATTTGCAGCTCAGGCTTGTCTGCCAGCTATGGCCCTTTCTGGACAGAGATAGCCTGGCCACTGTGATCCATGCTCTGGTAACCTCCAGACTGGACTATTGTAATGCACTCTATGTGTGGCTGCCCCTGAAGACTGTTTGGAGGCTGCAACTAGTGCAGGATGCAGCAGCAAGACTGCTGATGGGCACTTCTGGCCGGATGCACATCACGCCGGTGTTAAAGGAACTGCACTAGTTGCCAATTTGCCAGTGAGCCCAATTCAAGGTTTTAACATTGACTTATACAGCCCTGAACAACCTGACCCCCCAAATACTTGAAGGTACACCTTCTCCCATATAGGCCTGCCCATCAGTTAAGATCTGTAGGAGAGGCTAAATAAATACCTACATACATACAATTGCAATTTGAAGTCTTCCAGTTCTCAGGCAAGAGAATCTTCAGAAATTTCCAGAAGTTAAGACCCACTCTAAATTATTTAGGGAAACATGCTATTCACTTTGGGAACTTGTAAGAAGAGACAAAACACTCCAACCAAGATTCTTTTTTTTCTTTTTTTAGGATACCAGAACGCTGCCTTATAAGGCTGTCCAGCCTGGGATGGAACTCCTGAGGCAAGAGGTCCTCCCTAAAGAGTAGGAAGGATATTGGAAGCAAAGCTAATCTGGCAAAATCAGAAACAAGTAGTTTGAGTTAAATAGGAAAAAGCAAGGGAAAGTGGAGGGAAGATAACCTCTCAAAGGGATTTGGCTTATTTCCCAAAATGATTAGAAAAGACCATAACATTCCAGACCTCTGAGCTTTATACCCCATAAGAACAGCCCTGCCGGATCAGGCCCAAGGCCTATCTAGTCCAGCATCCTGTTTTGCACAGTGGCCCAACCAGATCTCTGAGAATCCCACAGGCAAGAGGTGAGGGCATACCCTGTCTCCTGCTGTTGCTCCACTGCAACTGGTATTTAGAGGCATCTTGCCTCTTGAGGCCGGAGGTGGCCCATAGCCATCAGACTACTAGCCATAGATGGACCTAAGTCACCCCAATTTTTCCAGCTTATCATTGGTGGTTTTTTTTTTAGCAACCCAGCCCTATTCATATTACAGTTCTATGTTATGTAATAAGGCATTTCAAACTTGTTCGTGTTCTTTTTATAGGAACCAGAGACACCCTAAATTGTTGCAAGTAGTATCAAGGTTATTGGAGCCTGTGATCCTTTCATGGTACCTTTATATTCCCCTGGCAAGGAGTTAATCAAGCCCTAATCACTGGCTATCCTTGAAACTTCTTTCCCCCCCTTTATCATTGTTAATGCATTTAAAATGCAACATTGTTCTTGCTTAACCAAACTGCTGACCTAATTGAAAAGCAAATAGTGGCTCAGCAGTGGTGACTTGCTTTTATTTAGCATGGGGAGAGCAGCTGTCACTATTCAACCTCAGCACAGCGGTCCCTCCAGTGCTTGTTGCTGGTGTTTGTCTGTTTTGTTTTCTTTTTAGATTTTGAACCCTTCTGGGACAGGGAACCATATTTATTTTCCTGAGTAAATGGGAACCTTTTTGGTTAAAATAGTATTGTTAATAATAAAATATGGAACCTTACAGGCAAGTCGTCTTGACACGCTTAGGGCAAATCATGTCCAGGGTTACATACAGTATTGCTCAGTTATTGAAAATCTGCATAAATATAACCTGTCTTATGATATGGACAACTCCTGATGCTAAAAGTTAAAACAGGCCGTATTTGTCTTGAGGATTATTCTGTGTCTGCTGTCCATTCTGCAGTGGTCCAGAGACAAGGGTTGTATTGTAACTCAGATTAATTGTTCTTTCAGAGGTTGATAAATGAATGTGCACACAGAGTCCAGTAGTCTTGAAAAGTATTATCCGCTTATTACCCACATCAGAATTCTAGGAATCCAAGCAACTAGGATTTGGGAGCTATATACATTCTTTCGTATCTGAGGCTAAGTGGTTCTACCACTGTGAAAACATGTTTTAGTATATCTATGCTATTGGTACAGAAATGTCAATACTGTATACCTGAATAACAGATGCTGGATTTAAACAGGGAAGGACTGTTGTCTTCATGCCCTGCTTGTGATCTGGCCATTATTGGAAAGAGAATGCTGGTCTAGATAGACCTCTCTGATCTTATCCAGCAGGGATCTTCTTATGTTTTAAAACTTGCACTTCTTTAAAATTGTCTCTTTCTTTTAGCATATTTACTATGCTCCTCCTTTTTCCTTCTATATTCCTGCAGACCAGGACTTTCATCCTGTTCTGCAAATGCCTATCTCTTCATTCAGTTTACCATCCTCTATAGTTGTTGCACCCTTTGTAGAGCAGTTTAAAGAAACCTTGGACATACTGGATTCTGCACAGCTGGAGCTGGCTCTAGAGAATCTAAGACTAGTAGAAAAGGCCCACCCTCCAAATCCTCACTCCAGTGAGATTGTGTCCTTTCTCGACTTCCTCTGGGTCACAGTGCCCCTGGTTCACTCTATGGCCTTTAGGATACTGAAGTGAGGGCAATGGGGGCTGTCTGCTCACAACCTCTTTATCCCATCTGAAAAGTAGGAGCAATATTGGCTGTCTTATGAAGAACTCTTAGCCATGTTGTCTTGACTATGTTGAAATGTGTCATAAATACTAAAGTTGTTCAAAGATATGCAGGTAATCACAGCTATTTTTTTTTACAGATTTATGTTGCAAAAGTTACTAGGTACTTCTGCAGCCTTACTGCGGAATCTGCTGTGAGTCTCTTGGATTCTTACATGTGTTCCTGTGTTAACTCTTCTGTTTTTAGACTGACAGCATCTTGCAATCATGTTTTCTAAACTTGCCCATCCACAATTGTTTGCTGTTCTCCGTCGTGGTGTTCATGCTTCAGTGAGTTCAGCTACATCGGTTGCAACTAAGAAAACGGTCCAAGGTCCGGTATCATCAGACCTCATATTTGAACGTGAGGCCAAGTATGGTGCACATAACTACCATCCACTTCCTGTTGCTCTTGAAAAAGGAAAAGGTATGGGTTTTTTTATCCTACCTAATGCATTCCTAGGCAATAGCATTTTTAAAGTATCATTGGGCTGAGTAGATCTTAACCATCTACTGTTGGGATAAGGAACATGTGTTCACCCCACCCCCAGTGATGACAAATACACCACTGTTGTGACCAACAGTGGGAAACAATGGCTACTGTATATGCATACCCCCCACCCTCCTGCTAGCCTGATTGCACACATGCTTCTGGTTTTTTTTGTAGAGTGAATAGACTGAGACCAGGAGTTGTTGCATTCTGCTGCATTTCCCCTGCTGAGAAGCAGCCCAAAATGCTGTGATTTCTCTGTATACTTTATCTTGGCTCTCATATCGAGAGAAAGAGGAGCAGGTTTGTATATCATGCCAGTGTGGAAATGGGGTGGGAGGAAATGGCTAAGGAAAAGCAGCAGAAGTCTCCTCTCCCAATGCCTTATCTGCAAGGCTGAGAAATTTAAAAGGATGAAAATTAGCTGCTTATAAAAATTGGGAAAATGTAAATGAAGGCAATAAAAAGACTTGAGCAGCATTGAGGGCAGCTGTCTGCTGTTGACAAGGAAAATTCCTTAGGTTCTAGACTAAAATGCTTTTTTCTTTTCTTTCTTTCTTTCTTTTTGCAAGCAAGTCACTTTCAATCCACATCAGGAGGTGGAGGGTGAAGTAGGGAAAGTTGTACTCTGCCCTATAGTTAAATCTAGGCACAACTCGCTTACTCCTTTTCCAAATCAGAATTTCTTTATTATGGCCAAAAACCTCCAAAGAGAGAGAGAGGGGGAGAACGCAATTGACAGTAACTAGTAGATCAAGCTGAAAGGTAACTTTAGTTTTAAAAAAGTTACCATTGACCACCACAACCTAGTAGAGGCCAAGAAACAGAACTTGGCAACACTGTAAGTAACCTGATACTTATGATCTACTAATAAAAAACAATACATAAAAATCATCAGAGTGACTGACCTGGAAATTCCAATAAGAAAGGAGGGATCAATGTAGAGCATAAGTCAGAATAAAATCTATAATATAAAAGCACATGTGTCATTGATTCAATTTCTTCCATACCACAAGGACACAAACGATGTGCAGTGGGGCTTTTGCAGTATCTGCCCTTGAGGAGCATTGAAGGGATACTCCTCTTATCTGAAATGGGAATGAAATAAGGTAACTGCAGTGGACCAGTGAGAGGAGCATTCCTTTTTTACTGCCATGGTGTAGTCTTTCTGCTGTTTCTCCTGTCTTTTGGGGAATGCTGGCTGGGATGCTCCAGTAAGAATAAGGTGGCTTTTCCTGGCTTTCATGCTTATCTCTCCCAACCTTGAATAGTCAAGAAAAGGGGCAAATGGAAGAAGTTAACAGCGGGGGGATGATGGCATTCCTCCATCGTTGGTTTCAGTGTCTGGGCAGCCAGTTGTGAACCTCTTTCCTAAATTCACTGCTCTTCTTTAGTACTCCTGGTTAGCCAACTTTAACTTAATATGCAGAGCAGAGTTATTGTAATGTTCTGAACAGGATGGGAGCATGTGTACTTTGAAAGATAGGCAGCAGTTACGGTTTGCCAATTTCCTCTCCCTGATGAGACATGGGATTTTGTGAAGTATTTCATGAAGAGTTGTGGGGAGCAGCCTGCACCTGTCACTGACAGAAATGAATCTCTGACCTGATCTCTATTTTTGACTAGTTAAGTATCACTTGGCATGAGTCTCACTTGGTAGTGATGGCATCACATCTTTAAATCCGAGGAGTGAGAATTCTGCCAGTTTCTATATGCGCAAATGCAGTGTTTGTGTTGGGCTGTAAAGGGAAGCAAAAAAGACTATATTCTGAGTGATGCTTGTGGCCTGCTCCTGTCAGAAAACATGCTCTGCTGTTTTGGCTTTGTTTTTTCACAGGCAAAGCTGCTGTTTAATAGTTCCTTCAGACAGCTGTAGATGTTATAGTACATTTTTCTCAGAAAAGGTGAGCGTCAACTGCAAAATCCCAAAGCGACAGTAACATTGAACATTTTTATGGAGATGTAGAGTATAACTATACTAAATAAAATAGTTTTATTTATATAAGAGCCCCTGGTGGCGCAGTGGTAAAACTGCCGCCCTGTAACCAGAAGGTTACAAGTTCAATCCTGACCAGGGGCTCAAGGTTGACTCAGCCTTCCATCCTTCCGAGGTCGGTAAAATGAGTACCCAGAATGTTGGGGGCAATATGCTAATCATTGTAAACCGCTTAGAGAGCTTCGGCTATAGAGCGGTATATAAATGTAAGTGCTATTGCTATTTTTATTGGGATTAATTAAAATTAAGCAAACTTAAAATTAAGTGAGCAAACCTTTGAGCTGATCAGCTTTTTTGCACCAAGCATGCTCTAACATAATTGTATCTGAATAACACCTTCCTAAGTCTGTTTTAAGACTACTACAAGGTAGAGCTTTCCAGCAATACCTTTTTTTTGCTCTCTCCTCTTCCCCCTCCCCCCTTGTGTTTTGCTGAAAATAAGTTCTTGTGAACTTGAAAGCTTGCTCACTACTATGACTCTTTAACTGGCCCTAATAAAGGCACCATGCTACTACAGCTTTTGGATTCCTAATGGACCAGCATAGCTGTCTGCCACCTTACAATGTTTAGAGTGTTGGACTAGGACCAGGGAGACCAAATCTTTGTTCATCCATGAAATGCACTGGGTGACTCTGGACCAGTCACTCATCTTTCCGCTCAACCTAGCTGACAGGGTTGTTGAGGATAAACAACCATGTATACTTTTCTGGGCTCCTTGGAGGAAGAGGGTGATATAAAAGTTGTAAGTAAATAAGCTAATGTGAATTAAATCTGAAATGATCTCCCTTAATTGTATCTGATCATATTCAATGACACCTTCTAGAACTCCTCTGGGTCACCAAAGATCTCTCTACTTATATCAAGGGGTGTATGTCACTTTAGAAAACATAGCAACACCACTTGCTGCATTTATGTAATATCTTTGGGTTAATATGACCTTCCTAATTTTGTTCTCATCCCCTATCAATTTACGTATTTGTGTCTATCTTGTTAAGCAATGGTCTTTCAGTTGAGAGTGGCCTTTTCTACAGCTAGAGGGTACAAAGGCAATATAACATATGTCTACTTAAATATGAAGTGTGTTTAAGGCTTATTGTCAGTGTGCCATGTGCAAATTCCCTAACAGTCCCTTTACCAAGTAAGCCCAGTGAGCACTTTGTCTTCTCATTAAAAATATTCTGCCACTTGGCCCTATTGGGAGAGAGGACCTAACTTATATTACTAGCTACACAGCTAGAGCTGCTTCAACTTCTTTACTCAGCTATTTTCATCTTAAGATCACTTCATTTTTAAATGTGAACAAAGCTTTTGTATACCTGTGAAGCCATAATATTTGTTGCTTGTACATGCCTGTTGCATGTTTCTGTGATACATGCACCCTGGAGCTGGGATTGAGCTTGGCTGTTGCTCACTGCCACATTTACATGTGATGGCAAGCATTCATTTGCTGCCAGGAGGAGGTGCTTTGCAAGTAGATGCTTTGCAATGGGGAACAAAACAGAAGCAGGCCTACCCAAAGGCTCACAGACATGACACATTTAGGCTAAGGGAAACAGAAAGGGTAGGGAGCTAGAAAACCCAGCCAAGTGAGTTCAGCAGGGGGAGAGGGGTCTTTAGTCATCCGAATATAAACAAGGACGAGCAGGTCAGATACCATAGTGTGCAAAGTGGCAAATATATTAATGTGCGAAGTTAGCCTTGAATTAGCTCTAACAGGTTACTGCTGTAGCTCTAGTCACCAAAAGTTGAAGAGACTGGTGATAGGATTCAAAACGGATAGCTGTGGCTTTGCATGATGGTTTCTTAGATGTATACCACCTGTGGATCTTTTTGTTAGGTCCTATACAAATGTAGCAATAATACAGGAGGACTTCATTATACGTGGATTCTATATCTGTGGTTTCACATATTTGCGGGTGTCTAATTGACAGCCAGTTTCAGTATCTGCAGATAATAAAGGGTTAAAACCCATGTATCTGCAGTTCCTAGAGGACCAGAAGGTCACTCCCCTGAGGTCACTCCCTTAGGGTTGAGTGTCACTCCCTGCTGAGGTCACTCCCACTCTAAACTTTGTGGCTCGTTTCCTAGTATTTTTTGCAGTTTGGGGGGGTGGCATTTGGCTGTCTGGAGGGCATTGCTGGGCGCACAAGAAGATCCCACAGAGCATGGTAGAGGGCTTTTTTCACCTTTTTTTGCCATTTTTCTCCCATCTTAGTGTTGCCATATTCTGGCTTTCCAAATCTGTGTGCCTAATTTGCATATTATGTAAATTGGCTTGAATAATTTTTGAGCAGAATAGTGACTACGCATTTTGCTCCATAGCTCAGCTTCTACAAGGGTTAGAACGTAGCTTTTTTTTTTTTTAATGAAAGCTGAAATCCAGGCAAATCTGGGTGGGCTAAGCAATCTGAGTGAGATGCTTAAAATCTGGGTGAAACTCTACCCTTTCCCCCCTCTTAATAAAACTAGTATTTTCAAGCAATTCTTTTTTGTTTTGTGGAGGGCATTGCTGGGCACAAGGAGACCCCATGCAGCACACTACAGTAGTTTTGTGTGTGTGGCTTGTTTTATTGTTTTTTGGCTTCTTTACAACTTTTTTGAGTATTCTGGAATGTAACCCCTCTTTTCCCATAGGAATAATGCCTCGTTACTCATGGTGATAGGCAAGGAATGGAACCCCCACAAGTAACTAGGTTCTCCTCCAGTAATCTCAGAGATTAGCAGTACAAAATAGATAAGGCGGTCATATTGGACCATTTGGACCAATGGTCCAAAATGGACCATATTGTCACCTTCCTATTTATTGGTGGCTAGATTGTAAGCCCTTTGAGGGAAGGGAACCATCTACTTGGCGTTCTCAAAGCAGTTTACAAAGAAGAACTCATTTGCTGAAAAATGGCATTAATTAAACTTTGTAACTAGAATAAAATTTAAAAATACAGTAAACGAACTCCCCCCCTCCCTTTTTTGGTAGAGAATGTCTTCTGCAGAGTAACTGTCACAAAGAAATGCACATAAGATTTTTTCCCTCCCTTCCCAATATTTTAATTGTTACAAAAGTTAATATTTGGATCTATAGGCTATATAGACTGAACATGTTACTGACTTGTGACTGCTGCGCTTATCACATGTTTATCACCTGATCCAAAGTGCTTCTGAACCCTTACTATATTTGGCAAGGTTTAGCACAGTATGAGAGAACATCTGTAGTGTTAGTCTAATTAGAAGCTCAAATAGTGTCAAAGTCTAACTGTTTGCTTGCCACTGTGTAAACTCATGTTAGATTAAAGGTTGTAGTAAAACATAAATGTCTGGAAACTGTTTACCTGTTGACTTTTATTGGCTTACAATTGCAAATTAACAGCTTTGTAGAGTAATACTATCTCCCTGAACATGAGTTTGGCAGCAGCTAGATAAGCGTAGCAAAGTACAGAGTAATGTACACCCATATCTTGTGCTTCCTTGAGGACAAGTAAACAATTGTTTCACGTCTTACAGCCTGCTAAAGTGCATTCCTTCAGAGGGGCAGAGGGGCAGTGGGGGGGAGAGGCAGCTGCCGTACATCTTCAGCCTTGGTGCCAAAGCCTGCTGCTCAGTAGCTGCATTGTTCTGGCTAACTCTTGCTAAAGCAGCCACTCCATTTGTGAAATGCACTCTTACGGAAGTGCCAAAATTAAGAAATGTTCAAAATGTATTTGTTTGCATTATACCTGATGTGTCCTATCCCAATATCTCAACTTTGATTGTCTAACATTTACAGGTGTTTATGTGTGGGATGTAGAAGGCAGAAGATACTTTGACTTCTTGAGTGCTTACAGTGCTGTCAATCAAGGCCATTGTCACCCCAAGATTGTAGGTGCTCTGAAATCCCAGTGTGAGAAACTTACCCTTACCTCAAGAGCCTTTTACAACGATGTGCTTGGTGAATATGAAGAGTATGTCACTAAAATGTTCAAATATAACAAAGTGCTTCCAATGAACACAGGTAATTTGCTGTTTTGTTCTCCAAAAATCATGTGAAGGAATAGCTTTAAAATGGAGGGGAGTGTTATAGAGGACTGCTGAGGATCCCTGAAGCTTTGTGAATGCTCGTGTTGGGTATACTCTCCCCTCAGGAAGAGCTGTCTAGAGAGTTTTCTGGGAATTTATGCTGATTAATATTGCTCCTCTTTCCAGGGCCAAGGCCATCCTCTCCTTCTTTGGTCTTGGTAATGGATACTCTTCTTCAATCGTCTCTGCATGGTGTACATCTGTATTTTGTCCCTTTTGGGGGTTATGATTAACAGGTTCCCCCTTTGTTACATAACCTTTATAAACTATATTTTGTGTTAGGTGTGGAGGCTGGAGAAACGGCATGTAAGCTGGCTCGTAAATGGGCGTATACCGTGAAAGGAATTCCAAAATACAAGGCAAAGATTATTTTTGCAGGTATTATTTGAAAATTGATATCAGAAAAACTTGCTGCAGGTGTTTAAGGCAAGGGTGGTGGAAACTGCAGATTAATGAATCCTGTATCTATAAAAAAATTCTAAGAATACATTTCAATTAAAGAAGGGTTTCTGTGCCTTTTACTTAAACATGACGTGCTGATAATGTATTCTGTTGCTTGAACTGAATTTTATATGAAAAAAATCATTTAACCAAGTTAAAATGATGCATAGAATTTTACTTTCTAGGAATTTTCATATCCCTGCATTATTGGTTCATGTATTAACTCAGTGTTGTGCTATACATGATTCAGCCTTTTTTTTCTGTGTCTTGGACTGTGCCAAGCAGCACACTATAACTTTGTGTACTTTTAGCATGTATGAGAAAATACAAATTCTATTTTTATTTAATTTTAAGCAACTGCAGCTAAGGCTGGTTTTTTGGGGTTTTTTTTTGGCACTTAGTATAAATGGTGCATGTAGTTAAACAGTAATTTGATTAGTTCTGCAAGTTCCCTTAATTGATGTCCTTTACTTTAAATGCTGTTTAAAGTCCAGAGTTGGGTATGAGGTAGCTTGTAAAAGGTAGTTGATGTATGTGAAAGAAGCGGTAGAAGTCTTAAATAACTAAAAACCAATTTGTTTAGGTATGTACTTATTCACTTATCAAGAGAATATGTGCTTAAATGCTGTCCTTTTTCCATTAATCATTAAAGTAGTTTTGCATTACAAGAAATTTATAGCAGAAATCAGAACATGCCCACTTGTAAACTAGCATTTATCATAATAGATCTGTTTATACTGAGAGCCAGGGCTACATAGCTTTGACCGTGTCTCAGTTTCCCCAACTCAAAAGATGGTAGAAAGTTTAAATGTGATAAAACTGAGATCATAATTGGTAAAAGAAATTGATCTAAATGAGAAATATAAAAATCTCTACTACTTTGGAAATATTAGGGTAGGATTACTGAGCTAGCTGGGCCACATAATCAGATCCCCTTTATTGACTAGACACAAAATATGGAATACTGAAGAAAATGTTTATTCACTATTCAACCTTTTCCCCCCACTGCCAGCTGGCAACTTCTGGGGAAGAACGATGTCCGCTGTCTCGAGTTCTACAGATCCTACTAGCTATGATGGATTTGGACCATTTATGCCAGGTTTTGAAGTAATTCCATACAATGATTTGCCAGCTCTTGAGGTACCTTGCCATCTTTCATTCTGTAAACCCTCTTTGATTATGTATTTGTAATAACCATGAATCTGCCCACTCTGTAAGATCATATAGAAAGACCCTCTTACATGTGCTGCCTCCATTGGGGGCTCATTTGGGGGCTAAACTACCCTGAGCCATTTTTGGGAGGGCAGTATATAAATGAAATAAATAAATTTGGCAAACACATGAGAGAGGGCCTTCACTGTGGTGGCCTCTGCCCTGTGGAAACCACCCTATCCTGGGAGACTTGACTGGTCCCCACCAGCTTTCCTCCCCATCCGGTTTCTAGCAAGGGGTAAACACCTTTCTACCGTAGCCTTGCAGAAACTGAATTATCTTGAAGGATGTGTGTGCCATCCCTCCCTTGGCACAGTTTTAGTTTTTTGTTGACTGATTCTTAGTGATTATTTAAAGCCACATTGAATTATTCCTACTAAAGGCAGGCTATACACTTTAAAAAACAATATAAATATCTATATAATCCTCAAGGTGATTGTGGCATGCTTTATTGCTGTTGATATACAAAACCTGTGAATACTTATTCTTGCCACAATTACACAACAAAACCATTTTGCTCTGAGTTTGCTGTAGTTGCATTAGTTTTCTCTTTTGGAACTAGACTCTGATGAACTAAGTCACATTCATAGCAGTAAAGCTCTCTGTGAATCAGTTAAAAAATACAGCTGCACATGGGAAATTTGCACAAAATATTTGATACACAGAAGCAATACCAGTAGGAAAATGCCCTAATTACTATTTGCAGAAACCTGGTTCTTTCGTTTGAATGATGGGCACTGCTAATAGGTTATTTTTGGGTACCTTGCTCTCTCTGTTCAGAGTTACTAGCTCTGCAGGACATTGAGGTTTCTGCTGAATATTCTCCAAGTTTATAGCCCATGTTTAGTTCTAGGTAACTAAATTGCTGATACATTGTAGAAATCAGAGCAGGTAGACTGCATATTATTCTGTGATCTGGGAGTCTTGAGTTCAAAATCCTCTTCTATCAGTTCATTGAATAGCCAAAGGCATCACAATCTCGCAATATCTCTTTTGTCTTTTGTTCAGGTATTATAACGAATCCTTTTGAATAAATAACTATGCGCATGAACGGCTATAGAAACTCTCTGTTAAAGTTTCTTCATATTGGAGGCCTGCATGCAGAGCAGAATCTATTGCTTCAGAATTGAAGTGATAGAATATAACTTTGTAGCTCACGTGATGGCAAATGAAAGTTTTCAAGCTTTGTCTTATACATACTCCAAGGCCAGACATGCAGAATTAGTTATATAAGAGATTTGGGCATGCTGTACTCCTTCTTGGCCGACATCATAACTAATGAAGTGCTGGTGCTTTGAGATGCGTTGATCTTGTGAATATGTTCCAGACTAATATAGCATTGGTGTCAGCAGGAGTGGGGGATCTTGACTATTACCCCTTCCTCTGAAAGTCAGCTGTCTCAGAAAATGTGTCCCTGAAGGCTGTGCAACACTCAGACTTATTTTTGGGTGACTCAGAAAACTTCCATGCAAAGGGGCAAGTCGTCAAAATCCCCCCGCCCCACTTACAAGTGCTTATGTTATGTTTGAGGATGGAAATGAAGCTCAGTGTGTATCATGCACAGATTCAATCCCTGGCATATCTAAGTAGGGCTGGGAAAGATTTGTGCCTGAAACCTTGGAGAGCTGCTGCCAGTCAGTGGTAGGTAGTACTGAGCTAGATGGACCAGTGGTCTGACTCAGAATAAGGCAGCTTCCTATGTTCCCAATTTATTTGCAGCATGGGTGTACCTCGCAGAGCACCGGCACTTTGGTTAGGATGTTGGCCCTTGTCTCCAGGCCCTCCCACAGTGGGTGCTTTTTCAGATGTCCCAAGTAAATAATAAATATCTTATTTCTACATTCAGCTCCTGATGGTTTCGTTGTGGAGCAAAGGGGGAGGCGAAGAAAACCCCCACAAATGTTACTTCTGAGACAGAAATGTTGCCATAACACAACTGAAAGCTGCTAAATCCAAAATGTGGTTTGAGCAGAGAATTTAATGCTGATTTATGGGCCGCTTCCTAATGGGCAAGAGAGATTATCATAAGTATGACAGTTGGGAGCATTCTTGTTGGTGGTAGTAATGACTGTCAAGGTAATCACAGAAATGGCTGCTAGGTCCCAATGCAGCTGGTTTACATTGAAGTGTCTCTTTACGATTCTGATCCAGTGCTTGTGGGTAGTTAGCAGGTATGAACTGGTCCTAAGTGGGTTGTAGACTATAGGAGATCATGTTTCAGTTACAAAGAACAGATTTGGAAAGTAGGTAATGGCAGTTAAGCAATAACCTCCCCTGAGTGTCTTTTTTTCCCCAGTGGTTAGTGGATAAATATTCCAAATCTAATTGCAATATCAAACACTAGAAAGGATGGTATAGTGAGATAACAGGGATAATGTGTACTCCAGTTTCCCCAGTTTTCACGGAGTGGTACTGAGAGATGGGGAACAATAATATCTGTGCCATGGATAATCCTCTTGAGTATGCTATAATGCATTTTTGCAGAATCTAATTTAATTAAGCTGCTTTTGTGTTTAGCATGATGAGGATATTAGAAACCTTTTAATTAAACTCCCAAGCAAGCTAATACTTCCAATAGGAGGTGATGCGTGCTTGTGCTGTTTGAAATTAAAAATTATACCCTTAGTGATTCATATTGAAAGTTATTATGGTGTGTGAAGTCAGTGTGAGCAGGCCTATTGAAGGTTAGGAGATGGAATGTGATTTGGATATAGATTTTTGTCACAGGGACTGAAATGGCATCACTCTCTAACTGCCTTCAATAATTTTGTTTTCCCTTTTAGCGCGCTCTTCAGGATCCAAATGTTGCAGCTTTCATGGTTGAACCAATTCAAGGTGAAGCTGGTGTGGTAGTTCCTGATAAAGGTTATCTAACAAGTGTGCGAGAGCTGTGCACAAAGCACAATGTAAGTAAGTCTCTAAGATGTTGTACAAAGCATGGATGCTGTATTTGTATACTGTTTCCCTGAGAACATGCTTAGAAGCCATGCCAGTGTGCTCTGAAATTCTGCCTGTGTGGAGAAAAGAGGTATAACGGGGTTTCAGAGCAAATCGGCACAAGGGTGGAGCTTCCAAGTGTGCTTTCAGAGATGCTTTACAGGGGTACAGCATTCCCACTCTGTATAACATTTGCCTAAGATTTCTTTAACAAAGGAAACCATAAGCTCTGGAAAGCGGCAATGTGTTTAAACTACTAATATAAAGGGCCCCTTCTTGGGCCTTAGGCTGTGCTTACATATTTCAAGACACACTGCTAGTTTTGTGTGTTCAGTGTCTTAATTGAACATCTATTATGTAGCACTTTGACTCTTCCAAAGGTCCAGCAGCAATGGCGGCCATTACAAATGAGCTGGGTGGTGTGTGGGTAGGGGGCAGAAAATGAACTAGAGGTACAGTGCATGATGGTCTCTTCTTGTGTTGCCCCAGCTCCCCCTCTCTCATCTCATTCTACCCTGAGCCCAGTGGCCTAGTAATTAAGCTGGCTGAGGATCTAATTCCCCAATATGGTGGTTGGGGAGTTCAGCACCCAGATGAATAATGACCAGCTTGCTGAACTCAAGGTGGCATAAGACAAGAGAGGGAAAGAAGAAACTGGAGCATCATGTGCTGCACCCATGGCTCGTTTTCTGCGCCTCCAACTTGTTTATACTGGCTGCTGCTGACAAGCAGTGAGCAATATTGAATTTTTTGGGAGATATCGGTGTACTTTTTCTTGCCTCCAGCTAAGATGAGCCATTGCTCAACTCTGTTTTATCAGTCCTTCCCTATCTTAAGTAGATAGCAAGATTATTGGAGCATGTTTTGTGTACCCCTAAGCCTGGACTTTAACCTGCTTGTGGGCAGCTAGTAAATTGTCCTTAGGGCTGTTTTCAGAGAACAACTTAGTCTGTTCTATGGTACAGCAGTGGTGAATTTCACCTGTGGAATGTTTATGATAGCTTGCCTGCTTCCTAACTTACTAACCACTTGAGGTTCCACACAATGGAAGGCTGGATGAAAATAAATTCGAGTTACAGATTTGATTTAGAGAGCCATATGTCAAGATCCATATCTGTAATACGGTTGTGCAGTGTGTGTGTATCTTGTTTCTTAAATGACTTTACCCACTGAATGACAATCCAGACTGGAAATTTGGGTGACTTTCAAGAGCAATTTCTAATAGCTGCCCTGGGATCTTTTGTGAAATAGTGGCATATACATTTTTCTAAATGGGGCAAAGATCAGCTACTAAAAGTCCCATTCTCTGTAGGTATGAATGTCTAAGGAACCTCTCTGGATTGCACCTGTTTTTCCTCTGGTTCTTTTCAGTGGGAAAGACTATGGTGAAACCCTGGCTGTGCCATACAAATAACACTGAGACCTTCCAGAGTTAGAATTCCGGGAGGTGGAAACCCCAAATTGCTGAATCTTCAGCTACTGAAAATTCAGCTAACCTAGCCCTTTTCAGACACCACCCCTTATGTTTTGTGAACATGAAGGGAGGAATGGGATCATGACCATTCGGTTAGCATATTTGTGGAGGACTTGGTGGGCCATAGGTGATAGCCGACAGGGCGTATCCACATGATCTGGAAGGCGTAGCTGGTCCATTGTAGTGACCAAAACAGCAATGGAATGGCCAGGTAGGCTTGTAACAGAAGAAAGGGAGGCAGGCACATAGATGCCAGCTCTCATGAGAGGACAAATTTCTGGAAGTCTTGGCCTCTTGTGAGACTCATAACAACTGCTGGGAGGTATTTGGGTAGGGGACCAAACCCTGGAATAGGCAGTGTAGTCTTGGTGAATGCTAAGAGGACCAGAGACAGCAAGCTTTATAGTTTCTTGTTTACTTGACCTCCCCATTCTCCCATCTGCTTCCCCCCAATACATGAGGCTGCAAAAAGGGGTTGCAAACCACAAGGCAAGGGCATAGGTGTGGGCACTCACAATGTATCTGCAAGTGACCAAGCTGTACATACAGAGGGCTTGTCCCTCTGACTGACTGGATCCCTGGTTAATCAGGGTTCCAAATCATGTGCAGGAGCTCTCAAATATTCAAAATATGCAGCTGCTGGGAATGGGCGTGGTTAGCACATACAATCTCTCTTCTGTCACACATTCACTGTGTGTGGGGGGTGGGTGAGTGAGTGGGGAGTATTGCCTGAAAAGAGTTTATCTTGAGTAGAATCTACATGGACACAAATAGATTGAAATAATTTTAAAGATTTTCAATCAAGAGGTCTGGCAGTACCCTGCTTTAAGTGGGCAAAAAGTCACTTTTCAAAGTGGTGGTTCTCTTATATTTAGCAGAGGAGAAGCAGCTGGCCCTGTTCAGTCCCAGCAGTGCCCCTCTAATGGCTGCTGCTCCTGGTATCTCCCTTGTCTCTTTCTAGACAGTTAGCCCTTTGGGGACAGAAAAACATTTAAGAATAAAAAACATTGTTGTGTTTGTACCTTTGAAAACAATATCTGTCTTTATAGGAGTAACAGCTTATCCATTGTTCCTTATTTAAATGAAACAGGTTCTCTTTATTGCTGATGAAATTCAGACTGGGTTAGCTAGAACTGGGAAAATGCTGGCTGTGGATCATGAGAATGTTCGACCTGATCTGGTACTGCTTGGCAAGGCCCTATCTGGAGGTGTCTACCCTGTAAGTTTCTTCTTAAATGGTTGCCTGATTCTGAGCTCTTTTCCTTTTTTTGAGTTTTTGGCAAATAATGCATACAGTCAGCCTATGGAAAGGGCAACTGATAGAGTGAAGTCGGAGCTATTTTACAGCACCCAAGTTCTTACAATATGATAGTGCTCTGGCAAATCATTCCCCCTTGGAATAAACATGGCTGGCGGAGGGGAAATATGCACAACACTACCTCAAAGGAGGACATGTGCTGCTAGAGACTTGTGTCATTGGCAGTCTTGTTTCCCTGTGAGGTAGCAGCAGTGTTAACCCTTTCCATATTACACTTCAGGTGTTGCTGACCTGCTACAGATCTTCTTGGACTTGCAAATTTCAGAAAGGAAGCAGCTCCGGAATCATGTGATACTGTGTAGCAGTTCTGATATGTCAGGGGAAATAAGGAAACCGAGTCAGAGATATAAATGGTTCTCTACTGCAGTCTACATAAAATTCATAGAGTCAGAAAGGCCAAGAGATGCACCAGTCTCGTCTCCTCTTCAGAGAGAAGAGTGCTTCACTAAACTTAGTGTGACTTTAAGCCACACTTAATTGGAACTGTTTTGTTTATGCAGAATAACTGTATTCCCCGATTCCCTTTCCTTGCACATGTTTATGTAGTGCAGAAGCAGGCTGAGCTGATCCGTACTCGCCCTGCAGTCCTGAACTTCAAATGTAATCGTAAGACCTGTTAAGAGCCCTTAAATGTACTGGACTGAGATCTAGTATCGACATAGTCTGACACCCACTAGGATAGTTTTCTAAGGGAAAGTAGTTTGTCCTTTAAAACTGGCAACATCTAAATTCTTGGTATATTCAACTGGACGGAACAAATCATCATGAGGAGAAAACATTATCTATAGCCCTGAGCTCCAGTCTTTTTGAGCCCCACAAAACCAGGAAGAAATCGGGCTTGAGAAAGCTGTCAAGCTGTGCTCTGGTTCTGTAATGTTTCATGAGCTAAGCAGAGTCTGACTAATATGGGAATTGTTCAGTGGCTGACGTCCATAGCAGCATAATGCGGGTGTTCCGTGCTCTTCCTTAGAGATGAAACGTGTGTCAAGCAATGTGTTTCTGCTCTGATAGAGTGCTTCTGGAGTTCAGACATGATTCCTAATATATTTGTTCTGAGGACCATCACCACTTCAGGGAGAACATAAAGCACTGCCAGGACAAGTAGGACCTCAACTTGTGTGTCCACCCACACACAAGAACATGAAGCAACGCCAGGTCGCATTAAGTGGCTCTGGTTGTCAGCCAGTTTTCCTTAGGCTTGAACCTAACATACACTTGCTTGGAAGTAAGGTCTAGTGAAACAAGTGCCATCGCTTCCAAGAAACTACAGTCGAGATGCTCTAGCTATCTAGACTTGATCTACATATATTGACTGAAACAGCTCTGATGTAGAGAAATTCTTGCTGAGTAGGCTGAATGCTATAACCAGCACTTAGGGGCTCTCTTTTTGAGCTGCTGGGAATTTTAAATACAGTAAATAGGTCATCCCATCCACTTATGCTGCAATTGTCAAAGCACTTAGTTAGGAATACATGATCCAGAAAACGATGGGGTTCTCAAAATAAGTGTGCTTGGGATTACTGCCTTGGTGTGCCTTGGGATTGCTGCCTTGCAGTTGCCTCTGTATAGCAACTGTAGTGATAGGCAGTCTGCAAGGCATTATGTACTAGAAATTCATTGGCATATCTGTGTGGAATGTAGTCAGTCAATTGTCAATATGTGCAGAGACTTGCATTTTGGGCAGTATTAAAATATGTTAAATAAAAATAAATAAATATGCCACCTTTCATTATGGTGAAACAGAAGAACATCTCCCTTCTCTGTGTAAAGTTAATAATAAATGCATGTGATCTGAGTGCAACATTTCTACTTGTAGGTTTCTGCAGTACTGTGTGATGATGAAATTATGCTCACCATTAAACCTGGTGAGCATGGTTCTACATATGGGGGAAATCCATTGGCCTGCCGGGTGGCCATAGCGGCACTTGAGGTATGTGTGTACTACTTTTAAAAAGTACTTTTACTTCAAAAGTTTGAATGATTGTACTATAACCTTTAAACAGGCATTTCTTAAATGGTTTAGAGAACTGTTAACTTCCCTAAACTTGTCCAATCTTTTGAAAATAATAATATGCTAATCAGATTCTTCAGAAAAACCATCCACCTGCTTTATATATCGTACATCTTCTTGTGTTCTCAGAATTGAATTTTGGGAACCACCTTGCTCTGAATTGTATGGTAGCATTTGTACCAACAACTATATTAAATATCACATCATTGTGACTTGCAATCTTTAGCTTTTTTGAATCTGTCTCAAATTGTTTTAGGTCATTGAAGAGGAAGAATTAGTAAAAAATGCAGAAATCATGGGTAATATATTGAGGAATGAACTTATGAAGACTCCATCAGATATTGTGACTCGGGTCAGAGGAAAAGGCTTATTGAATGCCATTGTTGTTCGTGAAACTAAAGGTAAGGTTTTCCTACAAGGCCACACGCTAACACAGTGGTTCCCAACCAGGGTTCCTCCAGATGTTGCTGAACTGCAGCTCCCAGCATCCCCAACCACAATGCATTATAGCTGGGGATGCTGGGAGCTGTAGTTCAACATCTGGAGGAACCCTGGTTGGGAACCACTGCTCTAACCTTTGCAAGACTCTGCTCAAAAGCATTAGTGCAGTATCCCATCCATCCATAACGGATAGAATGGTGGTGCTCTAGAGGTGGGGAATTGGCCGCCCTGTTCTCTACACCCTACTTCTTCTGAAAAGGCAGGGTGCTGTATGCTTTAGTGGAAAATGAGGTACACTCTGTCTTTAAACAGGGTTCTGATATAAAGGTCCTGAAGCTGAGTTTTCTCTGGGGCAAGTAATCAGATCACTTTTGTTTCAGCTGGACTTTCGATAAAGCTGTAAGCTTACAGCAGTCTGAAGATCAACTCAAGTATGTAGTACACCGCTCTGGGCTCCTTGGAGGAAGAGCGGGATATAAATGTAATAATAATAATAATAGGTAGCTGATCAGAATACTTCACATATTCCCCTGCCACACACCCCCAGGAGTCCATAAGACTAGTAATTATGTGCTTCATGTGTTTGTGGGGACACAGCTGCCCCCATGTGGCCACAACTGAAATATTCCTGTCAGACCACTTAGAAATTGCAGCTTTGGATCTTAAAGTGCAGCTACTCTCTCCTGCATGCTTTATCATGCTTTCTACTTGTATTGGTGGTGGGGGGAATACCTAATGATGTCTTGCATTTTTATTTTTTTTTTAGACTATGATGCCTGGAAAGTATGCCTGCGACTCCGTGACAATGGACTGTTGGCTAAACCAACACATGGTGACATTATCAGGCTGGCTCCCCCATTGACTATCAAGGAAGAAGAGATCAGAGAGTGCATTGAGATCATCCATAAAACCATTTTATCTTTCTGAAGGCACAAGTATGCTCAAAAATGCACATGCAGGTTGACTCCATAGTGGTCCTGCAACAGTGTTACTCTGGAACCCCTCTCCTTCTCCATCAATATTTTTCAACCTGCTGGGGGTGGAAAAAACATACATCTTCTAAAATTGAAAAGCTTGCAACTCTTTAATGGACCTAAAGAAAGCAAAGAACCATTCTGAAACTGGTTTTTTGCTCCATTGTGACTAGAAAACATATTGGACTTCATTCAGTGAATTATGCATTTGAAATGTTTAACTATATCTTCTATATGGACCTCTTCTTAAATATCAATTAGGTTTTAGATATATATTCTATAAATATATGAAACTATTAAATTTTTTTGGCACTTTTACCCTTTTGGTGCTGTATTGAGGACTGAGATATTTATGTTGGTGCTAATGATTATCTCGTCAAATTCAAGTTTCAAATTTAAAAGGATCAAGACCAGTGTTCTCTCTAATTTTTTTCATTTGTGTACAGAATGAGTTTTGTTCTTGGTGGCAGTATCATGGCAATGTGTGCGTACATGCATTCAGAGTGGGACCTTCCTTGTTCAACTTGAGTGGGATCTAAAATTAACTGAGCAGACATCAAAAAATATGTGATCACACACCCCTTAGAGGGAACACTGATCAAGACTTGAGGAATTTTTCAGCTCTTGGGAAATTGTTCATAAACTTGATCAAACAGAATGTCCTACTAGTCAGCCTTTGTTTCTTCAGCAAGCAGATATTCTATTTCAGATGAATATAGATTGGCATTGGACACTGATTTTAGAGTGACCCTTTTCTTGCAAATTATAACCAATATGTATGTAAAGGTCAACTTTGTTGTAAAATCTTTTGTTTTAATGGAGGATGCTCACAGTGTAAGCTTTTGTTAATACAATTAAAAATAGTTAGCATAATATGCCCCTAGCAAAAGATTTGTAGTTTCATTATTGGCAACCCTGCCATATTGGAAACTACATGAAGTTGCAGCTTAAGTCTTGTTCTCTTCCTTGAGATTTTAACAGTGGCTGTATATGGTATGTGTGTTTAAACATTTCTCAGAAATCTTTTTCTTTGCTGGCCATCCCGCCCCTCCACATCAATCTAATTATAGTGGATGTTTCCAGCCGTACTGTTGCAGAAACATTCTTCAACAAACAAGATACTCCAACACTTGAGCAAAATGACATACTTGCTGTGCAGCACTCCACTGATCTAAAAACAGGGTGTGTTCACTGATTCCATGCATCTCCAAACCCCATCCATGCTGCTACAAAGCATAGAGAGGCTCTGTGGTGACAAAGAATTGCATCAGAGCTCTACCGTGTTTCCCCGAAAATAAGACAGTGTCTTATATTAATTTTAGCCCCCCAAAATGCACTAGGGCAATTAGCGGTACATCAGAAATTACTGTTAGGTCTTACTTTCGGGGTAGGTCTTACTTTCGGGGAAACAGGGTAGTGATGATTTCACAACTATTCCTAAATGGTTGATAATGTAAATATAAAAAAGTATCCTTTCAAAACAGGAGTTCTGTTTTTTTCCATACTGCTGCATTTGCCGCACATCCAAAGTGTAGCTTCCTTTGGATGAGAGAGAGTGCACTAGATGTTTATGGATTTTTTTTTGTTACACTTGTTCAATTTGGACATAAGTGAAACAGTTTGGAAGCAGATGGGCACTAATACAACAGGCTGCAGGTCCCCAGTTCTTCACCTCCAGCCCATTCACAGCTCCCCAATACCTTCTCTTTTTCTTTGTGTCCTAATTGAAACTGAAAGACTGCTGTTTATGTGTACACATCTACCTGCCAACCATTTGTTACACTGTCCCTGCAAATGAACACCCAATTCAGGGGATCATCTGCAGTCATTAACACTCTTTTTATCAAGCTCAGTGAGCTTTACTCATTCATTTACAGTGATCAAGTCAACCAGAATTGCAACAGTTCTGATAAGTAAAACCTTTTATTACAGAGTCTCTTATCAAGTTCTCGGCACTAGTAGTTAAGCAGAGATGTCCTAAGGAAGATGGCTACCTTTATTATTCCCCAACCACAATTTTTTCACACAGTAAGGTTGGTGAGAGAGACAACAGGATGAATAGTCATACTCCTCAGGAGCAGTTTTTTAAAGATCAAGTGAGAACACTTCAAGTTACATGATGTAACAGCCATGTCCAGGAATGTTCATTGGGGAAAAAAGGAGGTGGTAGCAGTGTGGGGAGAAATCCAGCCACTATGCATTTAAACTAGTTTGCTTGCAGGAACAAAAATGTTAGCAGTGTTTTTCAGCTATTGTGGGACACTACTGTTCACTTTTTCTAGGGCAGTGTTGTCCATTGTAGCCCACATCAACCTTAAGTGCAGCTCCCTGACTAATTGTTTGGGCCTGTGTGAAGCTTTGACTAAAACAGATGACCATTCTCATTGTGTAGTGTGCTTTGCTCAGTGCTGGAAGGTGCCTTGAAGGGAAGCAGAGCCCTCTTGAGCCCCTGCACTGTCTTGGAAAGCATGCATGGAGTGCTGAGAAGTGTAGCCCTTTCCAGTACCTTACTTCTACAGTTCTTGAAGGGGCTTCATCTCTCTTTAGGGGCCCCTCCCAGTACTAAGAAAAGCACAGTACTGTGCAGAGTTCAGCATAGTGGGAAACAGCTCTCATATTGAAGCCCCCCCCACCCACAAAAGTAAAGGAAAATAGTAAAGATTGCTGTTCTAGGAACTTGTTTTGCACTAAGCAAAAGACTTGATTTCTAGCTGGCCGGAAGTCTATGTTTTTGAGAGAGCAAGACCAATTAGCTTGAGTGGGGGATAAATTCCAGGTGAGTGATTCAGCTTTTGGGAGGGGTCACATTCTTGAGGAGAGTCAGGTTGCCAGCAGATCTTGAAGACAGAGCTTGGCCCACAGGAAATTTGTGAACAGGAGTTTGCAAATAGATATCGAAGGAGTTTTGCAGGAGTTTAGTGGGAAATTGGTGGGGAACTTTGTGGGGGAGATACATAAGTGGTCCCCCTTCATCAAAGAGGAGACACACAGCACAAGGATAAGGTGAGTGCTACTTGACCTCTGAAACTTTCTTGGAGAACAAAGCTTAAAACCTTTAATGAGTTGACAGCTGCACCCAATACATAGCTTCAAGTGAACAAGCCCTACATATTCTAAAGAGCCAATCAAACCAGTGATGCAAGTAGAATGCCAGCAGGGGGAGTGGGTGCTACCCAGTATATTGCACAGAGTGTTGTATGTATGACTATCTGCCTGAGGGGCATAAGTTCTTGATGTGTGCTTGGTGCAAAAAGCTCCTGGTTTTCAGGGAACAAGCTTGATCCTCCAAAGTCAAGGTGGCTGTCTTGGAGAAGCTCAGAGAGGTAGAGAGGAATGTGGATGAGACCCTCAGTGATGTGATAGAGGTATCTCACTCCCAGGCTGATGGCGCTTCTGTTGTCATGGAGAATGAAGGTCTCTGGGAAGAAGGTTATTGGTCTGAGGAAGAGAAACACTCCCTTACCACTCATATCCTCTTGCACAGAGGATACTCCTCTCGGGGGGGGGACCCTCCTAGTAGTGGATGATTTGATCATTGGGGGCATAGAGAGGTCTGTGACCTGCGTGTAGACCATATGGTGACTTGCCTGCCTGGTGCGAAGGTTGCGGACATCACATTGCATCTAGGTAGGCTGTTAGGCAGTGCTGGGGAGGAGTCAGCTGTTGTGGTACACGTTGGCACGAACGATATTGGGAAATGCAGTTGGGAGGTCCTGGAAACCAGATTTAGGCTGCTAGGTAGCATACTGAAGTCCAGGAAGCCTGGGGTAGCGTTCTCTGAAGTGCTGCCTGTTCCACATGTAGAGACAGCGAGACAGGTGGAGCTGAGGGGTCTCAATGAATGGATGAGATAGTGGTGCCAGGAGGAGAGTTTAGATTTGTTAGGCACTGGGATACATTTTGGGGTAAGTGATGCCTGTACAAAAAGGACAGTCTCCACCTGAACCAAGATGGAACCAGACTGCCGGTGCTTAAAATTAAAAGGTTGCAGAACAGCTTTTAAAATGACATCTGGGGGATTGCCAACAGCAACTGGGTGGTATCTGGTTTGGCCAAAATCCCCTAAAGTGTGAGGGTGCACACGTTTCAGATAAACCAGAAGAGGACAGAGTAGAGCCAGGAGTTGAGCAGAAGAAAACACATGACAGCTGCCAAAAAGGCCAAATGTTGGTAAAGGAGATAATGCACGCCAACACTAGGTAAGGGACCTGGCATATACGTGTCTATATACCAAAGCCAGAAGGCTCCGAGTGAAGATGGGTAAGCTGGAGTGCTTGGTTGCTAATGAAAACAGATATAGTGGGTGTAGTGAGAACTTGGTGGAATGATGAGAACCAGTGGGACATTGTTTTTCCTAGATATAAACTCTACAGAAAGGACAAGGAAGGGAGGATTTGGGCAGCAGTAGCACTGTATATTAAAGAAGGGATAGATTCCAACAAGCTAAAAAAAAACCATTATGGGTGATGATACAAGGAATGAAAGGAAATGTGTTACTGGGAATGTGCTATAGCTCTCCAGATCAAAATGCTGAGAGTGACCTGGAGTTGGAGAAGCAAATAAGAGAGGTGTTAACAAGAGACAGGGCAGTAATAATGGGTGACTTCAACTACCCACATATAGACTGGGTAAATTCACATTCAGGTAATGGAAGAGATTACTCTTTCTAGACATGCTAAATGACTGCACTTTAGAACAGTTAGTTGTGGAACCATCCAGAGAAATTGAGACCTTAGACTTAATCCTGAGTGATGCCTGGGACCTGGTACAAGATGTCAGAGTTGCAGAACCATTGGGGAGCAGTGACCATAGTGTGAACCAATTCAGCAATAATGTGTGTTGGGGGTGTGTGTGTTGGCAAGGAAGTCTAGCACAGATGTGTTGGATTTCAGAAGAGGAAACCTCAAAAATGAGGGGACTGGTAAAAAGGAAGTTGAAAGGGAAAGTCAGAGTCAAATCATTCCAGAAAGCATGGAACTTATTTAAAGCCACAATGATAGAAGCTCAGTTGGAATGTATACCAAGAAGGAGGAAAAGTACCACCAAGTTCAGGAGGACATCAGCATGGCTAACAAGTAGAAGAAGGGAAGCTATAAAAGGGAAGAAGACTTCCTTCAGAAAATGGAAGTCTTGCCTAAATGAAGAGAACAGGAAGGAACATAAACTCTGGCAAAAGAAATGCAAAGAGACAATAAGGGATACAAAGACAGAGTTTGAGGAGCATATAGCTAGAAGTGTTAAGGGGAATAACAAAAACCTCTTTAAATATATCAGAAGTAGAAAACATGCCAGGGAGGCAGTTGGCCCCTTAGATGATGAGGGTATAAAAGGGATTATTAAGGACGATAAGGAGATTGTAGAGAAGCTGAATGAGTTGTTTGCATCTGTCTTCACGGCAGAGGATACTGACTATATACCCTCTCTGGAACTGAATTTCTGAAGTTTAGAGACCAACAAACTGGGCCAATTTGAAGTAAGAAGGGAAGATGTTCTAAACTGTCTTGAAAAACTAAATATTAACAAGACACCAGGGCCAGATGGTGTCCACCCAAGAGTTCTGAAGGAACTCAAATGTGAAATTACTGATTTCCTAGCAAAGATATGTAACTTGTCCCTAAAATCAGGCTCTGAGTCTGTACCAGAAAACTAGAAAATAGTCAATGTAACTCTGATTTTCAAAAAGGGATCCAGGGGGTATCTGGGAAATTACAGGCTGGTCACCTTAACTTTGGTGGCAGGTAAATTGATGGAAAGCATACTTAAGGACAACATGTTAAACATATAGAAGAAAAGGCCTTGTTGAAGGAGAACCAGCATAGCTTCTGCAAGGGCAGGTCTTGAAGCTGCTCTGGGAAGAACAGAAGGTTTCAAGCTTCTCTCCCTGGCTTCTCCAAGATAGGGCTGAGAGAGATTCCTGCCTGCAACCTTGGAGAAGCCACTGCCAGTCTGTGAAGACAATACTGAGCTAGATAGACCAGTGGTCTGACTCAGTATATGGCAGTTTCCTATGTTCCTATCACTAACCTTATGGAGTTCATTGAGAGTGTCAACAAGCATGTGGATAAAGGTGATCCGGTTGAGACAGTATACTTGGACTTCCAGAAATCTTTTGACAAAGTTCCCCACTAAAGGCTCTTGAGTAAACTTAGCAGTCATGGGATATGGGGACAGGTTCATGTGTGGATTGGTAACTAGTTGAAGGACAGGAACTAGAGGATAGGAATAAATGGACAGTTTTCAAAATGGAGGGAAGTACAGTGAGGGAAATAAGTATTTGATCCCCTGCTGATTTTGTCCATTTGCCCTCTGACACAGAAATGACCAGGCTATAATTGGAATGGTAGGTTTATTGTAGCTGTGAGAGACAGAATAACAACAAACAAACCCCCAAAAGCCCAGTGCCCAAAAGTCAGCAATGGATTTGCATTGTAGTGAGGGAAATAAGTATTCGATCCCCTATCAACCAGCAAGATTTCAGGCTCCCAGGTGTCTTTTCACTATATGCAGGTAATGAGCTGTAGTCATGTGCACGGACCGGTTCGGAGGCCATTCTAAAGGCCTCCAGACCGGTCCGGGCACGGGGTGGTTTTGGTTTGGGTGGGGGGTTCCACACAAAACAGGGGGGGCTTTACTCACCCCTTCCATTAAACTGTCGTATTTTTTTCTAGTAATCCGGCGGCAGGGTGCCGCCCGCTTCAATCTACTCTCAGTGGTCCTCATCCATAATCGGGGCGGCAGGATCGCTCCCAGTCCCTGCCGCCCCTTCAAGCTGTCCCCCTCGGCTGGCGGCCGCCCCCTGAAGCTTCCCAGAGGTCCCCCGCCGCCCCCTTCTTTCAAAATCTGCCCCATTATAAAGAGGACGGCAGGAGAACTCCCTGCCGTCCCCTTCCCCCTTGCCGGCTAGGCTGCAAATGGCTTCTAGGAAGCCTTTCGCGCGCCTGTGCGAAAGGCTTCCTAGAAGCCATTTGCAGCCTAGCCGCCAAGGCAAGCGGACGGCAGGGAGTTCTCCCGCCGCCTGCTCGCTTGCCTTGGCGGCTAGGCTGCAAATGGCTTCTAGGAAGCCTTTCGCACAGGCGCGCGAAAGGCTTCCTAGAAGCCATTTGCAGCCTAGCCGGCAAGGGGGAGGGGGACGGCAGGGAGTTCTCCTGCCGTCCTCTTTATAATGGGGCAGATTTTGAAAGAAGGGGGCGGCGGGGGACCTCTGGGAAACTTCAGGGGGCGGCCGCCAGCTGAGGGGGACAGCTTGAAGGGGCGGCAGGGACTGGGAGCGATCCTGCCGCCCCGATTATGGATGAGGACCACTGAGAGTAGATTGAAGCGGGCGGCACCCTGCCGCCGGATTACTAGAAAAAATACTACAGTTTAATGGAAGGGGTGAGTAAAGCCCCCCCTGTTTTGTGTGGAACCCCCCACCCCAGTGCCGGACTGCAGCTCTGCGGTTCCGTGCACACCCCTAATGAGCTGAGATGAGGAACACCCTCTGTAAGGGAGTGCTCCTAATCCCAGCTTGTTACAGTACCTGTATAAAAGACACCTGTCCATAGAAGCAAGCAATCACTCAGCTTCCAAACTCACCACCATGCCCAAGACCAAAGAGCTGTCGAAGGATGTCAGGGACAAGGTTGTAGACCTGCACAAGGCTGGACTGGGCTACAAGACTATCGCCAAGCAGCTTGGTGAGAAGGTGACTACAGTTGGCACGATAACTCGCAAATGGAAGAAACACAAACCAACTGTCAATCTCCCTCGGTCTGGGGCTCCATGCAAGATCTCACCTCGTGGAGTTGCAATGATCATGAGAACGGTGACAAAGCAGCCCAGAACTACACGGGGGGAACTTGTCAATGATCTCAGGGCAGCTGGAACCATAGTCACCAAGAAAACAATTGGTAACACACTACGCCGTGAAGGACTGAAATCTTGCAGTGCCCACAAGGTCCCCCTGCTCAAGGCAGCACATGTACAGGCCCGTCTGCAGTTTGCCAGTGCACATCTGAATGATCCAGAGGAGAACTGGGCGAAAGTGTTGTGGTCAGATGAGACCAAAATCGAGCTCTTTGGCATCAACTCAACTCGCCGTGTGTGGAGGAGGAGGAATGTTGCCTATGAGCCCAAGAACACCATCCCCACCGTCAAAAATGGAGGTGGACATATTATGCTTTGGGGGTGTTTTTCTGCTAAGGGGACAGGACACCTTCACCGCATCGAAGGGATGATGGACAGGACCATGTACCGTCAGATCTTGGGTGAGCACCTCCTTCCCTCAGCCAGGGCATTGAGAATGGGTCGTGGATGGGTATTCCAGCATGATAATGACCCAAAACACACAGCCAAGGCAAGAAAGGAGTGGCTCAAGAAGAAGCATATGAAGGTCCTGGAGTGGCCCAGCCAGTCTCCAGAGCTTAATCCCATAGAAAATCTGTGGAGGGAGCTGAAGGTTCGGATTGCCAAACATCAGCCTCGAAACCTTTCTGACTTGGAGAGGATCTGCAAAGAGGAGTGGGACAACATCCCTCCTGGGTTGTGTGCAAACCTGGTGGCCAACTACAAGAAACGTCTGACCCCTGTGATTGCCAACAAGGGTTTTGCCACCAAGTACTAAGAAATTTTTTGTGAAGGGATCGAATACTTATTTCCCTCACTACAATGCAAATCCATCGCTGACTTTTGGGCACTGGGCTTTTGAGGGTTGGTTTGTTGTTGTTCCGTCTCTCACAGTTACAATAAACCTACCATTCCAATTATAGCCTGGTCATTTCTGTGTCAGAGGGCAAACGGACAAAATCAGCGGGGGATCAAATACCTATTTCCCTCACTGTAGCAAGTGGGGTCCCTCATGGATCAGTACTGGGACCAATGCTCTTTAACTTGTTCATAAATGAGCTAGAACTTGAGATAAGGAGCGAAGTGGCCAAATTTGCAGATGACACTAAACTATTTAGGGTTGTAAAATCCACAAAAGATTGTGAGGAGCTCTAAAAAGATCTCACCAACTGGGGGGGAGTGGGTGACAAAATGGCAAATGTCAGATGTAAGTAAGTGTAAAGTGATGCATATTGTGGCAAAAACCCCAACTTCACATATACGTTGATAGGCTGTAGGTGACTGACCAAGAGAGATATCTTGTAGTCATGGTGGACAGCTAATTGAAAATGTCAACTCAGTGAGTGGCATCTGTGAAAAAGGCCAGTTCCATGCTAGGGATAATTAAGAAGGGGATGAAAATAAAAATGCTATCATTACTGTGCCCTTGTACAAACCTATGGTGTGGCCACATCTAGAGTACTGCGTACAGTTTTGTTCACCATATCTTAAGAAGGATATTGTAGAACTGGAAAGGTGCAGAAGAGGGCAACCAAGATGATCAGGGGCCTGGCGTACCTTCCTTATGAGGCAAGGCTACAGCATCTGGGGCTTTTTACTTTGGAAAAGAGGCAACTATGGGGAGACATGATTGAGGTGCATAAAAATATGCATGGAGTGGAGAGGATGGACAGAGAGGAATTTTTCTCCCTCACTCACAACACCAGAACCAGGGATCATCCCATTAATCTGAATGTTGGGAAATTTAGGACCGACAAAAGGAAGTATTTTTTCACACAGCACATAATTAATCTATGGAATTCTTTGCTATGGGATGTGTTGATGGCCACCAGCTTGGATGGCTTTCAAAGGGGCTTATACAAAGTCATGGAGGACAGGTCACAGGAACATAGGAAACTGCCATATACTGAGTCAGACCATTGGTCTATCTAGCTCAGTATTGTCTTCACAGATTGGCAGTGGCTTCTCCAAGGTTGCAGGCAGGAATCTCTCTCAGCCCTATCTTGGAGAAGCCAGGGAGGGAACTTGAAACCTTCTGCTCTTCCCAGAGCGGCATCATCCCCTGAGGGGAATATCTTGCAGTGCTCACACATCAAGTCTCCCATTCATATGCAACCAGGGCAGACCCTGCTTAGCTATGGGGACAAGTCATGCTTGATACCACAAGACCAGCTCTCCTCCCTGGTCTATCAATGACTACTAGTCTGAGGGCCTTAGGCCACGTCCAGCACCAGAGGCATGATGCCTCTCAATACTAGTTGCAGGGGAGCAACAGCAGGAGAGAGGGCATGCCCTCACCTCTTGCCTGTGGGCTCCCCAGAGGCCTCTGGTGGGCCACTGTGTGAAACAGGATATTGGACTAGATGGGCCTTGGGCCTGATCCAGTGCTGTTCTTTTGTTCTTATGATTCAGGATTAAGAGTCCATAATGATTTTATAATACAGTAATCTCTTTCCAACCACGAGGGTTCCGTTCTGGCAAAACCTCACCGTTGGCAGATTCACAGTTGGTGAGCAATTGAAATCAATGGGAAATGGTGTCAGGGGAACTGCAGTTGCAAAAAGATCGAAAAAAATCAAAGAAAAAAATACATTTTTCCCCAAATCCCCCAGAATCCCTTAAAATCACCAAGAATAAGCAAGGGGAGTGAGCAAACTGAACCTCTGGAAAATTCTGAACTCTCTAAAATCACTCAAAGGCACATTTTAACCCCCCAAATCTCTCAAAGTCAGTTTAAATAACGAGGGGTTGGCAGGGTCAGCAAGAGGAAGGAGAGGATTTAATCTCTGAACCCCCCCCAAATTGTGGGACCCCTTCCAATCACTGAAAAATCTCACCAAACCATGGATACTTGGGTCACAGTTGGTGAGACCGGTCACAAATTTTCCAATTGCAGATACTCAAAACTGCGACTGGGAAAACAGTGGTTTGTGAAGGATAACTGTACTTCAGTCTTGTGTACTTCATTTTCGTGTGCTCTTCACTGTTGAGGTCAGCTAAGTGCAACTGAAGAGTTGATGCTGTTTTTGTGAATTGAGCTGACCAACTCAACTCACTGAGGAGGCAAATAAGCGAGATGCAGGCAATAACTACTAATGGAAAGCAAGAACAATATCAATGACAAGCCCACTGTCTCTGTAGAAAACTATAGCTCAAAACCTCTGCCTTGTATTCAGAAGGTGTGTTTGGGTTTGGGGGTTTTCTTGAAGCTGTTTCATTTGTAATATGTGTTTTAATAGTTTGCCCTGATAAACTTTGAGGCCTTTTAATACTTTCTGCAAATATCTCTGTTCCTTTCTACTGCTGTGAAAGTTTATCAAAAGGCAAGAATCTAGCATGAGTTGAAACAGTGCTACAGGTGGACTAGGCTACTGGGAATGGCTGTTTTCTACGGAGTTTCTTTTGACTAGTGAACCAGTTCTCAAAACTTGCTTGTGTAAAACCCTTGCTAGGAATCCCTCTTGAGCTTTATTTATTTTTTAAAGACCATTTTTTTGCCAAAGCCCCAAAGTGGTGTGCAATATATGACACAGAATAAAATATTAACACACAGGTTGACTAAAAACTAACAGTTCCAAATCTACATCATCCAGGAATAATTTGCATTAAAATATAGAATTAAGGATCAAGTTGGTGCTTACTGTGTGTGAGTATATATGTACTATTTTTGTGTGGTAGGAAGTTGACTCATGATAGGCTATATTTCACTCACAGATCCCTAAAATATCTTCATATTTGAATCTAAACACAATCTCATAAAATAGTAAGCCCTTTTATCCTTTCTCTCAAATCTATTTTTGTGCTTAGGGCTCTTGAGTAGCTGACCATTGGAACATTCCTTAACCGCATGAAAAGTATAATAAAATAAAAATTCTTTTGGATCAGCAAGCCTGTTGGCTTGGAATGTGGATAAGCTTCTCATAGGCTTTGACAGTTTGCTTTGTCTGCTTTATTTATGGAGTTGTACCTTGTTCCATTAGTTCTTTGTTCATTTGAGATCTTTAAACACACAGCCAGAAGATGGTGCTACATACTTACCTTTACTGTGAAAAGAGAAACTGAAAACTGAGGTGGTAATGCTATGTTGATCTTTATGCTTCTGTACCTTGCTAAGCCACCTAATGGCACAGTGTGTAAATGCCTTGAATAGCAAGCCAGAGGTTGCTGGTTTGAATCCCCACTGGTGAAATACCTATATTGGGCAGCAGCGATATAGGAAGATGCTGAAAGGTGTCATCTCATACTGTGAGGGAGATGGCAATAGTCAATCCCTCCTGTATTCTGCCAAAGACAACCACAGGGCTTTGTGGTTGCCAGGAGTCAACACTAACTCAACAGCACACTTTACTTTTACCTTGCTAAAATGAGATATTTTAGAACATTTGCAACTACATCTGTGTCCTGCATCTAGTCTAAGTTCACTAAGTCTCTAAGTGGTAAAAACATCAAATTTAAGAACAGAATAGTGTAGCAGTTTATAAAAATACAAAGGTGCAGAGTTAGTGTTAGGCAGGCAAAGCCGTGAGTCATCAATTTTCACCTCCTCTCCCATTTTTTCATGTGCTAATCAGGTGCCTGATTAGATTTAGGGAGAGTATCTGAAATATAAGAATGTGGATTTTAAACAGTGAGACATGAACACTGAAGTTGACATCTGTACGTCAAAACGTCTGTTCTTTATTTGTAGTTTTAAATTTTCTTTTAATCTACACAATAAAAAGGTCTGGAGAGAAGAATTTGGTGTAGATCCATTATGTGTATTGCGTTGCCAGTAAATCAACTAATTCAGAATACAAAGGTTCAACAAGGCAATGGGCTGGTTCTCATAACCGACAAATGAGTAGGAGCAGCATCCAGAAAGGCTCCAAGCCTTGTTTGCACTACTGAGAAATGGTTGTATGTTGGCAAAAATCAAGGAAAGAGGAGGAAGAAGTTATTGTGGGCTAGCTGTGGTTTGGTGGGATGGTGGCGGTCAGCCCACATGGTGTACCCAACATTACATAAGAACAGCCCTGCTGGATCATGCCCAAGGCCTATCTAGTCCAGCATCCTGTTTCACACAGTGGCCCACCAGGTGCCTCTGAGACACCCACAGGCAAGAGGTATGGGCATGTCCTCTCTTCTGCTTTGCTCCCCTGCAACTGGTATGTAGAAGCATCTTGCTCTCTTTGAGGCTAGAGGTGGCCTTTAGCCATCAGACTATTAGCCACTGAGGGACCTCTTCTTCATGAACTTGTCTAAGTCCTTTTTAAAGCCATCCAAGCTAGGGGCCATCACCACATCTTGTGGCAGAGATTCCATAGATTAATTATGTGCTGTGTGTAAAAGTACTTCCTTCTGTTGGTCCTAAATTTCTTGGCCCTCAGTTTTATGGGGTGACTGCCTGGTTCTTCTAATTTTGTGAGAGAGGGAGGAAAAACTTTTGTCCACTCTTTCTCTTCCATGCATAATTTGTATACACTTCAATAATGACAACCCTTAGTCGCCTCCTTTTCAAACTAAAAATCTCCAAATGCTGGAGCTCTGCAACAGCCACAATATTGTATCAAGACTGAAGGAAATGCACAGCCACACTGTCCTACCCAGAGGTGCACATGATCACCTCCCTACCCCCTCAATGTTTGCCATCACACAACCATTTCTTGGAAGCATGCATGGGGCTTGGAGCCTGGCTGAATGTTCCTCTTACCCCGCTGATGCTCATGAGATCCAGCCCCCTGTATAATTTGCAAATACCCTTCAGTCTCGCACCAGAAAGCAGTGCATCTGTCCTGCTACGTGGTAGGTCTTATAGAAACAAGCAAGCCCCCTCCTTCCCCCGCTCCCCTTGCAAAGTGTTTAAGATTGGCCCACAGTTGGCTATTGAAAACCCATAGAATCAGCATGGCCTAGTGCAGACAAAACTTGATTTGGATCTGAGGCAGGTGTGGCTTAGGACAAACATAAATACTTTCAAAACGTTTCAGATTAGGATGCTGTATATTTGGGTCTAGTGATGTGCCCGGACCGGTCCAGAGGCCATTCTACAGGCCTCTGGACCGGTCCGGACATGGGTGGTTCGGGTGGATTGGGGTGGGGGGTTCCTTTAAGGGTGGGGGAGGGTTTACTTACCCCTCCCGCCGCTTTCCCCCCTCCGGTGCATGTATTTTCTTTAGTAATTGGGGCAGCAGGATACCTCCCTGCCGCCCCTTCCCCTGTTTGGCTGCAAAAGGCTTTAAGAAGCCTTTTGCGCGCACGCACGTTGTCTTCTAAAAGGCTTCTTAAAGCCTTTTGCAGCCAAGTGGGGGGAGGGGCGACAGGGAGGTCTCCTGCCGCCCCGATTACTAAAGAAAATACGTGCACCGGAGGGGGGAAAGTGGTGGGAGGGGTAAGTAAACCCTCCCCTGCCCTTAAAGGAACCCCCAACTCCAGTGCCGGACCGCAGCTCCGTGGTTCCATGCACACCCCTACTTGGCTCCCCAGCTGTTGTTGGATTACAACTCTCATGATCCTCAGCCACAAAGGCCATTGTGGCCGAGGATTATGGGAGTTGCAGTACAACAATTTAGGAGCATGAGAAGCTGCCTTATACCAAGCCAGACCATTGGTCCATCTAGCTCAGTATTGTCTACAAATTGTCTACACAGACTGGCAGCGGTTTCTCCAAGGTTGCAGGCAGAAGTCTCATCCATATCTTGGAGATGCCAGGGAGGGAACTTGAAACCTTCTGTATGAAAGCATGCAGATGCTCTTCCCAGAGCGGCCCCATCCCCTAAGCAGAATATCTTACAGTGCTCACATGTAGTTTCCCTTTCAAATGTAAATCAGGGCATACTCTGCTTAGCAAAGGGGAAAATTCATGCTACCACAAGACAAGCTCTTCTCCCATCTGGGGACCCAAATTTGAGAACCTCTGCTGTAAATGATAAATAGTAGTAGTAGGATAAAAACCACAGACAGCAGGTTTGTGTTATTTGTGAAATAGGGGCACACATTAGTTACATAGGAAGCTTGCATTTACTGAGTCAGACCATTGGTCTATCTAGCTCAGTATTGTCTTCACAGACTGGCAGCGGCTTCTCCAAGGCAGGAATCTCTCTCAGCCTTATCTTGGGAGAAGCCAGGGAGGGAACTTGAAACCTTCTGCTCTTCCCAGAGTAGATCCATCCCCTGAGGGGAATATCTTACAGTGCTCACTCTTCTAGTCTCTCATTCATATGCAACTAGGGTGGAACCTGCTTAGCTAAGGGGACAAGTCATGCTTGCTACCACAAGACCAGCTCTCCTCTCATAATGTTCCTGGAATGAATGGAAACTGAATTGCATGGCCCATTTTGTTCATGTTCAGTTTGTTTGGAAACAAACCAGACTGCGTGAATGAGGGTTGTTTTCAGAACCCTGTTTGTTACTAATTGTTTTTCAGTCTGTTGTTGAATTAACAAATAATAACTCTTCTAATGTTGCCATCTCCCTTGGATTTCTGGGTATTTATCAGATTTTAAGCAGGTTCCCTGGCATCTGGTTAGCTCATTAGCTTGCCTGGATTTCCAGCTTTCATTTCATTTTCGAAAGTGTTGGGATATAAAGTCTGGGTATAGTGCTCATATAAATGATCAGGTAAAAAGATCCTCCCCAACTATTCATAGATATGCAGAACAAATACAAGTCAAATGGACATTGCATCAGTTAATTTGAAGAATATGCAAATTATTTGCAGGCTAATTTGTATAACATGCAAATTAGGGTGCCCAGATTTGGGGAGCTTGAATACGGCAACCCTATTTTCACCTCATCTTGTGGCAGCAGCTTCAATGTGCAGCCATCTCCTGGCAAGCACCATTGTGAATACTTGTAGTGCTCCCAATAGGAATGTGCCCAAACTGTCATTCAAAGCATGGTTTGAGCACTTCTTAAAAAAATAGAAAGGGAACTTTAAGAAAAAGGTGAGCAGGTGCTTACCTGCTCTCACTGCCCCTTCCAGCTTCCTGCTGGGGCACCACACATCCCCCAAAGCCCCACATATCGTCAGCATACATGGTTTTTTGGGATGCACACTGCCCCAGCTGGAAGCTGGAAGGGGCGGTGGACAGCACGTAAGCACTTGCTCTCCCTTTTCATAAAGTTCCCTTCCAATGTTCCAAGTGCTCAAACCATGCTTTGAACTGCAGTTCTGACACATCCCTATTAGTTCCAGGATGCAACAGCATGCTGGAGTAGTGTGGGGGGAAATGAAAAACACCATCTTGTAGCTTCATTTTTTTTTAAAAAGGGGGATGGCTTTTTAAGCCACTGCCCTGGGATGATAGTGCAGTGTGGCTATTCAGGAAACAGAGTTACAGTAAAAACGTAGTGACCAACATCCACACTAAGAGTTGCATGTGGAAAGCACTTCTCCTTGTGAATGGGAGGATTAATTTTCAGCACTCCCCCTCACCTTCCCTTTTCAGCTACTTATATATCCTGAAAATATGTGCCTGAGGATCAGGCACATATTTTGTGCCTGCCACAGCATATTTTTATGCCTGCCTCACCTGCCACAGGATGAGGTGAAAATAGGGTTGCCGTATTCAAGCTCCCCAAATCCAGGCAAACTAATTTGCATGTTATGCAAATTAGCCTGCACCCTCAGCCCTCTGTCAGGCAGAGGGGACTGCAGAGGAAAGGGGAGGATATTTGTCCCTCCCCTCCATGCACAACAGGGGCATAAAAAGGTTGGATTGGGCCCAGAGATGAGATTTTAAAATGCCCCCCCTCAAAGTCCAGGGCCTCCACACACCCCAGCCCCCAAGGATTTAAGTCTGATATTTCAAAATAAGTATGCTGCCTAGAAATACATTTCACTGAATACACACATGCACACTTCACAATATATAGTGATATACATTGAATATTATATATTTGTGCTACTTTTAATGCTTAGAACACACTAGAAACACTAATTATTAAAATAGGCCCCTCGCTGCAGATTAGCAAAGGAGACTGTCAAACATGCAGTGTGAGCCTGTGTGTGTTTCCTCAGAATTCTGAACAAATTCAGTAAAGTTAGATTCCAGGAGGTTTTTCACATGGGGCTTTTAAAGCTCTTTAACACACATTTCCTCTGGAATGGAGGTGCTGCATTCCCATGTTGGCCAGATTTACCCTGAAATCCCTGTGAGTTATTGGGGAGCAGTTCACATGCAATTCAGGTTTTTCACTGCTCATTAGAGTGTACCCTGATTTATATTGAGATTAAAAAACAAAAATCCACTATTTTGCGTTGGTTCTTTGGGACAACTTCAATTTTGCAGTAAAGCCTGCTGTGTGTAAAAGTCCCAGGTAAGTGTGTGGAGAATTGCAGCCTCAGGCAGCAAATCTAACCACATTTAGCTGGAAGTACATTTCATTGAAATCTAAAGGACTTACTAGCAAGGAAAGCATGTCTACTTAAAAATAAACTCCATTGCATTCAACTGTCTGAGATCCTTCCCTGGTAAGTGCATATAGGATTGCACATGCTCAGGGATGTAAAGCAAATTGCTCCCTATAGGAGACCAATAAGTCCCACTGAAGCAAGTAAGATAGGTGGGGAGAAACAGAGAAAAGAGCAAGAATTAGCACCATTCCTCAGGAGAAAAAGAGGTGTGTGTGTCGGGGGTGTGTGTGTGGGGGGGAGAATGAGGAATCTGCCTCTTCTTGGTAAAATTTTAAGATAGATGAGACATGCCAGGACTCAAGGAGCTCCTGAAGTTACACCCTCTGTCCTAAAAGTCATTCTCCCTGCTTCCCAGTGTGGACGTAGGGCTGGTTGTGGTCTCTCAGAGATTTAAAAAACACTCTCTGCAGGTGCTCAGAAGCAAGGTCATCCCTAGTGGGGTGTGGGGCAGGGGGGCAAATCAGCATGTGCAGGGCCTCCTTAACATTTCATATCTATACAGAATCATACTGACTGATGACATACAGTGTAAATAGTGCGAGTGAGGTTTTTGGATATGCCCAACCAGCTTGGCATTTCTAAAGAAAAATAAAATAAAAGCACAACACGTGCTTCACAGTTCTCACTCAGACCTTCTGGACTGCAAAACAACTTGAACATAAGTGCATTTATAAATGAATGAATGCATGAATGAATAAAATATTGTTTGTTCCAGAAGTTTTTGTAATTTTCTGCCATGAAACAAGTCACTTATAGGACTTTTTAGATAATTTTTTTTAAGCCAGCAGATTTTCTAATCTGTTTCAAATATTCAGAGACTTCTCAGTCTCTCCCCTGCCCCATATCAAAGCTTTATGACAAGCAGATCCTTATATATTGAGGTGGGGGGTTAACCACAAAAAGGAATTCACATCATACCTCCATTACTAAGGAGGCAAAGGCTGGTCTGTGCTGGGAAGAGGGTCTGCAGAGAACTGTGGTGGATAAAAGGCAGTCAGCGATGGCCACTCTGCCTGCCTCCTTCCTTCCTTGCTGCCTGCCTGTTGGGGCACTCAACTTGAGGCTTCAGGGAAGCCTGCACGGAGACCTCTCTGGAAGCTCCGCCCACTCACTGATCAGCTGAGAGGCAGGGAGAGAAGGAGCTCCCTAGCAGCTTGCAAGCTGGCTGCTTAGATTGCAGGCCAGGAGGGGTGGCTGAGGGTTCTTGGGGCTGGGCAGGCAGGCGGGCAATGGGGAGTCATGTGACATGTCTCTGGGGGACCCTTTGAGGCATTGGGCCCCCAGACAACTGTCTCCCCTTGCTAAACAGTTACACCCATGATGCACAATCAGAAGTGCTTATTGCCCATAACTCTTTGTCTGGATATTGGTTCAGATGAAAACTGAGTTTTAATACCCTATCAAGAACCCATATAGTTCACAAGGGCCCCAAATGAGCAATAGTAGCCTCCAAAATAAACAGTATTACAAAATATAGCTTTGAGGGGGGGGTATGCCTTGTGGAATATTTTTCAATTTAAATACAGGGGGATGTTTGAAAAAGCAGGAGATGTTTAAAAAAAATCAATATGTTGGCAGAAGTAGGTATACAAGATATTTATATCCAGCTAGAAACCTGGTAGAGTTGTTGAAGCATTATTGCACCCTATGCCAACAGAATTAGCTTCGTCTCTCTAATTTTCATCTGCTGCAATGTATTATATGAAATAAAGAGCTACCGAATCCTATTCCAAAGAGTTCAGTGTCTCTCTAGCAGCTGGAGTTAGGGAAGGATCTCAAGAGGGTGAAACGTTGCTTAAAGAAGGCTGCTTTTGTTTGTGTTAGCTTTTTAAATACACCTGTGAGAGGCAACCTGGACTTTCTCTGTCGTCATATCAGCCTATGTAACTGCAAGCCTTCAAAGAATGGTTGGCTTGTTCTTTCTCTGCCGCTTTTGGTTAGGTGTTTAGGAAAGAACCCTTCTGTTGCTGAGTGGCTGGAAAATACCTGGCTCATCAAGGGAATAATATGACATCATCTGATATTTCCTTCCTCTGCGTGTGTTGGACAGCAAGCTTGATTCTAATTTTAGCTAGCTGCAGGGCTCATCTGTTAACAGGCAAATGTGCTCTTTGACAGCCTTTGGATCGAAACTGTAATTGCTTCTATAAGAAAGAGCAAAAAGAACATACATAAGAACAGTCCTGCTAGATCAGGGCCAAGGTCCATCTAGTCCAGCATCCTGTATAGCACAGTGGCCCACCAGATGTCACTGGAAGCCACAGGCAGGAGTTGAGGGCGTGCCCTCTCTCCTGCTGTTACTCCCCTGCAACTAGTACTCAGAGGCATCCTGCCTTTGAGGCTGTAGGTGGCCTATAGCCCTCCGACTAGTAGCCGTTGATAAAGAAAAGATAACGTTATACCTGTTTTCAAAACAACTATCCATTAAGACTTGTAGACTTTCTACCCCAAAAGTTCTTAAACTGAGTTGTAGTGAGTCTTCTGCTTTGCCTGAGCTTATCTGTAATTACTGCTTTGGGCTCTCATTCCCCCTAAGCCGTGATAAATTCTAGGATCAGTGTGACCTGGGTTTGGTTCAGCAGAGCAGTGACATTGGCACAGGCCTCCTTCTCGAATTTTTTGCTGGCCTGCCCACACTGTTCACTCACTGCAGCCTCCTGCCCACCCACTGCTAGCCTCCATGCTGGCCCATGCTCATCACCGCTGTCAATTGCCTCCCATTATACTGCTACAACATGTTATAATGATATTACCACCTCTGCACGCTTTAATGGGAGACAACTGGCGGTGACGGTTAGTGGAGCCCACTTTGGAGGCCAGTGGCAGTTGGGCCATTATGGCCAAGAATGGCAGATGAGCATGGCAGCTCTCCTCCATTGGCCCATGTGCAGAGCACATGGTTCCTCAATTGTAGATCCACCCCTAGATCCACCCCTAGTTTGCTTTTTTGCAGGGAGAAAGATCACTGCAGACTTACAGTGTTTGTTTAATATTTGCTTTTATTTACAAATATACAGGCAAACAGCCTGTATATTTGTACTAGCTCAGGCAAACAGCAGATACTTCTACAAGGCAGCTGATATGCTATTTTACATCAGATTCCTGGAGAGAGGACCTGCAGCTACAAGGTGCTTTTATACTTCAGATTACTCACATCCCTTATATCCGGCTCCTCCTTTTCACTGGGGGTGGTTGAGCCTTCCCTAGGTTTTGACGGCTATCTCTTTCAAAATGGTCTTCAACTATCCATTGTGGACTATTGACAAGCAATCTCCGTAACAAGGGGATTCTTGCCCAGTTCCCATAACAATAGTTTGAGGCAAATTCCTCCATTGATTTCAGCAAGCTTAGGTGGTGTGAAGACTACAGCCCATCTTTCCCAAATAAAGATGTATATTCTCCCTTGGGAGAACATACAAGACATGCATATTCTCCCTTGTAGCTAAGGGAGAACATACATGCCTTGGTCCCTCATAACTCTTACCTTCTTTCTGTACATCCTTCTTTGGTTTCTATTGCTTCAGCCCCAAACAAAATTTGACATTTTGTCCACACAAATATATTTATAACCAGAATAATGTGCAGTCGCATCTAATCTTCATAATACATTCAAATAATGAAATGCGGGGTTTCTGTTTGAAGAAGTTAGGATTGATTTGAGTTCAGGATGCTATAGCTCCCATGGGTGTAATTCCATTTTAAAGGATTTTTTCAGACATTGTTCCTGCTGAGCAAAAACATGGAAGACAAATTGCTATATATTTCAAAAATAGGTTTGGGGAATGGCAGAGATTTGCCCAATAGGGGTCTTCTTTTTCTACACGGATGAAAGTATAGTGTTTGAGGCAAATGGAAAGCATGGAAAAGGCTCTGCTCATTTCCCAAAGTCTGGCAATGCTTGCTTTTTGCCAAGGGATACGTTTCATATTTCTACCCAGTCTGCTTATAAATGAGAACCATGCTTACAAATGCAGTCTTAGGAAATTAAGATAACGTTTGCTTTACCAAGGATTGCATGTATTCTTGCATGTTAGGAAGCTTCAGGATGTACAGTGAGGGAAATAAGTATTTGATCCCCCGCTGATTTTGTCCGTTTGCCCTCTGACACAGAAATGACCAGGCTATAATTGGAATGGTAGGTTTATTGTAGCTGTGAGAGACAGAATAACAACAAACAAACCCTCAAAAGCCCAGTGCCCAAAAGTCAGCGATGGATTTGCATTGTAGTGAGGGAAATAAGTATTCGATCCCTTCACAAAAGATGTCTTAGTACTTGGTGGCAAAACCCTTGTTGGCAATCACAGAGGTCAGACGTTTCTTGTAGTTGGCCACCAGGTTTGCACACAACCCAGGAGGGATGTTGTCCCACTCCTCTTTGCAGATCCTCTCCAAGTCAGAAAGGTTTCGAGGCTGATGTTTGGCAATCCGAACCTTCAGCTCCCTCCACAGATTTTCTATGGGATTAAGCTCTGGAGACTGGCTGGGCCACTCCAGGACCTTCATATGCTTCTTCTTGAGCCACTCCTTTCTTGCCTTGGCTGTTTGTTTTGGGTCATTGTCATGCTGGAATACCCATCCACGACCCATTCTCAATGCCCTGGCTGAGGGAAGGAGGTGCTCACCCAAGATCTGACGGTACATGGTCCCGTCCATCGTCCCTTCGATGCGGTGAAGGTGTCCTGTCCCCTTAGCAGAAAAACACCCCCAAAGCATAATGTGTCCACCTCCATGTTTGACGGTGGGGATGGTGTTCTTGGGCTCATAGGCAGCATTCCTCCTCCTCCACACATGGCGAGTTGAGTTGATGCCAAAGAGCTCGATTTTGGTCTCATCTGACCACAACACTTTTGCCCAGTTCTCCTCTGGATCATTCAGATGTGCACTGGCAAACTGCAGACGGGCCTGTACACGTGCTGCCTTGAGCAGGGGGACCTTGCGGGCACTGCAAGATTTCAGTCCTTCACGGCGTAGTGTGTTACCAATTGTTTTCTTGGTGACTATGTTTCCAGCTGCCCTGAGATCATTGACAAGTTCCCCCCGTGTAGTTCTGGGCTGCTTTGTCACCGTTCTCACGATCATTGCAACTCCATGAGGTGAGATCTTGCATGGAGCCCCAGACCGAGGGAGATTGACAGTTGTTTTGTGTTTCTTCCATTTGCGAGTTATCGTGCAAACTGTAGTCACCTTCTCACCAAGCTGCTTGGCGATAGTCTTGTAGCCCAGTCCAGCCTTGTGCAGGTCTACAACCTTGTCCCTGACATCCTTCGACAGCTCTTTGGTCTTGGGCATGGTGGTGAGTTTGGAAGCTGAGTGATTGCTTGCTTCTATGGACAGGTGTCTTTTATACAGGTACTGTGTCAAGCTGGGATTAGGAGCACTCCCTTACAGAGGGTGTTCCTCATCTCAGCTCATTACCTGCATATAGTGAAAAGACACCTGGGAGCCTGAAATCTTGCTGGTTGATAGGGGATCGAATACTTATTTCCCTCACTACAATGCAAATCCATCGCTAACTTTTGGGCACTGGGCTTTTGAGGGTTTGTTTGTTGTTATTCTGTCTTTCACAGCTACAATAAACCTACCATTCCAATTATAGCCTGGTCATTTCAGAGGGCAAACGGACAAAATCAGCAGGGGATCAAATACTTATTTCCCTCACTGTACAGTTAGTTTTCACTATGTTTATATCCAAAATTATACACAAAAAAATCATAGCTATATTCCCGATGTGTTTTGGCTACCATCAAGTAAAATCACAGCCTAGAGTAGTAATCTTCAACTTTTTCAGATGCCAGACTGCCACTAACAGACACCTGCCCCATTAAGTACACCTGCAACATGTGATCTACTTTCGCTTTTTCTTTGTTTATCTGCATCTCAGTGTAGGCAGTGGTGTATCATTTGGCACGGTTTTCCTGCCTTGACCAAAATATTGCTATAGCTAACTTCTCTCAGACTGGTATAAAATGTCTTTCCTGTATTCACTGCATCCAGCAAACACCACAAAGCTGTGGTATGGTATACAACCACTTATTACCACATGAGCAAAGAGCTCCTTCTCTAAAGGTTCTGCAAAGTTATAATACTGTTTATGCATTGTGCAAGAGTGTTCATTTGCATAGCATGCAAATGAGTAAAAGTAAGGCTCATGCTCCCTGCACTCTGAAGTTAACCTTCAAAAGCACAGAAATGAAAACAAGATTAATACCAACCCAGTTTAGCATTCCAGTGCAGCTAGTCAATTTTTAGCTATTATATTTGCATCATTAAAATCATTAGATTCATGCCGACAGCAGCTATCCTGAGGATGTCTTTCTTTTAATGGATGAAGCAAACACAAAGATGACATTCTAAAAGCATAATTTTGTATGACTCTATATGTAAATTAACTGAAATAATGTTATTAGAGAGGATGTCTGCAGAATTGGCTTTTCCTAGATGATCACTCTGTTTAACAATTTGTCTGCAAGCATGAGTCATAGTGAATGAACCATTTGTTTGGCCTGCACACCCTACCACTGTACAGGCGGCCCTTGTTATCTGTGATCCTGGCACCTGTGATTTTGTGTATTTGTGGTTGGACAATGGAGACCCGACCTTTTAATACACAGCTGAAGAAAATGGCAAAATTTTGCTTATCCTAGGTGACCAGAAACAAATAACCTCTGAGGTAATTTCTGGCAACCATTTTGCTGAAAGGAGCCATTTTGTGGATCTTTTGTTAAAAAAAAAAAGGGGGGGGGGAGCTAGAAATTTCCCTATGATTTTTCATGGAAAACCAATGGAACTGGGATTTTGGGGGGGCATTGCTGGACAGCTGGAGACCTGGAGAGCATGGCACTGTATATTATTGCTCTTATTTCAGCCTTTTTTGGCTTTTTAAAAACCTCCATGAGCCTGACCCCACAATTCCCATTCACTCAAGGTCACATCATCCGCGGTTTCGTTATCTGCAATTGTAGCCAAGAACGGAACCCCTGCAGATAATGAGGGCCACCTGAAATTTTGTGAAGGGAATTGCTTAGCATACAGAAGCTCCATTATGATTGTTTGTTTTGTTTGGGGTACTGTGCTTTTGTGTGTCCCAAAGTTTGTTTCTATTTAAAACAAAACAAAACAGTCTGTGCTCTAAGAAGCAATTTGGTCTTCCACTTTCAAAAGGCACAACTGTGAAAAAATACAAAATATAAAACAGTGAAAATATAAAACTGTTAAAAAATACAAAAAATATAAAACACGACATGGAATTAAAAATTTCTTCATCAGTGTTATGCCAGGTCTTACTAGTGCTTCAAGAAAACTGCTAGTCTTAGAATTGGGCATATTTCCAAGAGAAAGAGGATGGCTGCTAACCAACCACCAACAACACCTCTTGGTGTGCCCACCAGCCCTTGTCATGAACTTGTCATACAGACAAATTGGCTTGTTTGTTTATTTGCAGTATTTTTTGCCTGCCTTTCAACATTCTCAAGGTGCTAACATAACTGAAATGTTAAAACTCTATAATGCTTAAGAACACAATTTAAAACAGCATTATTAAAACACTATTAAAAAGAGCATCAAAAACGCTAACATGTGGTTGGACATAGGAAGCTGCCATATGCCGAGTCAAACCATTGGTCCATCTAGCTCAGTATTGTCTATGGCAGCGGCTTCTCCAAGGTTACAGGTAGGAGTCTTTCTCAGCCCTATATTGGAGATGGTCTTCCTAGAATGGCCCCATCCCCTTAGGGGAATATCTTACAGTGCTCACATGTAATCTCCCGTTCAAAATTACAATCTGCTTAGCAAAGGTGGCAATTCATGCTTGCTTACCAGAGCCCCTGGTGGCGCAGTGGTAAAACTGCCGCCCTGTAACCAGAAGGTTACAAGTTCGATCCTGACCAGGGGCTCAAGGTTGACTCAGCCTTCCATCCTTCCGAGGTCGGTAAAATGAGTACCCAGAATGTTGGGGGCAATATGCTAAATCATTGCAAACCGCTTAGAGAGCTTCGGCTATAGAGCGGTATATAAATGTAAGTGCTATTGCTAAGTGCTATTGCTACCCCAACACCAGCTCTCCTGAAATTCTCCCTCCAAATGAACTTTTCTCCTTCTGTGCCCCCCAATATATTTCACCTGGTGCTGTCACTATGTGTGAGTGTGTGGCAAGTCATCCAGGCAAAACTGATTCCCAGGAGTTCTAGGTGAGGGCTCAGGCAAGCAATTAAAATCCCTTTACAGTTTATGAACCTGGTCCTAAAGCTACTTTAATTTCAGACTGTTGTGAGTGGGGGAGTGAGAAAAGATAAACATAACCACCCCCAACCAAAAACTGTACACAGGGAATGTATAGGGTTCATTTCAGTTCCACAAAGAAACATTCATTCTGAGAGAGACATTTCTATGAAGAAGGGGCTTCAAGCAATCCTGGAGCCAAATTCATGGGAGCTCTCAGCCCACTGCATTTGAGGGCCTCTTAATCAAGAAGAGAAGGGCTGCACTGGGCTGCCAGCAGTTCAGAACACTCTTTGACAGCCACACTGGTGGCTGCCATCTTTTTTTCACCAGGCCTCAGGGTCAACCATTCACTTCGGCGAATTTGTGCTTTTGGTCAATACCTGAGTTGGCTAACCCTGACGTCTGCTTTGGCTTTAAGACATCCAAAACCATTCTCTCACCTTGCTGCATAAACACAGTAAGTGTGTCAGCTGTCTGGAAAATAGGGTGGCCAATTGTCCAGGCTGCTGGAACCATTATCCATGACTAGAGATTAATTTCCACCAACCAGCAATAGGTTCATTGGATCTCATTTAAGAGACATTGTGACAGTGCCAATGTTTTAATCCTAAAGCTTGGAACATAAGAAAAGCCTTTCTGGATCAGGCCCAAGGACTATCTAGTCCAGAATCCTGTTTCATACAGTGGTCCACCAGATGCCTCTGGTGAGCTCACAGGTAAGAGGTGAGGGCGTACCAATCTCCCCTGCAACTGGTATTGAGAGGCATTGTGCCTCTGAGGCTGAAGGTGGTTCAGACCCCAGCCTAGTAGCCATTGATGGACCTGTCCTCCATGAATTTGTCTAAGCCCCTTTTAAAGCCATCCAAGCTGGTGACCATCACCATATTCCATGGCAAAGAATTCCATAGATTAATTATGTGCTGTGTGAAAAAGTCAGTCCTAAATTTCCAGTTTCATGGGATGACCCCTGGTTCAAGTGTTGAGAGAGAGGGAGAAAAATCCACTCTCTCCACTCCATGCATAATTTTATACACTTCTATCATGTCTCCCCATAGTAGTCGTCTCTTTTCCAAAGTAAAAAGCCCCAGATGCTGTGGCCTTGTCTCATAAGGAAGGTGCTCTAGGCCCCTGATCATCTTGGTTGACCTCTTCTGCACCTTTTCCAGTTCTACAATATTCTTCTTAAGATACAGTTAGGGGTATGCATGGAACTGGCTGGTCCGGTTTGGTTTGAGTCTGGATTGGACCCGAACCAGACTGGACCAGTTTGGTCCTGCACCCCCTTGAAACCCCCCCCCCCAATTCAGTTCAGTCTGGGGGGAATTCATGAAAAAAAAATTAAAATTAATTTTTTTTAAACTTACCCCCTTTGAGGGAGTTGTTGGAGGTGTCAGGGGGTCTGCAGATGTTCCCCCTTCCCCCTGGTGGCCTTCCTTCATGCCTATACCGGCTGTTCGGCCGGCTCTTCAGCCTGTTCAGGCCTTCCCACTCCCGCCACTCCTGTGCAATTGGCCTCTGTGTGGCCTGGGCTTCTTATATGCTTCTAACTGGAGACAACAAATAATCCCACGGTAGATGAGTGGTTATTAAAGCTATGGGAATATGCCTCTATGGCTAAGGTTACTGCTTACTTATGGAATACTTCAGATGAAACATTCGTTTCAATTTGGGAACCTTTCATAATTTACAATTTAGCACAGGGTCAACACCTACATCCGAGATTTGATTTTTCTTTCTAGAATAGACGGCTAATTAAAGTGTTATTTCTGGGTTTTTTTGCAATACTTGGCAAGGGTGGTGTGTGTGTGTGTGTGTGTTTGGAGGGTTGATAATGGAGGGCTGTTGAATTCCCGATTGATGTATGTAATTACGAGATATTTAAGATATTTTAACTGCAAAGTTACTTTTATCTTTCTTCTTTTTAAATGTTCCTTTCCTATTTCTGCTATCTCATTGGAAAAATAATAAAAAGATTTTTTTTATAAAAAAGATACGGTGACCAAAAGTGCATGCAGTACTCCAGAGGTGACCACACTATAGATTTGTACAAGGGCATTATAATATTAACATTTTTATTTTCAGTCCCCTTCCTAATGATCCCTAGCATGGAATTGGCTTTGGCCAATTGTGGGACTCTGAACTCCAGCACGAATTGTGGGACTCCGAGCTCCAGCACGAAAAGTTCTTAATCATTAAGCAATATTCATTTCCCCACTTGGGATGAGTTTCATTTCTTCATTTGTTTGAAACAATGACATGTATTCTCTTTTGCTGGCTGAGTTTTCCAGCTGATAATGTTGCCCATGAGTCTAAAAAGGTGAATCAGCTCATTGAAGTTCTAAAACTGGCTGTCAAAATCATAATGCATGTAGAATTTTAATTATTTGTCTTCTAGGTATTTAGCCATTAGAATAGATGGGCTTTTCATTGGAGAATATTTAACATTCTGTTTAAAAAAGCAAAATGTATTGCATACAGTTTCCCAAGAACATATGTTTTCTGATCTAAAAATAATCCTAAAATATTTGCTCAGAGTTTCATGGCTCAAGTTTTCTTTGGGAATTACTACATTTTCTGGCCCAAAAATGTTGCCTGTAATTTAGATGTGTGCATATGTGAGAGCCCTCCTTCAAAGCTCCACCCCAGCACTCTCCTCAGTTCTCTGTCCTACTGAAGCTCAGGTTCTGCAGCTCCCTGCTTCCTAAACTATATGATTCATCTCTTTCCCCCATAACTGGGATCTCTGGGAACAATATGGCATTGGTATTTGCAAATCAACAACCTACATTTTATTTCCACTACCACACAACAAATCATCTGTAGTGATCAGTTTCCCCTCCCTCTAAAGAGTTAACAGGGAGTAAACCCTTGTCTCAGATGACAGGCTGATGGAGGTTTCTCTCATGGAATAACTGCAGATCCTTGAGAGACAGGATTGCATGAAGCTTAATTCTCATCAGGTGTTGGGTGAGCTTTCAAGGAAAAGGAGATTCAGCATAGGGAAAAGTTTGTAAGTCAGATTTTGCATTAGAAACATGTGTTTCTTTGTGTGTGCTTTGGATATTCCTGATACTGTTCTATTATTGTTTACCTGCAACGTAATTAAAATAAGACACACTAGCCTATGCTCAATCGACCTAGGGCGTTGCAAAAGACTCTGTAAACTTTTGTGTGCCTAAATGCAACCTGAAACTGAGGCCTAAAGCAAACTATGTTTGTAACCTACTAAGTATTTCTGAATGTATTTAAAACCTAAAAGCCTCAGACAGAAGTAGTCTGTAGTAATGGAATAAAACTGTTTTTTTGTTCTTTTCTTTTTACAAGTCTCTCAGAGTTGGTTTTTAACTCAAGAAAAAGGGAGGGCAGAAAGGGGATTTCTCTGGTGCAAAAGTGCTCTCAAATGCTCAGCAGCTATCAGTTTCTCATCATGTGTAGGCCTACACGTGGAAGGTTTTTGTACTTCTCCAATAGCAAAATAAAAAAAGTTTCCCCTGGGATTCCAGGGAGGTTCAAGCTCTGTCGATAAGAGGGGTGGTGGTGGCAGCATTTTAATTCCACCGGAAATATAGATTCATTTTATGAGAAGCCCAGCAAGACAGCTTGCCAGGGATAATTCAGCATTTCCCCCCTCAAGTGAGCTGCTCTGAGACAAAGGCTTTAATCCTCTACACCATCTCCCAGGTTGCTCAAAATACTATATCCACACTAACTTTAGATTCTACCTGTTCTCCTGTCCTCTGCTGCAAAATAATGATAATGTATACATTACGATCCATAAGTTCATTTTAATTCACGGTTATGTTGTACGTCAGCTCCCAAGCTGTAAATAAATCCATATTTGGGTGCTCTAAACTATGAGTAAAATGAAGCTGCTGTTTAACTCACACAGCTATTTCACTACAAAACCCTCATCATGGATAATGTCACAGTAGTGGGCTGAATGTTTATCCTTTTCCTTGTTACAAATCCCTTTTCACTTCTCTTGTTAGTAAATAGAGGAGCAATTAGCTTCAGGCAGGCTCTAGATACAGTCCAACCTCAGTCCTTCTGAATAAGATGCAATACTCAGATAAAGATTCCAGACAACTTTCCTTTTTTCTCAGTAAATCATCTGCTCACTTGGGTGCATGCAGTAGAGTTGTTCCTTCTTAAAACAAAGAATTCTGAAAAGTTTAGTTATCCAAAAATAACTAAACTACTGGTGGCATAACAAACCCTGAAGGGTTCTGTGTGCAAAGACTGAACATGGGCCCCTTCGGATAATTTCGCCACAGGGATCAATGCAAAACTAAAAAGAGATTAATAATTCCTGAATGGATGGGCAGAATGCTCTGAAATTTCACATGGTGTTTCTACATGATGATAGCATTAAATATGCAGACTTTAAAGGATATTGGTTCACTCATGGATTTTTAATGATGGTTTTAAAAAAGTTTCTAAAATTGTTTAAAAGTGTCACAATTGCTTTATTTCATGATAGAAAGTTACAAAAAAATCTGGAATCAATCCCGTTCTCTGTCCATCATTCAAGCTTCATTTGGAGGAAACTGCCCTTGACTTCTTATAAAAGGAGTAGTACATGCCCCCCCCCAATGTCAACAGCTTCTTAAATGCTCCCAAACCTGTTCCCTTCACTGAAAGTATTCACTGACTCCTATGACTATCTTGATGTAGTCAGATCACTAGGAAAGGGTGGGTGGGGTTTTTTTTTGCGGGTGGGTGGGTGGGTGGGAGTCATAGTACAACATACTAATTCCATAACATGGTGACTTGAAATTGAATGAGCTGCCACCATGGACCTTCTCACATAAAATGATGGCAACTGTACCATGCAAAAAGTGGCTATGAGAATCAGGCCCCATCAGCTTCACTGAAATCATAGTATCACTCAGATGATCAGAGAGCAAAATACAGCAGAATTATCCTATTTTCCTGAAAACCGGGCAATGGTACATCTTGCAAAGTGTCAAATCCCTTATATTTAGTAGGGGAAGAGCAGCTGACCCTGTTCATCCACAACACAGTGTCCTCCCCACCAGTAGCTGTTGCTGGTGTCTACTTTGTTTTTCTCTATAGACTGTGACTCCTTTGGGGACAGGGTCAGGAACAATTTTCTTCTTGTTTTTCTTTTTCTATGTAAACTGCTTTGAAACCCCCAACCCCCAGTGCAGGCTATTGGTGTTTTGTCACTAGGTTAAATCATTCTTTTCCTAGAGGACTTTTGAGTTGCTCTGAGTAGCTCCTGCTCTCGTGCCTGGGGCTCTGATCAATGTTGATACTAATTAGTTTGCACTGAGTGTTTTGAAACTTCTTTGGCTGACATCCTGACTCACAAAGCACCAGTGCAACAGGAGGAGGACTGGTGCTTCTGAAGGATTCCAGACTAACACAGCACTGGTGTGTGTGTGTGTGTGTGTGTGTGTACTTCAGTGACCGTCCCCATTCCTAGAAGCCCTCTGTGTCACCCAAAAATATGTCCCTAAGGGCTGTGGGGACATATGTCCTCATGGACATATTTTTGTTGGCACCAAGTGCTTCCTGGGGGAGAGTTGGTCCTTGAAATTTGCCCTCACTGCTGAGCCAGCAGTAGAGCTGAGTTAGTTGAAATTTTTAGAAACACCAGTGCTTCTCCTGTTGAACCAATACTTCATTTGTTAGACAGTACAGAATGTTTTAATATTATTTTTATCTATTTATTATGAGATGGATTTCTGAACTTCTGCTACGATGGTGAAGTGACTTCTATAGAATTGTGACCCAGGTTGTCTGGGTTTGGTCTTCAGTGGCTAATATCCTGGTAGAATATGAACTGTATAATAGTTCCACATCGTTATCCTGACTAAATGACCCAAGGCCAGTTTGGTCAATGATCTGCTGACACACAATCAAGATGGGGACATGCCAAGTGTGCACTCATCTTGATGTCACTGCAGGACATCCCAATGTGCTGTTGGAGCATCCTTTAAGTGTGTGAGGAGGCATTCATCTGAATTATCCCTCTACATGAGCTCCAAACCCCTGTTTAAACATTAAAAGTCCTTCCTTCCTTCCTTCCTTCCTTTTGCTTTCCCTTTACAAGTATATCCGTGTTTTAGACAATTGATGGAGATGGGATTGGCAAGGCTCTTGACTGCATTTCTTGGAATGCACGGAACTCCCACCCCAAACGGTAAGCCGGGGTGTCAAACTGTGCCCCTCCAGTTGTTGTTGGCCAACAACTCCCATCATCCCAAGTCACAGTGGTCAGTAACCAGGAATGATGGGAGTTGTAGGTCAACATCTTCAGGAGGGCTGCAGTTTGATACCCTGGCCTGAAGCTCTCTGTGTGTATGTCCTTCAAAGGTAGAGGAAGAGTGGGTGTCCTTCCAAGAAAGGCTTCTCCTCTGGAATTTTGGCATGCCAGACTTGCATTTTTTTACTCTATGGTTGAGATACAGGCTAAAATAATAAATGTTTAGAGATTTTTTTATTAACTTAGGCTCTGTCCCCCTTGAAGTTGCAAATCCTTTATTCTAAGGAGAATATTTGAGGCTGTTACTGCAGAATATTAAAAGACCATGATTGCTGTTTATTTGCAAATTCTCAAACTCTAAGCAGACAATTAACATTAAAAACACATCATGGCAACATGGATGTCCTTTAGTCCATATTGCTCGATCCCCCAACCACCATCTTGCAGTTATTGCTGCAGGATGGTAATTCAAACATCTGTTCACAAAAGCACATCTCAGAATATTAAAGCATTTTTCTTCGCTTGCACATAAGCTGAGGGATTTGCATGGAGATGGAGGAAGAAAAAGCAATTTAACATTTTAACTGTGGACTAGAGAAGCATATAAATTAAAATCCAAGGTATTGGTCATAGGCCCAAGCAGTATCCAAGTGGGAAAACAAACTTCTCTCAAACTGATGTTAGTGCAAAAAACAAACTTGCCAAATTTATTCAAAAGTCATGTTTGATACCAGCTTCTGCAGTTAATTAATTGTGATGTTTCCTATAAGTTTTATTTCCTCCAAAACTGGAAACATACTGATAAAAATGTGTTCTATATTCAGCAAAACAGATTTGTTTGTGATAGCAGCCCTGATGCAAAAATATAATAATAATAATTTTTAAAATAGAGCCATTTAATCTTCTGGAGATGCATGCACCCAGTAGGTTCCACTTTCTGAGGTAAACAGCGGGGAAGTTTTTTCTGAGACAAGCTGCTGACAGAAAGTGATTTCTGTGGTGCTTTGATAGGCCATGAACAATTTGATACAGGTCAGTGGGAAGTAAAAGACAGGTTGTTAGAGTTTTATATTTTGTGTGCCTGTGTTATTGTTGAGAGGAAAAGATGCTGCTGGCATGATGAAAAGCCCAAGTCTGTGGTTTGTAATAGTCTACAAATGGAATGGAGGAAGGGTTAGGCCATACCGGATGCAAAAAGTTCTCAGTGGTAGCAAGACATGCTGGGCTGAAGGAGTAATGACTGCTCTCCTTTTGAAAATATAAAAGCCAGCAGTTATTTGAATGTATTTCTAGCACTAACTGGGACTCACGCATCCCTTGTAAAGCAGGGAACAGAAATAAAACAAAGCATGGTAGTAAGGGCCAAAACACATTCTTCTGAAGATCTGTGTTTAATTCTACCTTCTTCTTTTTGTTTAATTTTACATCAGCTGTGGGGGAGGGAAAGTGCTCTGATTTTTGACTGGAGCAGCAGTACTAAGGGTGCTTGACTTCAGAGGTGTAACTATAGGGGGGGCAGGGGGGGCACGTGCCCCGGGCGCCATCTTTTCTGGTCACATGGGGGGCGCCGCCATGACCAAATTTTTAAATTTTTTTAAATTTTTTTTTGTTAATACAAATGTTTCCTGCTCAGTGCAGCAGCGCTGCAGCAGTCAAGGGAGCGCGTCGGTGCCCCCTTCCCCACGAGCGGTCCCTTCCGCGCCGCCTGCGCCCCCCCCATTGCTTTGCTGGCGCCTGGCGGCCAGTCAGTGGCCTGGCTTGGCGGCGGTGGCGGGCGCTTGTGAGGAAAAACCTAAGTATAATGTAGTATGTTGGGGGGGCAGGGGGGCGCCATTTCAGTGCTTGCCCCGGGCGCCGTTTTCCCTAGTTACGCCTCTGCTTGACTTTCCCCTCAGATCCCCTCCTGCAAAGCTATTAGTCAGAGGTGCAGCTAGGTAATTTTGGAGCCTGGACCTAATGGCACTTTGCTACCCCTCTCCCTGAAAGATAAGCATCACCCCCACCCCCACATTTTTCCAATGACACTCAGGTAGAATCACAATCCAACACACAGTTATGGCATACCCAGCAGGGTTTATTCTAAATGTTTCTTCCAACCGCCCAAGAGCCCAGTGCAGCACCCCCATTCCCAATCTGTGAACAAGAAGGTGTCTTGCAAAGAATGGATGAGATTATTTTCCTCCCCAGACTCAACTACAGTTGAGGATTGAGACATTTTTTCTGCTCTATTTCCACATCTCTGCTTCTATTGAATCTCCATATTCCCAACCACACACAAAAACCAGCGTCTACTGCCCAAACCTTTCCCCTGCTACTGGACAAAATGTGTTCTGAGATGAACAATTATTTTGTTTACTTAGCAACCATTTCAAAGCTTTGTGTTTTTGAGTGGGGAGGGGTTTGAAAAAAAGCTGGGACTGAGTACCAGTTCACTTCCTGCCCCTGCCCCACGAACACTCAGAAAAAAAGACAATCAAAGTTGCATATGAAGTAAGACCCAAGTTAAAGGTGTGTGTGCAGGGGCGTAACTACAATTAGGCAGGGGGAGGCCATTGTCTCGGGGCCCCCTGCCTTGGGGGGGCCCCTCAGAGGCTCTCCCCCACCCGATCTTCCTTTTGAAGTCATGTAAAAAAAATTTTTCCTCCTTGTTCTGGCCCTGCCCGCTATTTCCTTCTTGTTTGAAAGATTATATCGCAACCTTCATGCCCCATAGGATTATGATTGGAGATCTGCCTGTAACAACCTTTCTAAAGGACCGTTCCAAGAACTATTTGGGAAAGGTCATGATTATGAGGCTGGAACTATTTAAATTTTAAATTTGACTTAAATCTGTAGCTTTGTTAGGCCCTGAGTTGTTTCCCTTGTTGAATGCATCCATTGGTGGTGGCGCTAGTGCTCTGGGTACTTCTCAGACAGTGCCAGGATATCACTAAAGACAAGACTCCTCCCTCCAGACTTGAGCTATTTTGTGAGCTTGTAATTTTAATTGAGTGTGGTGACTTCCTACTTCCCATGTGTGCTACTGCAGTGCTGAAGAGTGCATTCAATGCTAATTAAGAAAAGAAAAAGACATGAACAAGCATAGAGGCTGCCCCCTTTCCTTGTGTTGTCCTATCCTTTTAAGGAATATGTATTTGAAATACCTGAGGGAAAGGTCAATTGCTAGCTTGCTTGTGTCGTATACAAAGTCAGTACTAGAGCACATATCCAGTTCTATTTAAAAAAAAACCACACAATCGATCATGGATATCCGAAACTGAGCAGAGCTACCTTTTTCTCAGCCATTATGCAGGGGTGGGATATGATGTGTTATGACAATTTACAGAATGACATAAGCAGTCTTGGGTAATTTGTTGGGACCACAACTCCCATCATCCCTGGCCTTCAGTCACTGTGGCCAGGGATGATGGGAGTTGTAGTTCAAAAAACCAACAACAAAAATACTACCCAGGACTGGACATAAGCAACAAGATAGGTCCGAAGCCCTATTCCGATGTTCAGCTAAAACGGAAAGCTAAAAAGCCTCTGAACATGCGTGCAGTGCCAAAGCAGGTTGGAAGTCCCACCCTGGAGCGTCACTAACCACCTCCATCACTTCACTGCACATGGTTACAGCAGCATTTACACAAGTAAGTGTTGTAACTGGGATGGCAGGCAGTCGTGTGATTGACAGCCTGGGACAATTCAGGCTGCTGATCACAGAAGTGCTCACCCATCACAGTTATAGTGTTTCTTTGTGCCGACAAATGCTGCTGTAACAGTGAACAGCAAGGTGGAGGAGTCACCGATGGGGCAGGGCAGAATGAGACTTCTGACCTCCTCTGGCACTATAAGCGCATTCAGAGGCTTTTTATTTGACCATCAGAATAGAATTTAAGTCTCAACCAAAAAGGAGACGGCATGGGAAGGGAGGAAGATGGAAGCCAGATAATGTATTACTGGTGCAGGAGTGCTGCTAATAAGGAGTATTGCTGGGTAATAAATTAAATAATAATAATAAATTAAATAATAATAATAATAAATTAAATAATAATAATAATAAATTAAATAATAATAATAATAAATTAAATAAATAATAATAAATTAAAATTAATAAATAATAAAATTTATTATTTTAAAAAAGTAAATCATTCAAAAAGGCTCTGAGATACAAAATTTGGGAAACAAGTGAGTTAGCAATGTGGGTAATTCTGACCAATAAGTATACAGTGTACTATGTCGTATCGTATCTTATATGTACCACAACTGGTTATTTTTCAACTGGTTACTTTTTCTTAGGCTTAAATTAGACATGGCAAGAAAATTCAGAAACAATGCTTCTACTCTGAAAAAAGCAATGATTTACGAATGCTAGCTCACCCAAAATAACTATATGCCGCCGCACCACAGCTACTCACAATTTTAAAAACCAGGTTTGCGGAGCACTCACTCCGCAAAACCAGTTTAAGGGGAGGGGTAGTTAAGTGGGTTAACTGCCTGGAAGCCACCGGGCTCGCCTGCAAGTCCAGTGGTTCACATAGTCAGGCGAAATCGGGCTAGGTTCTCCTAGCCTGATCGTTAGAATAGCCTCAGTATCTAATTAAAAGCCTGGGTGAACAAATGTGTCTTGACTGCCTTTTTAAAAGTTGTGAGAGATGGGGGCCCCCCTCTTATTTTAGCTGGGAGCACGTTCCAAAGCCTAGGATAGGCTTTGCCTTCTGTCTAACTTGTTCATCTAGACTAGAGGTATGTTAGAAGTGCAAATCCCTTATAAACTTAGGTGGTGGTGGTGGAGATAGGGTAGCTACTTCACAGTGCGTTTTGGTATCCATCATCCCTCCCAATAACACTCGGGGAAGCAGGCAAAACAATTTCACAGAAATAAGCAAGGCTAGCCTCTGGTGGTTTCTAACGAAGAAATCAAGCTGTTAAGCATGAAAATGATTTACATTTCTCAGAAGCATTCTCTGCATTCAAGGCAGGAAGTTACTTTGGCATAGGAAGTATTATGAGTCATCTTAAAAATCAGTAATTTTTAATATATTTGAGCATATTGCATTGTCACCCAGATCCGGAGAATGGAATTTCCAGGGGGAAACAGTTAAGGGAAGGGGTCTGGTTTGCTGCACCAAATGTACAAAAACCAGCTTTGTGGAAAGAAAAAACCACATAAGAAACCCCGTGTCTTACCCCATAGCACTTTCTATGGCCTGCCCCAGCTTATGCTCTGATATGTTTCTGTGCAGGTGCAGCAGTTCTATGAACTCAGTTTACAGATAAGGAATTTTCTGGCAGATGTCTTTCATCCTCCTGTTTGCTTATTTAAGACTTAGCTAAGCCCCATTTATTATGGTTTGAAAGGTATCTGGCTGAGATGAAATGTCTTTAATTATCCTGTCGTAATCTTTAATGTTGTTCAGAAAGAGATTTCATAAGGTCATTCACATGACCTTTTTAACCGGGCAGGGAGGACTGAGGGGAGGCAGTCTCCCCCCCAGTCAATCTTCTTGGCTTCGTGGGCCGTGCAGCTTGTTCAGCTACATGATCTGTGCTGCTCCTGGCAACATGGTCTTCTAGAGGCTGGGGAAACCGCAAGAGCGCCATGCATTGAGGCATTCCCCCTTAGCCAGGTGCTCTAGGTGCTCAGCTCCGTGTCTGTGCAGGCTGCTTGCACATGACCATGGCTCTGGGTAGAAGAGCATGCTCACGCCCCTTTACCCAGGTAAAAGCCTGGGTAAAAACCCTGGGCTACTTGGTGAGGCAGCGCTGGGATCGGCCATGATCCCAGTGCTTCACATGAGCAGCTGTACCCCGGTAGGGCTGCGCAAGCCCAGTTAGGGCTGCTTGTGTGTACAGCCTCCATGCCTCGCTCTCTCTTGCACATGTGCGCACACACACAGACTCTCAACACTCCACAGTAGAGTGACCAAGGAATTAATCTGAAATAGGGCTATGCAGATGAAGGGACAGGTTTGATAGACCTGGGGTCAGCCTAAAGGTTTAGGGGCGGGGTGTCAGAAAATGTAGGCAGGCAGCTTATCTGGCCCGCAGTCCTAAGTTTAAGCAACATACAGTGAGACTGTTCACACAACTGGTTAGGACTACTGTCCTAACTAGGTCAGTGAAAAGTGGTCAGGACTAGTGTCCTAACTAGGTTTGGAAGCTGTGCACACTCCCATTTTTTGGTTGTGTGGGAGCAACAACTAGGTAGGATTAAGGAGAAGTGATTGGTGGGAGACAGGAGCTAGGTAGGACAGCGTCATCCTACCCTGCTTTCATACCCAGTATTTTACCAAGGTAGGAGGAAAAGCTGTCCTACCCAGCTCCCACACAATATTTGCTCCCACACAATCAAAAATTGGAAGTACATACAACTCTCAAACCTGGGTAGGACACTTGTCCTGCCCAGTTTTTGGTGGTGTGAACAGTCTCAGTTAATTTTAAAATTATTTGTTTGTTTTTTAAAAAAAAAGTAGGGGGGCAGAGAAAAATTTAGGAGGGCATGCCCACTTTATCCTCCCTTTCCCATCTATGGGTCTGCTGAGCTCACTGGTGATCACCGGGGCAGGAAATAGATTTGGTTCTCATCCCAGTCTTGTTCCCAGACGTACCACTTTAGTTTCTCCCATGGCTGCCATTGACTTCTATGACTGCCATTAACTTCTATGGAATAATGTGCTGCATTTGGGAATGCCTTTGTAGGGATGACAGACCCTGTCACTGATACTGAGTGGCCAAGAATTTGCTAACAGGTCCCACCTGCTGCTGTTGGGGGACAGGGAGTGGGATGTGTCTCTTTAATCCCCTTCCAGGAGTTCTTAACAATACAGAAGCCTTCCTGGGGTAGTGACGGGCATTTTGCTAGCAATTCTAAAAAGTCGGTGGACGCTGACTCTGGCTGTGTTTCCATGAAGCCATTTCTTTATGTACATAGCTGGAGCTTTCCTTGAAGTCTCCCTGCCGCCCCCCACCCCTCCCCAGCAGCTCCTGCTCATGCAGAGAGGCAAGTAGTTGTTCACTTTAACTTGAGATAAAGAGAGGCACGTTGTTGTTCAACTCATCTCTCAGGATGTAGGACCTGAAGTGGAGAGAAAGCCGTAGGAAACTTCAAGTATGCAAATGGTTGCATTACTCATGTATAAATGACAATGGATCATAGCTATTGTCTGCAGACTGCAATGTATACAAAGCGGGGTTTGGAATTGTGAAATGGCCGTGGCTTTCCAGCTATATTAAGTACTCCAGTATTTTCACAACACAATTGTCCAGATCTCCTTTCCCCACAGTAGTTTTATACCTGGCTTGCAGTGGGTAAAGACAGATGTAGTATTTTAAGAATGGTGAAGGCAATTTGATAGCACCAATTGCTGCCCTTAAAACACACACATATTTTTCCTGTCCTGAGACAAGTTCTGAAAAAACCCACTTCTGCATGTTTTTGATGTGGTTCAGATTTGTTTATTTCAAATATATCTGCCACATTCTTCAGGATGCCACTTGGAGTGGTATACAACCATAATATAAGTAAGCAAGCAAAACCAAACCAAACCAAAACAAAAAGCAAAGCACAATAGTAAAATACATTGAACCTAGCTGAACCAGGAAAAAACCAGGTTCTTTTTTTGAAAGGGAAATAACTGAAGATTGTGTTAGCACCTATTGGTAACAGCTGTTACATCAAAAATATATTTCCCATCCCTTCCAATTTCCAGAGCAGTTTTCAACAGTTTAAAATTCGAATTGTTTTGAGTAAGGTGAAGGAATAATCTATATGTGCCTTTTGAAAAAAAGGAGGGAAAAACTTCTTCAAGGCTTTTCTGTTAATCTTCATGATCTTCACCTGTTTACCCCCACAGTGTTGCCCCATTGCGTACTATTGCTTTATTCTCTAAAAAAATACAACAGTATTGTTCTGTGGATAGCATTGTTCTTCTTCATTACTAGAATAAATATTTCCTGGAATTTAAAATATTTTTATAGGTTTTTGCAAACCTTTAAGCAAAGCTAAAAGCTAACATCCCTGAGGCTCCACAACTTGTCTTGATAATGTTTGGCTGGTGACCAAGATTTCTAGGTAGTAGGTTCAAGTGGGATTACAGTAACCATATTGCTCTAGAGGAAATTGTTGTGGCTACACATTCCAATGTTACATCTGTCTCCAGAGCTAGTTTCAACATAGTTATGTCATATTCCTTTTCTTTTAAAGCATGTTCAAAAGAACTTTGGGATGAGGGAAGTTACTGAAGAAGAGGAAAGGTTTTCTTGGTGAAGGAACTTCAAGGTATTTAGTTGCAAAGCTAACAGAATTGTCTTGTGTGCATATTACCGTAGGGGTATTTTCACACAGGATGCATAAAGCAGCTCTTGCCTCAGTCTGGTTGGAATGTGAAACCTCTATTGGACAGAATACTGATATGCATTACAAAAGCCTCTCCATCCTTTTCTGTACTTACATGAGCAAATAGTCCTTAAAATAGCAGATGAGACTCTCAAAGATAATGTAAGGCTCATGTGGTAGAGTGGGGAAGCAACCTGCCTAGAGAGCAGGAGGCTGTTTGTTCGAATCTGCTTTGGTGTTTTCCCCAGAATATGAGAAACTCCTATATAGGGCAGCAACAATATAGGAAGGTGCTGAATAGCAGCATCTCATATCGCATGGGAGATGGCAATGGTAAATCACTCCTGTATTCTACCAAGGAAACCACATGGCTCTGTGGTCGCCAGGGGTTGGCACTGACTTGAAGGCACAATCTTTCCTTTCCATGTGAAAAATAGCCCAAATATCCAACATGCTGAATCACCCTGTAAGAAGGAAACTGGAGCTAAAGTACCCTTTCTTTCCCCATAAGGACAGGGTATGAGCATACAGAACTTCATTCCAACAGGAAAAGCATATTATTATTATTTATTATTTTTTTTACACTTATATCCCGCTCTTCCTCCAAGGAGCCCAGAGCAGTGTACTACATGCTTGAGTTTCTCTTTCACAACCACCCTGTGAAGTAGGTTAGGCTGAGAGAGAAGTTACTGGCCCAGAGTCACCCAGCTAGTATTATGGCTGAATGGGGATTTGAACTCAGGTCTCCCCGGTCCTAGTCCAGCACTCACTACACCACGCTGGCTCTCTGTATCATATCCCTGCACATATCCCTGTGCAAGTTCTCTTCCAACCAAGTTGGGATAAATGTGACTGGAGGAAAATCAGGACACGTTTCTTTTCCCTTTCATGTTCTATTAGGACTGAGCACAAGTTTGGAGATTCTTGAGATGAGGCTGGGGGATGGAGAGCTGTTCCCCACACCCAGATCTTCAAGCCACAGCCAAAAGAATGAAGGTGTTTTTTCAGTTGTACATGCATATATCTATATATGTTGTACACGCATATATCTGTCTGTAGGCAAGTACATCTTTTTTGTGTGAATGACTGTAAAGGGCCCTCAAACCTATTCTACAAATAGATAGTGTACTGCTCAATATGCATTGATTGTAATGCTATAGTTATAATGAATAACTATATGTGTGTACAGATCTGTACATATATACAGTGAAGTGACTCATGCCCACGAGTATCCTTGTGGCAGTGTTTTCGATCAGCTGAGGCTTCCAAACTGTCTTCAAGGGCAGCCCCACATAGAGCGCATTGCAGTAATCCAGTCTGGATGCCACCAGAGCAGGACTGACTGTAGTCAGGTCTGACTTCTCCAAGTAGGGTTGCAGCTGGCATATCAGCCTTACCTGCTAAAAGGCAGTACGCCTGAACATTGCTGCAACCCGGGCCTCCAAGGAGAGTATAAGGTCCAGAAATACCACAAGCTACAGAGGGAAGGTGACCCCATGCAAGTCCAGATTTACCTCACCACTTAGATAATCAGTTATACTGACCCTGAGCACATCCACATTATCTAGATTCAATTTCAATTAGTTTGCTTTAATCAAACCCAGGGCAGCCTCCAAACACTGGTTAAGGCTATCTGTGGACTTAAATGATAGGTAGAGTTGGGTGTCATCTGCTTATTGATGACACCGCAGCTTATACCAGTCCACTGCACAAGAGAAACTCCTAAGAACATAAGAACAGCCCTGCTGGGTAAGGCCCAAAGCCTATCTAGTCCAGCATCCTGTCTCACACAGTGGCTCACCAGATGCCTCTGGAAAGCCCATAGGCAAGAGGTGAGGGCATGCCCTCTCTCCTGCTGTTGCTCCCCTGCAACTGGAATTTAGAGGCATCTTGCCTCTTGAGGCTGGAGGTGGCCTATAGCCACTAGACTAGTAGCCATTGATAGACTTGTCCTCCATGAATTCATCTAAACCCCTCTTAAAGCTATCCAGGCTGTTGGCTGTCACCACATCATGTGGCAGAGGATTTCTTGTGGATTGTATCCCAGATAACTGGATTCTGTCACGCAGTGCCAGGCTTCATGTGAAATGGTGCAGTTACAGGTACTGTAGATGCCTTGGCCACTGTAAACTAGAGAGAGTTGACCAGTCAAGGTACAAATGAAAATCGTAGCCTCTGTTCTTCTTAGGCAAAAGCTGTACATATGTGAAATAAATGGAGTACGGGTACTGAAATAAATAAGAATATTCTCTTCATAATTTAGTTGGACACTGTTCAATTTTTTCTTCTGCTTTTTGTAAACCATTCTTCAAGATAGAATAAATGTTGAAAGTTCTGCAGCAAACAGCCCTAGGTAGCTGTCAGTCTTGGATTCCTTCATTAGATTTAAGATATTATTTTATTAGCTTTTCATATTATTAAGACTGTTTCTGCTCAAAGCAATATAACTTTGAGCCTCTCATAGCTTTGAGTCTCTCTCCTGGTAACGATTTCTTAAATGTGTGTACACACCATCCCTACAAATTAGAGTGGTGCATTTCTCCTCTAATATGTATGGGAAGTAGTCTGTTTGCATCTTGGAGATGAGACTGCAATTCACTGTAGGGGCATGGATCTTGTCATAAACTGTGGGAGTCTGTCCAGATGATATATGAACAGTGGAAGAAGGCTGAAAGCAAATTCAGTTATGTGTTTACTGTGGGCTTTTCAGGGCCATATATTGTTGTTTATGGGATATTCCCTCAACTCACAAACAATGTAAGGATTAACATCCAATGTGCAGTACTAAATAATACAATTTAGAGTTAAGGTTTTAGGCACTCATATTGATTGCCTTGGTATTGCACACAGAACTTTGATATAACCTATTCTTCTTGTTTCTGCTCAGATGATAGAATCTGTCACAAAGGGAGCGGATCAGAATTTGCTTGTACAAAGTACATTCTCTTGAAGTTATGTAGGGGAAGAATGGCAGCTCAGTCCCCAAATAGCAAAGCAAAACCAGTTTGGTGAGAAAGCAGCCAAGCAAGAGGTCTGGAGACAGTTCTTTAAGTATGAAGAACTACAAGGATTTATTTAGAAGTTACAAAAGGATAGGAAAACTGAGCTAAAGGCTGAAAGGGGAGAGAGACTAAACCAACAGCCATCTCTGGAGAGACAAAATGGAGACTAACACTGGAAGAACAAAGACGGGAGGAATCCAGCACTTTTATCCATGACCCTAACCCGCCCCCACAATGGTCACTATAAGACATTGCAGCTGATAGCTGATGCTGCCAGGGTCCTAGCTCCAACAAGTCAGCACTAGAACAGCAGAGACTATGCAAAGAAATACAAGTTGTTCTAGTAAGAACTAATTAGCCTACTTTCCTTTCCCTGTCTCTACAACTGGACTAAATTTGGTTCCAACTGAGGTCCACAAGCTAGATCTCTTGCACCTCAGATATTCACGCATCTGCCATCTTGGATCAGGGTGGATGACATCATTACAAACTACACAGTTGAGGTGTCCCTGTGTGTCACTCACTACAACTGTACCAAACTTGGTCTAAATCGCTTAGATAGTCCTCAAGTTAGTGCATTTGTGCCTCAAAAATTCACACGTCCGTCATCTTGGATTGAGGTGGTTGACGTCATCACAAACTACGGCATTGAGGTTTCCCTATGTGCCCCTACAGTTGTAGCAAATTTGGTTCATATTGATCCAGGTGTTGCAAAGTTGATAGTGAGGGACACACGGACGCTCACGCAGAGAATGCCGGGTGATCTCATAAGCCTACTGGAAAGTAGACTAAAAATGGCAATGTGGTAAACATTGATTAATATATTTATATATCTCACAATGCTAGTTTCCCTCCATTACACATCAGTTCCTTTCCAAGGATCAAAACTCAGGCCACCTGTCTCAGTCATGCATATGTTATCATTTGAGCCCAAACCAAAAAGTGTCATTTGCTTAATTACTTGGTCATGCTTGACTTCTGATATCTCACATCTTGCTCCCTGGCAGTAAGTGTGTGCATATCAAATAACTACAGAATGGGCAAGAATGGTTGCCTCCCAAGGTTGGCTGAACTGCAGATGTGTCCCTTCCAAGAAGCTTCTCTGTAGGAAAGACTGCCAGAAAGGAAAGAAGCCATCTTGGCTTCTGCCATTCCAAAACCTGCAGTGCCTTTGGGAAGGCAGCCTTCTCCTCTCAGTATTGTAGCAGCTCTGCCTGAGAGATGACGATACTGCTGTTGAGGCAGGAAGGTGACAGGTGAGGAGAGGCAATGTTGCTGTTAGAGAAGAACAAGGGGTAAATGTTTCTTTAAATGGCCTCTTGCCTGGGACTTGAGCAGTTCTGAGGGCGAAATTGTACATGATAACAGTAAACATGTGTTCCCAAATGTGTGTCTGTCAGGGCCAAATGAAATGTTACAATAATCTCATAGACTGGCCTTCTGTGTTTATTTTTAAAGATATAAATAGCAGCAGTGGTGATCAGAACTGTACTGTATGGGGGATTAAGCTTTTCCCTCTGCTGTAATCCCCATCCAAATAAATCAACTTTCTCCTGAGCAAAAGGGAAGTGGGGTATATGTGTGACCTGAATCAGGACCACACTGGGTGGGTTAACGTCCCTCATCCTGCCCCAGCTTGGTTCTGATCCTGATTGGCAGAAATACCTGTCATTCACTGATGAGTCTGGAAGGAGATGGTGAAACACTGTAACATATCGTGAAACCAGGGGTTGCTGAACCTGGTTAAATGTTCAAACCGTGAATCACATAACAGATATTCGTCCAACCGCAGCCTGGCAACCTCAGTTTTAAGGGCCTTCCCTCTTCCTGGTCTGCTGAGCCTGCATCCCAGCAAGCTCTATAGTGTTCACATTGCCAGACTGTGGGCAAGGCATCAGCATATCTGCAGGATGGCAGCCATTGGCCACAATCTTCAAAGCGGTGTGCTGAGTCGATCGTGCCTTTTCAGAATGGTCAGCCCACCCTCGGCAGGGAAAGGGCATTTACATTCCTTTAAATCACAGGCTTTTCATTAGATTTTTAATAATGTTTAAAACTTGTTTTAATATCTATTATTCTATTGTTGTTATTGTAACATGTCTTTTAATCTGTGACTTTTAAATACTTTAGATTTTTGTATACTGCCTAGCAATGTACATATCAGGTGGTATAAAAATATGACTGATTAAATAAATAAATAAATAAATAAATAAATACCCTGCAAGTCCTTCATCTGACAGTGATTGTACTACCATCCCCGTAAGAGCCCCTCTCATGAGAGGGTCAGTCTACTGGGGAGGACCTTAGGCTCAAAAACCTTCGGTCTTCCATTGGACTGCCTTGAGCCATGAGTTGAGCCATCCAAAAAAGTGGGGGACCACTTGTGCAGGGCCCCCATTATCTCTGGTTAATGACAGAACATTTGCACAGTAACCCCCTACTCTCCAGGGAAGCCTTTGACAAAGGAGAATGTGATGTTCCGTGTGTCTGGGCCGGGTGGGCAGACTGCGGAAACACCAGGACTGGGGACAGATCTTTACTTTCTTTCAAATTTCCCAAGTTTGGACTGGCATTGCAGTATACGGAGATCACAGGAGAGGGGAACCATGGTTTTCTGTGACCCCAGGAGAGTTGGGTTGCTGTTCTGGGCAAAAATAAAGATGGATATGTTCAAATGGGCAGACAGGCTGGCAGAAGGCCTGCTTTGACTGTTTTTTTTTACGGCAGTTCCCAAGTCAGGTAGAGGTGTTGCCGGGGTATCCATCCCCACTGCTTGCTTGTGCAGGACAACCAGGATGGGTAGCATCTGCCATCCAGCCAACATGCCTCCATGGCCTAACACTCACTTGAGAGAGCAATCTTGGGAGAAGGGCTTTCATCACACATTATGAGTGATTCTGCCTGATCCCCCTGGATGGTTCTTCTCATGATTTGTGAAGGGGTATACCCATGGGCTTCCACTCTCATGAGAGAGAGGTCCTCTCGGGAGCGGCAACCCTCCTCATGCTTTTTATACCCGACCCCAAGTATTGCTGCCCTGCCATATGTTTCCATTCCAGTGATCTAATGGGGTTGCCTTACATCTTTATCACTTCATTTTCTGAGAGCAAAGCACATAATGCCCATCTTGCATTATGCCCATCTTGCCATCCTGTCCCTTTCTCTCTTGATTTCCAGGAGGTGGGAACAAGGGACAGAGTGGGAAGAGGATGATGCCCACATGTGACTTTCCTGTTTGACAGATTTACAAGCTTGGGATAGGACGTGGCCATCCCTGTTGCCAGGCAAATGCTTTACTAGATCAGAGACAGAGGGAAGGCAGTGAAGCAAGTGCTTGGGGAGGCGGCCAGCGAGAAGTGGTCCCTGGTGGGTCTGGGCCACCCTCTCCAGGATTATGGTTCCAGAAATAGCACAAAACCGCAATTATGGCTGTGTCTGTGTTTGAAATTGGAGACTGGTGTGGGAAACTGCAGGTTGCTTTTGCTGCAATACCACAGTTTCACACATTTGGACATGCAGAAATTCCAACCTCTGCCCCATTTAAATGTGGTTTCACATTACTGTATGTACAAATGCAGCCAGTATGTTACAGCTACAAAACTTTCTTTGTGGTAGCAAAAGTAGAAAATGGAGAAACTTTGCTTGTTGAGGAAATTACTTAGGCGATTCTGGATTTTAGTGGACTATATGTTAGCCGTATCTTTGTGGTTAGCCCTGCACCTTTTCAAGATGTCTTATTGGAGTTTGAGTTCCTGAAAAAGTATTGTCTGGAAGTAAGCTTTGTCACATAGACTTGTCAGTTTTGGGAGTGAAATTTTTGGCTACAGGGATTAGCAACAGAGCAGACAGTGATGGAAGTCACAGTTAATCAGAATGTTGTTCCACTTCCTAGGATGGAGGCATTTGCGAAAAGATACTTTGTGGGAAAGGCTAAAGAGAGAGAAAGTGTGTGTGTGTGTGTGTGTGTGTGTGTGTGTGTGTGGAAGCTGGAGGCCTAGACACAATTATAGCCTACAGTCTTGATTAGGAGACCGTTAGCAGGTCCTTCAATGAAAAAAAGAAGATGTTCAGCTGGCTGATATAAACTCCAAACCACAAACCTTACATCAGGGCAAAGTCACTTGCTATGTTTGACAACCACAGCAAAAGTGGATTCAGAGGAAGTATCAGGTGAATCTCTATTCCAGATTAAAATACTTTTAGGGAATAATGTTGCTTGCAGAATTAGGATGGAATGAGGCCCAGGTTAAGGAATAGTTTAAGTTGGGGAAAAGTCAATTAGAACTGGAACAGTTAATAAAAGTGCAGCATGCTTTGTCAGAATACTCAGGTGCATTTAGCCAAGGGGAGTGTGATTTGGGTTGCACAAACAGTTTAAAACATCACATCAATACTCAGACAGCAGCCTATTAAGCAATACCCTATATGGTTCCTTCTTGTAAATTTCCATTAGGAGTTTAAACAAGAGCTGTAGAAAATGCAGGAGAGGGGCATTATTCAGTCTTCTAATAGACTTTGGGCTTTGCCAATGGGCCTTGTTAGGAAGAAAGATGACCATGCTTGTTTCTGCATAGATTATCACCATTTTAATGTGGTGACTGTGAAAGATACATACCCCCATCCTAAAACAGATGACACTTTATGTTTAGATTTACTAGTCAAGGCTCAATGGTTTTCTACTCTGGATTTGGCTAGTGAGTGTTGGCAGCTGGAAATGCCAGTGGAAGATAGAAATAAAACAGCATTCAGTATTCCACAGGGATTGTATTAATTTAATGTGATGCCATTTCAGCACTGCAGTGCTCCAAGTATCTTTCAGCGACTCATAGATGTGATGATCACTGACCTTTGGGGTATTTCTTGTCCAGTCCACCTGGACGATATAATGGGGATTGGCGGTAGAACCTTTGAGCAACATATACAAAAGTTGTGCACCATGTTATGATGTCTTTGTGTTGCTAATCTGAAAGTCAACCCTGCCAAATCTCCACTCTTTAGTAAAAGAGTTAACTGTCTGAGCCATTTTGGAAGGGTGGTATACAAATCAAATCAAATCAAATCAAATCAAATCAAATCAAATCAAATCAAATCAAATCAAATCAAATCAATCAATAAATAAACAAACAATATTATTTCTATGCCATGTATCCAGACAGATTTGAAGCAGTGAGAGCATGGCCAGTACCCAGGTTGATTGCTGAGGTGCAGAGCTTTGTGGGGTTAGTTTCATGCTACCAATTATTTCTAAATGATTTTGCCACTATAGCTAGCCCCTGTTCTGTTTGATTGAAAAAGGTGCTGAATTAAGCTGGACTGCAGAACGTTGTGATACTTCTGAAAAAATTAAAAAGACAGTTAACTTCTACCCTCATATTCATGTATCCTGACCCTTTGCTGTTTTTCATTCTGGATAGAGATGTCAGTGATGTGGGGATTGGTGCTGTTCTGCCCAGGAAGTAGCACAGGTGGTGGCCAGCGCCAGCTATGCATTAAGCAAGAGTGACGCTGAATAGACCACAACCTGGAAAAAGCGGCTCACTGTGGTTAAATTTACCAAATATTTTTGACATTTCATTCTTGGTCACAAATTCATATTGAGGACTGATCATAGTTCTATATACTGGCTGCATGGCTTTCATGAGCCAGGGGTGTGGGGGAGGCAGTTAGTTTGTTGGCTAGAACAGCCAGCTGAACATGATTTCCCAGTGTATTGCTCAGGAAAAACAATCTAATGAAGATGTCCTGTCACAAAGGCCTATGGAGATTCTCCAAAGGGAGCAGGGGTGTAGCTATAATTGAGCGGATGGCTTCAAAGAACCCAGCCCCGCCCCATTCCTGAGGTTCCCCCAGCTCCACCCCTCCCTATTTTCTTCATCATCTCCCTCACTCTGAGGGGCCGCTGGGGAGAGGGGCAAACATGGGTCTCCTCTCCCCTAGTTATACCCCGGAGGTAGAAATGTTGGTGATAGTTCCCGTAGCCATCCATGATTACAAAAGGCAAGAAGGGCAAGAGATACAGCATTAAACTCTGTTACAAGATCAGGAGGAGCCAGAGAACTTGTTAGAAGATGGGAAGAGAGCTGGAAAGCTAGAAACCACCCAGGAGTGGAGAAATATGAATGTGTGGATTCTTCATATGCATGAGGAAGTATTTATACCCCGACAACCAAACGTGTCTTTCCTCTTGCTTGATCCGTTGCCACCATTTCATCATTACAATCTTCACACTAAGGTCATTCAAACAATCAAAAACTAGTTTTCCTCCTAACTTGCTTCCACACAATCATATCTACCCAGGTTTTCTTCTTACCTTCCTTGTTTCCACACAACTGAAAATTGGGAGCACACACAGCTCCCAAACCCAGGCAGAATACAGTTTTTGATTGTGTGAATTACCTCTATAAATATTAACTATTACTGCCCTTGGAAGGTAGCAAATTTTGTACAGTAGGCATGCATGTTATACCAACAGACAGTTAGTCCATTGTATTAGAAAGTAAAAATAATTCATTTTTACTCCAGAGCTGATCCCTTTAAATAATTAAAAACATTAACAACTAATGATGTACGCAATTGCTTGGTGTTCCAGTCACTGGTTATACTTGTTCTTCAATCTCTGATAATGTTGGGCTATTACAAAACAGACCGTCCTTTATTCCTGTGGGTTAAATATTAAATTTTCCCTTAATCCTGCTAGTTTCTCCCTACAGAGCCACCTAATGGCGCAGTGGGAAAATGACTTGAACTAGCAAGCCAGAGGTTGCTGGTTCGAATCCTCGCTGGTATGTTTCTCAGACTATGGGAAACACCTATATCGGGCAGCAGTGATCTAGTAAGATACTGAAAGGCGTCATCTCATACTGAGTGGGAGGAGACAATGGTAAACCCTTCCTGTATTCTACCAAAGACAACCACAGGGCTTTGTGGGTGCCAGGTGTCAACACTGACTTGACAGCACACTTTACCTTTATCTCCCTACAAGGGCTCTGACAGTGACTTGGTCTGAAGTTGTTCTGAAGGTGGAGAGAAAAGACAACATGGCTTCTTCCTAACCTTTCTTCCACGAGCTCCTTTCCTTAACTTCAGCCCACTATTCCTTCTACTTCCTTACTCTTTTTATTTTGATCAGCTATTTTCTTTGGTAGTCCTTCAGCATCTTGTTTCCAACCTGCCTGTTACTTTCCCACACACTGTCTGTTCCTCCTAAGTGAGCTGTTTCCTCCTGTGGCCCCAAGTTCTTCTGAGTCCACAGAACTCCTCCCATCAATCAAATCCATCCATACCCCTTGTGACCACAACTAGGCTCAAAGAACTTGGCAACAGTTGCCTTGCTTTCCCACAAGACCTCCAAACAAAACAACAAACCATTCTTAACTAATATCTTCCCCCTATGAGTCAATTCTTCACTGCACTGAATATTCTCCGTTAAAGAGCCACGTGCAATTAGGACTCTTTTCAGATGACACAAGAAAGGAACATGAGTATATAGGGGGCAGGAATCATGGTGGCAATGTATATATAAATATAAATAAATTAAATATATATCCAAACATTCACTTGTGTATATCTCAGGGTTGGAGCCTGATGGCTGTGATGTGTTCCCCCGCCATCCATCCACTCACCACATGTTGTCTAAAAAGGATGTTTAATTCCTAGATATCCTTACAGGAAGCTGTGAACTTAAAACAATGTAAAACTTGTTCACATTCATTGCACAGATGAGACCAGCACGCACCTTTACTATTTCTTCTCCTAAGTCTACTTTATTAGCCTTAAATTTAATTTTGTGTGGTGGTGTCAGTCTTACATTTTTCTATTCCTTTTAAAGTCAGAGAACGTAATACAAATGGTCAAATACTGAATAATAAACACGAGTCTGAAAGCAAAGGGCAAAGAAACTTGCCCACTGAGCAGCTTTTCTCCTTTATGTAAATCTCAGTTAAGCTTGTGAGTTTTAGGAAGAATTTAATTAAAACAATAGTAAGAGATGAGGTGGGAGGCATCAAAATAGGTAAGTGTGATACAGCTCTAGAGATCCTGATGAGATGAAAAGAGGGCAAAAGAAATTATATGCAGGCTTTTAAACTATGCTTTTCATCTGTAATCTCTGCTCAGTCTGATTAACATACTAGGCATGCATTGGGTCTTGCAGCTGGATTATCTGCAGAGGTAAGTCTCTTTGAGTTTATTTACTTATTAACTTTGTTTGAAGAGGCTGCTCCACAGTCAAATTTTCACTCAAGGCCAACCTACATATGATGCTCAGGTGCATGATTCATTCTCCCATGGCTTGGGCATTCTTTTGTTTAGTTTTTAAACAAAAAGAAGCAAGTGGGAGGCTGTAGAATGAAGGCTGGCATGTTGACACATGATGAGGAGTTGCTTCACCCTTTCCCTGCCAGTGATTTGTTGGCTCAAATTTCACTTTCTGCTCAGCTGCTTTTCTCCTCACAGTTGCCTGCTGCTTTACTAGACTATGACCTTATTGTCACCGAGGTGGGAAAGCTGGGTTTGAGAAATACCACTTCAGACTGAAGGTTAAGGTTCACATGACTGAATGTTCCTCCCTCCCTATCCAAAATTACTACCATACAGAAAGACAGATGTTAGGGGAAAGAGTTGTAGACTAGCCTTTTCCCTGATGTGCTAGTTTCCTGTGTGCCTGGGATGTTTTTGTATGGAGGAGCATCCAGTCATGTGAGCTGTGACTTGCGGTCTGGAGCTCAGACACAAGTTAACCACCTTAGTAGAACAGGCCTAGATTTCATATCAAGATTATACATCTCATACAAGCCTGAAGCAGTGGTGTTCTGCTTGAAAATCTACCTCGGTCTGCAACTTTTGCAAGTGGACGTTGCAAAATCTTAGCTCCTTAAGCTAAGCAAGAGATCCCTAAATTACACTTTATATACACTTTATATTGTGTACGTTGATTTCCTCTTAAGTCTATGGACTCAGGCCACCAATCCAGCTGTAAGATTTCCACCTCCACCTCATGCCACCTCCAGCCTCAGAGGCACAATTCCTCTCAGTACCAATTGCAGGGGAGCAACAGCAGGAGAGAGGGCATGCCTTCACCTCTTGCCTGTGGGCTTCTCAGAGGCATCTGGTGGGCCACTGTGTGAAATAGAATGCTGGAATAGATAGGCCTTGGGCCAGATCCAATAAGGATGTTCTTATGTTCTTATTTCACACATAGCCCTCTTATTCCAGATGAGGAATATGGGCAGTCCTAGATTTTCTATGAATACTATATATTTTATACAATCCTGAGGCAGTGGGATTTGTCTTCTTCAAAACTGTCTTCTCAAAGAGCTTAAATTTTTCAACCAATAATCATTTTGGGGAATGGAGTATTAGAATTCACGACTGTATTTTGGACTACTTATCAAAGTGGAGGATTAAGAAGACTATAACACACCTTTCGTACAGATGGGCTGATATGACTTTGAGCACAAGAATACTATATATTACAACTCTTAGAAACAAAATACACATGCCACATAGATGTTATGTGATAAGCTCCAGCTTCTCTTTTTAAAAGCAGATTTGCAAGGCTGCATTCTTTAACATGAACCCTGAAGTTGTGCTTGACTCCCTTCCCAGCAGCTGGACTTCTGCTCAAAATTGCCAGGAGAATGTGCCTTCCAGTCTTCACAGACTTTATCCCCTGGGAGGCTGGGGTAGGAGCTGGGTCTTGAAGAACAAACAGGCATAGAGGTGTGAAGGTCTGAACAAAAGTCAGACCCACGCCCCCGCCCGCCAGAATGTTTTGGTTTTTTCCTGAAAAAATGGTGGGGGGTGGAGCATGACATATTTTCTTTTGGAATGAGGAACAAAATGTTTAAGAACAGGTGTTCAAATATTCATATGATAAAATGTGTTTTGGTCTTACTCTCTTAAGCTTTTAATTTACTTCAGATTCTGACATCTTTTGTAGTCTGTGAAAGAAATTGTTCTATGTCTGGATATACACTAGATCCAGAAACAGATGTAGAGAAATTTGTCTCAATCCAGGTAAACCTTCAGCTTTCTGAAGTCCATGAAAATGGTAACAAGTTATTCTGGTAAGAACTAATCTGCCTATTTTCCTTTCACTATAATCTTAATTGATAGTTACCATCCTCACAAGTTAGGCCACTTGCGTCTCAAACGTTCACATGTTCACCATCTTGAATTGGGGTGGATGACATAATCATAAACTATGCTGTTGAGGTACCAAATTTGGTTCAAATTGGTTAGACGGTTCACATGTTAGCCCACGTGTGACTCAAATATTCATGTGTCCACCATCTTGAATAAGGGTGGATGACATCATCACAAACTATGCCATTGAGGTGCCTATATGTGTCCCTATGGCTGTAGCAAATTTGGTTCAAATTGGTTAGGTTGTTCACAAATTAGCCCATTTGCACCTCAAATGTTTACACATACATCATCTTGAATTGGGGTGGATGACATAGCAATAGCAATAGCACTTACATTTATATACCGCTCTATAGCCGAAGCTCTCTAAGCGGTTTACAATGATTTTAGCATATTGCCCCCAACATTCTGGGTACTCATTTTACTGACCTCGGAAGGATGGAAGGCTGAGTCAACCTTGAGCCCCTGGTCAGGATCGAACTTGTAACCTTCTGGTTACAGGGCAGCAGTTTTACCACAAATGACACTGTTGAGGTGTTCCTATGTGTCCCTGCAACTGTACCAACTTGGTTCATGTCAGTCTAGGCACTGCAAAGTTGATGTGGGAATGCACATAGGGACGCACGGACACACAGACACACAGGCTGCATTCACACATAATGCAGAACTGTGGGTCCAATTGACCCATGGTTCCACCTCCCCAGCCCCCCCCCCCAGCTCTCCTGTCTGAATTAGGATGTCATGGAGACCACTCTCACTGCAGTCAGTGAGACCATAGAAAGAAGAAGGAACTGGCTGTTCAGGCTGCCAATCACAGCCAGTGTAGAGGGAGGTACTTCCTCCCTCAACTCCAGATAAAGGGAATATAGCCTGTGGTTCCAAAATCAGATGCAACTCAGGCTGTGTCTAACCTCAGGTTGTGGCAACAACGCTCACCACAACCCATTCAGACTGGAGTTTAAACAAGTTGTTCTACTAAGAATTAATCTGCCTACTTTCCTTCCACTATCCCTATAACTGAACTAAATTTGGCCCAAATCAGTTGGCAGTTCAAAAGTTAGCCCACTTGTGCCTCAAAAGTTCATATGTCTGCCATCTTGAATTAGGGTGGATTACATCATCATAAACTATACTATTAAGAGAGTATTATTGTAACAAATTTGGTTCAAAGCAGTTAGGCACAAGTTAGCCCACTTGCATCTCAAACGTTTACATGTCTCCCATCTTGAACTGGGGTGGATGACATAATCAGAAACAATGCTGTTGATGTGTCCCTATGTGTCACTCACTACAACTGTACCAAATTTGGTTCAAATTGTTAGAAGGTCCACAAGTTAGCTCACTTGTGTCTCAGATGTTCATGCATCTGCCATCTTGAACTGGAGTGGAGGAAATCATCACAACTTCGGGTTCACAAGTTAGCCCACTTGCCACATCAACTCTGGTTCCATTTTACATGTGAATGCAGCAGTGTTCCCTTTAACAGAGATTCCCAGATGTTGCTGACTACAACACAAATGGCTTTTGCTTGGGGATTATGGGAGTTGTATTCAACAACCTCTAGGAATCCCTGTTAGAGGGAACACTTGAATGCAGCCACAGAGACGCACAGAATGCTGGGTGATTTCATAAGCTTACTTTCCTTAAGGAAAGTATGCTAAAAATGAAGGATCAGAAGAAGCAGAAACTGCTGATAACGATAGCTCAGAAAATAAGACTGATCATGTGGCAATTCATGTGGCAAATAAATCTTGGTTCCTCTCATTTTTCCTCTCTTTTCATGCTTTCTGTAGTTGCCTGACACTGGAGGAAACTAAGTCCAGAGTACAGAAGAACTTTCTTGGTTTTAACTATAATGTTGATAGTTGCTTTTGTTTTCAACTTTAACCTTTTTTCCTGCTTTACATAAAGTGGCAAATATTAAGAGATGCAGGATTCCTAGGAGTTCAGCAGCTTGTAGTCCATTTGTAACAAAAATTAAAAACATTTAAAAATAAATTACATTAATAAATTTGTACTTATTGTCTGAGTAGACTATACTTCTAAATGTAATATACCAAACATGATCAAAGTTATGAGCAAAGCAGGCTACTCATAATAAATTTGTTTTTAAATTCCCCCCAAAACGAAGTGATTTCAGTTCTTGTTTTTTTAAAAAAATATTGCTTATATTTCAATTTCCCCCCAAATTTCCATTTTGCACTCCCCATGAACCCCTTGGGGGAAAAAATGATTTCCCATGGCTTCAAAATTTCTAGAAATGTTTCATCTCTAAACAGGAGTATGTGCTCATTCATACCCAGGCAGTGCTCATTCGTGAAACCCTCCCTCCCTCACTCTTGGTCAGCTTGCCTTTTTGTATCCTGTAGGGATAGACCCCCAACAGATGGAGAGGGTTACCTTGGCCCAGTACAGCAATGAAGACCTAAATGTATTGCCCACCCTTAATGCATGCCAATAAGAAGCACCTTAATGCTCTCTACTTTGGGCATACAGTTATGTCCAGGATAAATACAAGTAAAAAGCATATAATAATTGTTGCAACGTTACCTTTCTCACAAGCTTGAGGTTGGGTAGGAGAAACAGGCTAGAGGTTAAGGGCGAAATTCCTAACTCACAGGGAGGAACCCAAATCTCTCTCTTGGATTTTCAGAAGTTGGCAGGTATGCAAACCTCAGATGATCTTTTTCTTTGAAGCTTCAAGATGAATCCTTAAATCCAAGGTTACTGTTAGTTTGAATAAACATCAGATATTGCCATTTCCCTCTCTTTCTGTACTTTCCCACAATCCAGTTTGTTTTCTTAATTCTTCTTTTGTTGCCTGGACTGCTTATATTCACATCAATTATCTTAGGAAAAACAAAACTGCAAGAAGAAAACATAACCTTGAAACTTTCTAAATATTGACAGATGTTTTGCTTTTTCCATGTCTTTTGTGTCCTGTCAATACGCAATAGAAACGATCCCTCCATGTTTTAGGGAGGTATTTTTTCCAGAGCCAGTGACTGTTGAGGGTACCCCTACCCCCACCCCCCATGCCCAATGGCACAAATGGCACCTTCCCAAGTATTTCTGTCAATTTTAAATATTTTCACAATTCAATGGCTAACTAACCAACTCTGCATACAATAACACTGTGCATGCATTATGGGGGAGAGGCAATTTTTTGTCCATCTGCTTGCCTCTGTAGTGAACGGTGACTCCAGAAAATATGTCCCTGAGGGCCAAGCTGCCCTCAGGAACACATTTTCAAGAGTCACAGTGGGCTTCAGAAGGAAGTGGAGATCAAAAAAATTGCCCCCTCCGTCCAGCAGGCATGCAGTGTTGGTAGTCTGCACATGCACACTTTGGTAGTTTGAATGTCGGCCAATGTTGTTTCAGGATGGTTTTGGTGGACCAGAAAAAGCAGCCTACTACTAAAGTCCATTATTCTCAAACTGCATGCTGGAGCACAGTAGTGTACTATAAAAGAACTGCTAGTGTGTTGGAGAAATAAATGAACTATGAAACAGAGGCTCCTGTGCACCTGAAGTAGTCACCCACAGAGAGGGCTGCAGCCCCTTGTATGGCCCACTTTTACTGTTATAATTTTGCCTCTCTCTCAAGAGCCTCTGTAGAGGACTGCTCATTCTAGCCTGTATCTGAACTGGGTGTGGTTGAATGCTCCAATCACTCTTGATACAGAGATGGGGCACAATTACCTGCCCTTATAAGAGGATGTCCATTGTGTCTGTGTATGCCCATATAGGTTATTCACATAAGCACATAAAGTTTCTGTGCACATGTATAGATCTGTTCACATGTACACTTATTTGCATATTATGATTGATGGACATACAGTAATACACTTCTTATCTGTACTCCCCATTGGAGGGGGCCTGTACCTAGGTTCACTTTTTAAATGAACACATTGTCATTAACACAAAAACATGTACAAAATAGGTGCTTGTATGCATGGACAACATACTTTCTGAATAGTGCTATGGAGACGCAGGGGATGAGCTCCTTCGGTGGTAGGGGTGACCATTTTTGTTCATAACACTCTAAAAGAAAACTTAGTGATGGGGTGAATGGTACATTCAAGTTCAGAAAAAATATATATTCTTGATTATCAAAAGTTTAGGAGATTCTAGCCTAGGTGTGAGCTGAGGTTTCTTGGCCATTTGTGGCGTAGGAAAAGCATGTGTCAGTAGGGGCTATCTAAGTGCCAGAGGAAGGGGGAGATGTTGGGTCCCCATAACGTTTCCTGAAAATAGCCCCCATAGGGTTGTGTGTGTAGGAAACAATATTCAACCTATTTGGCTGCTCTTCAGAAATACACAGAATTTCCCACCCCACCAATTTCTATAGTGTTTCTTTTATACTGTTACATTTTATTTTGTCTTGGCAATCTCCAAAACAGTTTTGATGGTGAATTTCTTTTAAGAAAATCTGGGAGAATTCCATCCCAGCTTGATTTCTACTATGACGACCCAGGTGTTAAATACTTCAAACTGAAGCCATAAAGGTCTCTTATTTGTAACCAGATGCTCAGAGGCTGCATTTAATAACAGAAAAAAAGCACATAGGACTGGGATTGCCTTATGGCACACAGGTCCCTTCATAAAGCTTGTTTTTATAATTGTTTGTGGAAATGAAGCTCTTTATCATGCATAACCAAGGCTAGCTGCCTTTCCTAATCCCCCTTCTTATTATTACAAGACCACATTCTTGCTCAATAGAAGAATACAGCATTTTCTTGTTCCAGAGTTTAACACTGTGTGTGTATCCAACAGTGATTATGCATTTTATGCTAACTTCCTTGCAATATATCCTTTGGAATTATTGATAGCATGTTTCTTCTCTCATCTATAATTATACAGGGTCTAACCAAACAATGTGTAGGAGGCTGACTGGATACAGAAATAAAATGCTTTCCATGGATAATGTTCTTCTGTATTATATTAAAGAGGTACTGAATGTGCCTGTTTATAAAAGCCATTGGTGCTTACCCTCTCCGTACCTGCCCCTCAGACCTCCAGGCCTGAGAATTCCATGCATTGGCATGAAGTAGTTCAACTGGCTGCCAGGTGGGGCAGCAGTATGCAGGTTCTCAGATTCCCATAGTTAACACAGGTCACTCCTGACAGCAGCTGTTGGAAAAACCTCCAGCAGAGAAAAGGCTAAGTACACCTTATTCCTACCACTCCCCCATTCTCAACAACAACAACAACCTCTTGAGACTACTTTGGCTTTAAAAAATGTGGAGGTGTTACTTGCACCTGTGTATGATATCTAACTGGCCTCAAATTTAGTGATGGGTTTTATAGCTTGCCTACTTAGGATATTCCCTGTGGGCCCCTCCTCCTGCTGGTTGTGTGTGCAGCTCCACATCAAAGGCTCTGGGAACATAGGAGCATAGGAGGCTCTTGGTCCATTTAGCTCAGTATTGTCTACAAACACTGGTAGCAGCTTCTCCAAGGTTATATGCAGGAGTCTCTCTCAGCCCTATCTAGAGATGCCCAGGTGGGAACCTGGGACCTTCTGCATGCAAGCATGCAGGTGCTCTTCCCGGAGCTGTCTCATCACCTTACAGTGCTCACATGTAGCCTTCCATTCAAATGCAAACCAGGTCAAATCCTGCTTAGCAAAGGGGACAATTCATGCTTGCTACCACAAGACCAGGAATGATGCAGGCCCATAAATACAAGAGAGTGCAGTCAGAAGTGCACTGAAAAGAGCTTTATTGCAGTCCAACTGGTGGCAGATAGCTTCACTGCACTTGAGGTTGTGTAGAGTTTGTTCAGTTACCGCTCTGGGTATGCCTCTGTGGAAAAGTGCCCTGATCTCTGCTCATGGTGGCAGTCACTACCAGCCTGCAGGGTTCTTTCCCCTCTGCCTTGCCACCTTCAGGCTATCTTTTGTTGGAAGGTGTAGCCTGGATTTTCCTCTGTCACACCCACCCAGGTTTGATCTGCTCACTGCCTTATGAAGTGGAGGAGGGGTCATGGTTGGGTCCTGCTCAAGGACCCCAGGTGCAATGACTCCAGGGATGTAAATTACTCAGCACCAGCTGGAATGAATCAGTGCTCTCTTGTGCCTCCCATTGATTGGTAGCCAATCCGGTGGGAAGAGGTGGCAGTTCAATCGTTCTTCCGAGCATTCCTTGTCTGTTCCAGGGGGACTTTCCAACCCCACCGTCCCCCAAGTCAAAATCAGTATGGAAAGTTCAGTTACAAGTGTTCAATTCTCATCTGCAGTGGAAAAAAGTTAAGTGTTGTTTCTCTTCTAATCAGCCAACATTTGGTGCAAAACCAGAAACCAGTCCTTCTTTTGAAGAATGCAGTCAGTTTCATCATTTATCCATCTCTTATTGAATATTTCTGGTTATTTTGAGAACTGAATATGAGCAGATATTATTACAACTTTGAAGAAAAATCCCAATTTCATCTCCTTTGTTTACCAGCCATACTAAATTTATTTATTGGATGCATACCTCACTCTTCCACAGAACTCAAGAGTTAAAGTTACCTCATTTTATCATCACAACAAGCCTGTGAGATAGATTGGCTCACAGAAAAGAAAGGCTCACAGTGAACTAGTTTGATTCATGCAGTTTGAACCAAATTCTAACTGGTCTGAGCCCAGTCCTTTAGCCACTAAATCAGACCAATTCTCAGCATACTAATGGAGGAAAGAGATTATGATGAGCAGTTTTTTCTGGTCATGGAAAATCTAAAACATGGGCAATGTGGATCTTTTACATTCTGGTCCAGTTCAAGGTCCTCACTATATCACTATTAGTTGACTTGTCCATTAGTGTTGCAAAAGTGAAAAACCTCTAAAAGCTGATGGTAAACCAAATAACATTTCTCAAAGGGACAGCATACACAGCTTTTACAGAAAGACTTAAGGGAGGAAAGTACTGATTGATCATTAGGATGATAATATGCATATCTTTCACCTATGAATAATGCATTGATGAAAATAACTCTTAGATTCACCTAAGGTCAAATTACTTAAGGTCACATTGCACTTAGTTCTTTGCTTTTAACGTGTAATGCCATTCAAAGTGTTTGGCTAGAAGTCTGAAGAGTCAAGACTATGTTTAATACTTTATTGGTAAGTTGAAAGGCTATTGACCACTACCAAATTAATGAAGCACTCTTCTGACCAAGAGCTTTGCTTACTTAAATCAATGCATACTTCATCGGTTTCCCTAAACCACTGGGAATAAATAGGAAGACTAATACTGCAGAAAACTCATTTATTTAAGACTCCTAGCAAGCATACTTCTTACTGAAATGAAGTTAGATTGGACAATTTATCCAGCATTTGCAGTTGATGCATTGCTTTGATTTCAACCAAAATGTGAAAGAAATGTGAAAGAAAGAAAAAGGGATCTTCAAAAAAGCATTTTTAACTTAGAATGTTAATGGCTTACATTCTGATTAACACTCACTGCGGCTTGCAGGAGTACTTTTGGCTCATGCCAGTGGGGGAAGAAGTGATTTTTGCTGATTTCCCCTTTCCTCTTCTGCTCCCAGTGCCCCTGAAAATATGTTCTTGAGGGTTGAAGCAGCTACCGGAGTGTGTTTTGGGGTGGTATCGAGGACAGCAGAAGGAACTGGGATAGGCAAACATCACTTCTTCTCCTTTTCACAAACAGAATATACTTCCATGAGCGTGTTTGTCTGGATATGAGCCACTGTTTTTTAATAATTACCTAATTACAAATGTAAGGTTTGTAATTTTCCTCCCCCCCGCAAAGACTTATAAATATAAGAAAATTTAATACAGTCTACTATGGCTTTTAAAAATGTTTTTTAAAAAACCTCCGAACCTGCAAAAAAGAATGAGCATTGTTTTTTAAATCTCCCATCTTACTGTTTGTTTGTTTGTATTTTCAAATAATTGTTTTTACCCAAATGTCATGAGTTTCAGTTATCTTAATGTGATTGAATTTTCAGACAGGAATGAGTCAGTATAAGGAAATGGATTTCAAATTACCATAAATACTAGTTGCCTGGCAGCCAACGTTTTGGCTGATATGTGTAAATCAATATGTAAAATTCAACAACACCTGCCCCCATCTCTGCTTCCTGACTATCTCTTTGAGTCCCTCAACCCACAGTCTCCACAATGTCCCTTTCATATCCACTTCAATGATGCCAACACTGCAGAACTCCTTCTGTCCCTGAACTGTGTGGAATATTCTCTTTTAGCCTAGCTTTCTCACTGGCCATCAATTTATTGATGTTATGTCACTCTTTCCTCAAGCTATGTGCTCCTTTGGCACATCAAACCTACTTCTTGTGTACAAAACAAACAAACAATTCCAATCCAACCCACAGAGAGAATAATGCCCTTGCCAGAGTTTCACATGTACTAGGAATCACTGGAAGCTTTCCTAGATGGTGACTTGACTTTGCTTCACCTCCAGGAGGGTGGGTGTGCGTTCACATATTGGCCAGATTTACCCCAAAGTCCAAGCAATGTATCAGAGAGCATTCCATACATGATTTGGGTTTCCCCTTGCATATTGGAGCTTAGCCTGATTTATGTTTGGGATTTTAAAATCCACTTTTTTGGGGGTATCGGTTTTTTGGGGGGCTGGCTAAGATTCGCTCTAGGATACCCCTATCCCGCACTTAAGCCCGCGTTTAAGCCTGCTGTCTGGGAATGCTTTAGGAATCTGTTTCCACTAGTAAGGCTACATTCCGGAGGGGTGAGGAAATGTGTTTCTGAACATGTGGGAAGCACATTTTCCTTATTATGTGAACATCCTCACCCCATCCTCAACATATACTTACAAGGATCCAGCCGTATTAGGCCCATGACATGATTGTCTCACAGGCCTGAGTCCAGCTCTTTCTTCACGTATAATATTAAGCACTGCTTTCACTTTGCCAGCACAGTGTGCAATTAGAGAATGCATCATTCTCTACAACAGTCCACTGGTGCACTCTATCACATTTCTAGTAGTTCCTCACTATAGTGTTTCCCCTCCACGATTTTCTGTCCCTCCCAGCATGTTTGTTTGCACTCAGGACTATATTGTGTCAGGGTTCAGGCCAGGAATCTGTTTTAAGTGCCAGAGAGTCTCTCCTTTCTCTTTACACAGCATCCACTCTAGGTCTCCTACATTTCTTTATGGCAGTCTTCCTCACCCCTCTCCTTCCTGATGCATGTGCTGCTCCTGGTGAGAATCAGGGCCAGTCCTGGGTTTTTTGGTTCCTCGATGAAGTATGAATTTGGTGCCCCACCCCTCCTTCAGTTAAAATTATATTCTGTAAAGTTATGCTTGGTGGCTGGAGCTGGCTGGGGCAGGAAAGCAGTGAGGGAGGAGTTTATACCTTTAACAAGTTGTTCTAGTAAGAACTAATCAGCCAACTTTCCTTTCTCTGTCTCTACAACAGGACTAAATTTAGTCCACAAGTTAGATCTCTTGCACCTCAAATGTTCATGCATCCACTGCCTTGGATCAGGGAGAATGACATCATTACAAACAGCACCATTGAGGTATCCCTGTGTATCACTCACTACAACTGTACCAAATTTGGTCCAAATCAAATCCTCAAGTCCTCAAGTTAGTGCACTTGCACCTCAAAAGTTCACACATCTGCCATTTTGGATGGGGGTGGGTGACATCATAGCAAACGATGGCATTGAGGTTTCCTCAAGTGCCCCTACAGCTGTAGCAAATTTGGTTCAAATTGGTTAGCCAGTTCACAAGTTAGCCCAATTGTGCCTCAAAGGTTTATGTGTCTGCCATCTTGAAATGGGATGGATGACATCATCACAAACTATGCCATTGAGATGTTCCTGTGTGTCATTCACTACAACTGTACCTCATTTGGTTCAAATTGGTTAGAAAGTCCATGCTAGCCCACCTGCATCTCAAATGTTAATGTATCTGCCATCTTGAATCAGGGTGAATTATGTCATCACAAACTATGCCATTGGGACATCCCTATGTGTCCCTACAGCTGTAGCAAATTTGGTTTAAATCAGTTAAGCAGTTCACAAGCTAGCCCATTTGTGCCTCAAAAGTTTACACGTCTGCCATCTTGAATATGGGTGGATTACATCATCACAATTATGTAATTGAGGTGTCCCTGTGTGTCACTCACTACAACTGTACCTAATTTGGTCCATATTGGTTAGATAGTCCTCAAGTTAGTGCACTTGCCTTCACACATCTGCCATCTTGGTTCACACGGCTGCCATCTTGGTTCATATGTCTGTCATCTTGGATCGGGGTGGATGAAATTATCACGAACTATGGCATTGTTCATATGAGAAAACTCATATTTTTCCTCATGTGCCCCTTCAAGTTAGTGCACTTGCCTTCACATGTCTGCCATCTTGGTTCACATGTCTGCTATCTTGGATTGGGGTGGTTGACATTATCACAAACTATGGCATTGCATTTCCCCCATGTGCCCCTACAGCTGTAACAAATATGGTTCAAATTGCTTAGGCACTTCACAAGATAGCCCAATTGTGCCTCAAACATTTATGCATCCACCATCTTGAACTGGGGTGGATGACATCATCACAAACTATGCCATTGAGGTGTCCCTGTGTATCACTCACTACAACTGTACTTAATTTGGTTCAAATTGGTTAGACAGTCCACAAGTTAGCCTCAAACATTCACACATTCACCATCTTGGATTGGGGTAGATGACATCATCACAAACTATGCCATTGAAGTGTCTCTATGTGCCCCTAAAACTGTACCCGATTTGGTTCATATTGGTCCAGGCATTGTGAAGGTGATAAGTTGACACAGACACATGGACACATGGAATGCCGGGTGATCTCATAAGCCTACAGGAAAGTAGGCTAAAAATCCATAAAATCACCGCTATTGCCCTGTGCCACTTCCCAGCTCCGCGTGGAGTCCACCCCACTGCTCACCAGGCCAATTCACATGCATGATGGCCAGGTGAGCAGTGGGGCATGCAGCAAGTCTGTGTGGGGCTGGGCAGTGGTGCGGGATGTCAGTTGTCTTACAGATTTTAAAAGGTATAATCTCCTTCCTCATTATCCTCCTGCCTCAGTCAGCTCCACCAAAGCGGGGGGTCACCAAAGTCATACTTCACCTAGGGCACAAAAACTCTTAGGACTGACCCTGGGCCTCACCATGACCAGCACATGCCTCATTAAGGAGTGTGTGGCTCCCCTGGGCTGCATTCTGTGGTGTACTGCCCTCTTGGAGGTGGTGTGTGCCTTCTCTACGTACTGGCAGTTGCAGCTGCCTTGCCACCATTGCTCCTGCAGGCTGATGCCCACCTGCTCACCCCACCATCCGGCTTGGGGGGCCACTGGGAAGCAGGTAGGCCCCATTCCATTCCTCTCCAAAGAGGAATGGAATGGGCATCCTTGCTTCCTAGTGGCCCCCTAGCCAGATGGGAATGGAGGGCACGCATGCACCCTGTGTCTGCATCAGGGTGCATACAAACCCTCCAGGAATGGGGGGTAGAAGTGAGAGTGGTAATGAGCCATGTGTGGGGCTGGAGTGATAACAGCGGTGGGCGGCAGGGTGACAGTGGAGGGCGGCCGGGTGGATGGCAGGAGGAGAGGGGGAGTGAAGAGCGGCACCTTGGAACTCTAGTTGCTCTAGTCATGACAGGAATGTTTTTAGGGGAGTATGAAGTGCTCTATTTGAGGTGTTTATTGCACAGAGTGAGGGCTTATTGTAAAATACAGCTCTGGTGTTCATTTGCAGTTGCACTGAATTACAGCTGAGGAACTAGGGACTTTAACTACATACAGGCACAGACAGCAGTTTAATGGTCTGGTGCTTACCGTGAAGGGACTTGATCCCAGTGGACTGAAGTACATTTGTTTCCTTCAGTCCTCAAAACTGTGTCATAGCAACCACTGGACAAGGGGGAACAAATGCCCCTAGGCTGATGGGTTCTGGGGGCCCACTTCCCCAGAACACCCCTTGGCCCCCTCCCACAGCCAGACATCAAATGACATGCTCACCAGCTGGAAGTGCGAGGCAGAGCCCTTGCCTGCTCTCAGCTGGTGCTTTGTTTCCACCCTCTCTCATTCAGAGTGAGGGAGAGAAAGAAAACACCCAGCCAGTGAATGAAACGGCGGCCGGAAGCGGGCGAATGATTGTGCATTCCTCCTTCCCGATGCTGGCCACGCCCATTGTGTCAGAGTCAGATGCATACCTGCCAACATTCCTGGCGGAGGGGATGCCATGTTGGCGTCCCAGACATGTTGGCAGGTATGCGGATGCATGCTGACACAGGGGGCACAGCCAGCAGCAGGAAGCAGGGGGAGGGATGCATGGTCCTTCTGTCCTTCCCAGCTGATGTTTCTTTCACTAGCAGGGTGCTTTCTTTCTCTCCCTCACTCCGAACTGGCCGCTTCCCCTATGTCACCATGCATCTGACGTCAGAAGCCCTCTGACTCAGGCAGCATTGGCGGCAGGGGGGTGGGGGGAGACACTGGCGGCAGTCTGTCCATGATCCACTGGCAAGCCTACTATGCCCCTGTCTCAAAATCCTCCTCAGCAAGTGTTGGTATCAAATGTTCATTGATTTTGTGATTTCAGCTTTTAGCATTTGATGTCTAGAAAAAATTGATATCTGATGTCATAGTTTGATACTGGAAATTTGATGCTGATAGTACTGTTGACATGAAATTACATTTATGATCAGACAATCACTGCTAGAATTCAAACAGTAGGCCTGTGATTTGGCAGCACTGAAGCTGAATAATCTGCACTTTTGCACAGGTATTACACAGAGGTGGCCACTTGTTGCGTGGATGTCTCCATGCAATTCTGCAGACTTATGATATAGAGGGGATCAGTGTTCCCTCTAACAGGGAATCCCAGATGTTGTTGGTTACAACTGCCATAATTGCCAGCCAAAGGCCATCACAGCTGGGGATGCTGGGAGTTGTAGTCAACAACATATGAAATTCTCTGTTGGAAGGAATGTTGGAGGGGATCCTTTACAGGAAGCTGGGCCCCATCCTGCCCTGCTGACAGTTTGGATGGTGCATGAGTCGTGGCAGCAGCTGTGCATGGAGTGCACCTGGGAGGGATATTTCTTCCCAAGCATTTTCTTCATAGATCTCTTCTGGTTCCCCCCTCCCATCCGGGACTGGAAGCACATAGTACTGAGTGGAGATGGCTATGCGCTGAGTGACCATCTCTACATGATAACTGTGTGGAGGTGTAGCTTATTCAACGTTGGCACTGCTTGAAGCACAGGCCTATCAAGCACTACTCAATCTTTGACAGCTGATGCCATTAGACACCTGATATTAGATATCTGGCAGTATTTGTTAGGGAATAATATCTTATATTTGCCTACTAGTATTTGATTTTATTGGACTGTGTGCATAATATGTTATTTAGTGCTCTTACTTATGGGTGGAGTTGCTGAGAGCTGACATCAACTCTTACTTGCCAACTGCAGGATGCCACTTTGGCTATTTCTGCTAGGGAAATGCATACACCAACATCAATGGAACTGCCCCACCGCATAATATGATGTAGATGAAGTTAGAATCTGGCTGGGAGGTTTGAATCCCATTCAGTTGATTTGTATGGATATTTCCTCTGACTACAGTGGTGAAAATGCCAAGCAGTGTGTAGCTCAGTGGATGATAAAAGAGCCATAAGCCTTTTGCTTCATTCCATGCCCATCGTTTGGCTTGTTTGTTTATTGGAAATTTTGCTCTAGGCTGTGCTAGGACTTAGCTTTTCAAAGGATTTCTCTTAATATGATAGCTGTTTGGTTACCACTTCCTCGCATGTCCCTGTTCTTCAGAATAACTCTTTCCCTAGAAATAAATCTTTTATCCTTGATGACTCATTAGAAAACATAGCAAATCACTCTTATTTGGAAAGACAGTAATAATAAGTTCTCATCCTGCTGCAGCTGGTGTTGCCAGAAGCTGTACTTCGGGGTCGCACAGAAAATCACCCCTCTCTATGATTTAACTCACAGGTTAGAAGCCTCAGTGAACTTTTCACCTTGTGCAGGCTCAAGTAGTTTGGCCCGAGTTGGTCATTAAGTGTAAGCAGAGTTTGGCAGCGTGCCTCCAGGTTAAAGAATCAACAAACTGCAAAAGTATACCCCTAGGGAGGTAAGCGACTGAATAGTGCTGTATGTCAGTCAATAAAACTAAGGAATGTTAAAGGCCTTTGGAGGACCGCCCCCCCGCAAAGCATCATCTCCCTACACACATGCACTGTGATACACACAGTATTTTCCACACAAGGGTTTCTGAGGGCATAGACAGCAACTGAGCTCACAAGAATGTAAGAATATAAAGCAGCTATATTTATGCAAATATGCATTAGGCAGAAACATTTCAACATGCAACTTAACATACCCCCATCCCACACATTTCTTTCCCCACTCCCCGCTCTGTCTCTGAAGTAGAGATCACGCTCAGCCACCCCTTGCAGGTAACAGTCACATTCAGCTGCTTGGTGCAGCGCGGGCCGGTGGTGCAGTGACCACACCACCCGGGACAGACTAAAGAAGAGTTGGGGTCCCCCAGGGGGTGTGGAGGCCCTGGACTTTGGCCCAGGAGTCCAGGGGTAAGAGCACCTCTGAGACAACCACCACTGCAATTGTGAGTAGCAAGGTGGAAAGAGTAAGTTGCATGCTGGTGAGATCTTCCGATCTGCTTTGGCACCTGTAAGCATGTTGGGAGGCTTTTTAGCTGAATAAATTGAGTAGGGCTAATGAAACTAACAAAACGGTTCCATCCATACTAATGGCAAGCCTATTCTCAAAGAGTTTCCGATCAGGGGATTCTGCTGTGCTTGAGATCAAGAGGATATGAAGTCAGTTAATGACTGATCTAACAGATTAAATAAAGATTGCAAAAGAAACCATTTAAAAAAGTGTCCACTTAAATAAAGGCACTGTCTTATATATTTAAAATGGGAGGACTTTGCCCCTTTACTTATTTATTACAAGTCATATACAGCCTGCAGTAGATCAATAAGCCATTATGTGTGAGCAAACCGAGTCCCTTATGGTCTCTGATATGATATAGTGACACAGGGAGTTTGTGGAAGAAAACCAGATAGTGTTAACAGTAGCTTTCTTCTCCCCTAGCAACTGGAAACAGACAATGTTGGCTTAGAGCAATAAATGGGCAGGTCTAAGATTTATCTAGATAGAAAGGACAGTGGCAGATACAAGTTTAGCACATTTGTTTTTGAGAGGATAACACTATGCAGAACAATACAACCACGTGAGCTGAAGGTGGTCTTCATGCTGTTTTGCAGTTATGCTAGAGGCCATAAGTACTTTTGGAAAGCGATTTGAAGTTCATACATAATTCATCTGTAATAACTCTCTAGCAAGATATCGTTTTCAGGAGGGAAGAGGGAAGAACAATCAAGGCTTGAACAGCCCACCCCGCCTCCCTATTATCATTACCATCTTAAAAAGGAAGGGTCTATAACCACAGAGCATGCTTGGTATTCTATCAGCATCTCTTGACTCTTGGGTCCTGCTATGGAAAACCCAAAAGGGTGTGACCAGATTATTTCCCAACAGTCAGCTGTCTTCTCTCAGAAATCTTTGCCTTGATTCAGGACTCTGCTTTCTATTGGATGCTGCTCTGTGAGTTCAGGCAGAGGCAGTCATAAAGATTTCCAAAGAGCTCATTTGTGATCCATAGCAAGAATTTGTCTGTCTGTTTTTCTTTTTGACCAGAAGGCATATTTGAAGCTGATTTTCCTGGGTAATCATCAGAGTAGATGGAAATGATAGAAGATGGTATTCAGTTCATATGCAGTTCCCCACACTGAAAGTAATTATTAAAATAGATGCCATAACAAAGATATATATATCAGCAAGGATACATTTATTATCTCCAAGCATCATCCCTCAAAGTTCATGGGGAACAGAAGAAATCAAAGGCTCCTAGAGAACTATTAAGTCAATTTATCTGTATCACGTTTTTGTCTGTAGCTAGGCTGAGGACAGCCTGCTCTTTACCCTGAGCTGGAAGGCTGATAAATAGGCAGTAACATGCCTGTTTAGTATTTCTTCAAGGATCAAGTCTACTGCACTGATCCTTGACTAGCAGAATTATGTTTCCTATTACTTCATTCTGGGCAGCAGCAGTTTGATGGTAGCTTCTCCCAGCTGCAATTAAGCTCCTTTCAAATCTTCACTATCTTAGTCTTCGCTTCTTACCCTGGAGCCCTTGGAGGTATGTAAGAAGAATGAGAAAAGGGCTGCCTTTGGAATGACAGAATGCTGGGTCAATATGCTCATGCCAATTGGGCAAAGAGGCATCCTTTAAAGTGGCGAGTCTCTTATATTTAGCAGGGGGAGTGCAACTGTCCCTATCCAGCCTAGCATAATAACCCTCCCAGTGGCTGTGGCTGGTGTGTCCCTTGTGTTTCTCTTTAGACAGTTAGTCCCTTTGGGACAGGGAGCCATTGTCTTACTTATTTTGCTATGTAAACCACTTTGTGAACTTTTTTGTTGTTGAAAAGCTGTGTAACAACAGCAGCAGCAGTACTACTACTACTAATAATAATAATAGACTGTCATTGAGAAGAATCGGGTTCTGATAATTGATATTGCAATCCCAGGGGATAGACGAGTTGACAAAAAACAATTGGAGAAAATAACTAAATACAAGGACTATCAGATTGAAATTGAGCGGGCCTGGAAAAAGAAAACAATAGTGGTGCCAGTAATTGTTGGTGCCCTTGGTGCAGTACAGAAAGAACTTGAACACCAGCTCAACACCTTGGGCATCAATAATATTACAACACATGAGCTACGGAAGGCCGTACTACTCGGGACAGCACGAATACTATGACACTATCTTTAATTTTTCTTTAGTTATCCTAGACCATTGGAAAGGGCCCAATAATTAAAGTACCAAACCCAGTCAAATAATATCTGGTAGACTGTGTGTAAATAACATAACAACAACAACAACAACAACAATAATAATAATTAATAGCATTCATTATGCACAATATTACGGAGCCATAATAATAGTGCTGCACCCTGAGGCTGCTGAGGACTTCTAAGGTAGCCCTGATACTGTTAAGAATGGGCAGTATTCTTATAGCTGCTTGTTCTACTGCCTGGTTTTGACGGTTTTGGGGCTTCCTAAGGAGTCCACATCAGCCCTGGGGTGCAGCATTGCCTGTGTGCCACTGAGGCAACTTGAGCCGTGAGGAATAAAGATGGATCTATAAGCACTCCCCAGTTACGAAGCTGCTCCTTCAGGGGGAGCACTGTCATGAACCCGTAACCTGACCCTCTCTACCATCTGGATCAGACATGGAGGATCTACAGGGTGAGGCAGGGCTTGAGAGGCTTCCATCCCAGCAGCTGGACTGGACACCAAAATGTCACAGGAATAAGCAGTACTCGAGGGGCTTCCACCTCCAACAACAGTGGCTCCTGTAACTCTCAATCCCTCAAACCACCCACCTTGGAGGTAAAAGCACTTTTTTTTGGAGGTAAAAGGCACCACCAACCCCACCAGCAGCTACCCAGCTTCACTGTATGCGGGGCTTGGGAAATAGGACACAGGCCCTTTAAGATGTGACTTGGAACGTTCCAGTCTGGGTGGGACCACAGTCCTGGCTCCTTATTTAAGCCCTCTGTTTGGTTCTGTCTCCTGCTGCAGCAACTGAGCTGTGTATTTCCTCTGATGGATCCTAGCTCTCTGCTCTTGTGATTTCCTGCTATCTGATCTGCTGCTTGTGTTGACTGGATTAGCTTGCTCCTGTTGGACTGATGATTCCTGCTTACTTGACTCTGGCTTGGCTCACTTCTGTTAGACTGATTTCCTAACTTCTGTGTGACAAAACACACAGGAGTGTGTTTTGACTCCAGCTTAGCTTGCTCCTGTTGGACTGACTACCTGACTCTTGACCTCCTGCTTGTTATCAAATCTGGATTAATTTACCCAAATGGTTGCTTCCTGGTTCCTTATCTTCTGGCAGACTAATGTACCAGCCTTGCCCAGACATGACAACCACCAACTACTTGGACAGAGAAATCACCCCATAACAGCATCTCCAGCTTGTCTGGGTTGAGTCACGGTATGTTGGCTTTCATCCAGCCCAGAACCACTGAAAGGCAGTGGCTGCAGCCACACATAATGCAGAATTGCTAGTCCAAAGGACCTGTGGTTCTGTGCCCTCCTCCCCCTGCTCTCTGATCCGAATTCGGATGTCCCTGATTGCTCCATCTCTGCATTCAGTGAGACTGCAGGGAGGTGGGGGAACTGGCTGCCTGGTCTTCCTTTTTGACTGAAGGACAAGCCAGAGTGAGGGAGGAACCTTCTCCCTCAACTCTGGTTGCAGAGCAGACAGACTGTGGTGCCATGTTTGGACACAATGCTCGCACTGTTAAACTGGAGGTCTAGGTGGCGAAACTTACTACAAACCGAAGGTACAAATCGGAGTCAGGGGAGGGAAACTGCAGGTCCATTTTCTGTCATAACTGTAGTTGCCTGCATTTGGACCTTCAGAAACTGCCCCTTCAACTCCGTTTTCATGTGACATGCAAATGTGGCCAGTGCCTTCAACTCCCAGTTTGGACAACTTCCCTGGAAGGATATCATCGTTGATGCTATTGAAAAACCTCTGAGAGGTTCAAGAGAACTAACAGGGATGTACTCCCCCTGTCTTTCTCATGGCAAAGGTCACCCCACAGGGTGACAAAGTCAGTTTCCATATAAAAACCTGTGGTTCCGCTCCTATTTGGATGGCCCTTTCCAGAAGGTGGTGATGGGGGACTATTGTTCTGTCCCATGGAGACTCTTTTTTGGGGGTCCCTCCAGGCTCTATTCTATCCCCTGTGTTTTTCAACATCTATTTGAATGAAACTGCTGAGAGAAATTGCCTGGAGAGATGGAGTGAGATGTCATCAGTATTAGGGATGTGCACGGAACCGCGGAGCTGCGGTCTGGCACTGGGGTGGGGGTTCCTTTTAAGGGCAAGGGGAGGGTGTACTTACCCCTCCCACCGCTTTTCCCCCGCCGCCATCCTTTTTTGGGTAAGCATTTGGGGCAGCAGGATACCTCCCTGCCGCCCCTTCTCCCTCTAGGCAGCAAAAGGCTTCAGAAAGCCTTTGTGCGTGCACATGTCGCGTGTATCTCCACAATGCGCGCATGCATGATGCAGAGACATACGCATGTGACGTGTGCACACACAAAAGGCTTTCTGAATGCTTATAAAATGCTTACAAAAAAACATGCGCCGGTGGGGGGAAAGCGGTGGGAGGGGTAAGTACACCCTCCCCCTGCCCTTAAAGGAACCCCCACCCCAGTGTTCAAACCGCAAACCACTCCATGAATGGACTGGTCCGGAGGCCTCTAGAATGGCCTCCGGACCAGTCCGTGCACATCACTAATCAGTATGCAGAAGACTATGAACTTTTTCTGTCCTTTTCATCACAAGTGAGGTGGTAGTCGTCCTGAACCAGTGGCTCGACTTGGTAATGGGCTGGATGAGGTCCAACAAACTCTGACTCAATCCAGACTAGATGGAGATGCTGTTAATAGGTGGTTCCTCTGTCCAGTTAGATGGTGCTTGTTGTATCTAGATAGGACTGGAGCATTCGGAGACTGTCTGCCAGGAGATAAGGAGCCAGGAAGCAACCATTGGGCAAAACTAATCCAGAGTCGATAACAAGCAGGCCTGAAACCCAACTGAAATGATTTTAAGTGATTTATCGTGTGTGACAAATAACTAACTTGGTGCCAGTAACTGGAAATGTGATACTTAGAAGCACATAGTATTATTGTTGCTTATGCTATACAATGGTTGCATACAAACATACCATTCTCAGACTGCCAGAGGCAATTTTGCTGATCAGAGCATATGTTACTAGTCTTCCAAGATGTGCTCTTAAAAAACACTTATCCAGGGTTAAGATTCAAAGGGAAACCACATCTATATGATGTACCTATTACTGTATTGTCTATGCATCTGCACCCCACTGCTAGAATACACAGAATGGTTTGGAACTTCTAAGTGTTTGTGATAATTTTGGCAGAGCAAGGGTGCATATGCATATTCAATACACAAAAAGAACCACACAGTGCTTGTAAGCTACTGTTCTTTATGCTGCCCAACAGTTAGAGAGCCTGGCCACCCTGCCTCTCTGGCAACTAGGGGAGGGGGCCCATGTTCGCCTCTCTCCCTGATGGCCCCTTGGAGTGAGGGAGATAATGAAGAAAATAGGGAGGGGTGGTGTTGGAGGGCCCTCAGGAGCTGGGGGCCCCAGGTTCTTTGAACCCATCCACTCAATTATAGGTACGCCCCTGGGCAGAAGGGAAGACCCTCGCAGTCACTTGGCTACAGTTTTGAGGCAGAAGGGACGTGGAGATCAGTGGAACATCATGGCTAAGCTGGGTAAATAAAGTGCCTGTCTAATAAACAGGAGATCCTGGGTTTGACTTCCAGTGGTGCTGGGGCAGGTGGAAGCCATGGTTTATTAAAAGGAATATGAGAAGGGTTTAGGGAGTCCAAACAACACTAATATGGAACAGGTTTTCTTTATATTTTGAAACTTTAAAGTTTACAAAAGTTCATTTTCTCTTAAAGGCAAATATACTACCTCCTTCCATCTCAGTATTCCATCCAACAATATCCACACCCAGTGTCCCAGTTGGCACAGAGCAGCCATTTGAAATATTTAACACTAGAGTCTGTTAGATGCATATGTGACAGGCCTCCCAAGCCTGCCTGCGCTTCTTGGCCATTCTATCCCACACTGGTCTCCTGATGGTTCACCGATGCGATAGCTCTTCTCATCTTCCCTTGATTCCTTTTTCCTTCCTCTTCTTCTTCTCTCCATTCTTCTCCAACCTCTCTTAACTGCCACCTTCCCAACATTCCACACCCTTGGCAACAGTTGCCTATACCTGGTTGTCTGGAGTCTCCTTCCGCCATCAGCTACAGTGTGTTGGGAGATAGCCCTTTGGTGCCTGCAGCCAAGGACTGCCCACACTGGGCCATGGCTGTAGGGATGCTGAGAGGTGGTAGGGTTTCTCCCGAGCATACCATAGCTTAGCTAGCCAAAGTGCCTGTCCTGTAAGTATGAGACCCTGGATTAGAATTCCAATGATGCTTTTGGCTTAACAAGTTTGATATTTCCATTTTCAATCCTCTTTCTTCCAAGCCTGGCATGAACCTTGCTTTCAGGCTGGAAAATAACAGAAAAAAGAATGATAAGTTCTCCCCCGATCCTTGAGGAGGGGCATAAGGAACTGATGGAGATAGAGAAGAAAAACTAAATATAGAGCTTCTTATTTATCTCCAACAAGGCGTGTCCAGGAGTTGAGCCCAATACCTTTTGCACCCTAAGCAAGACCCCTAGGCAAAAAAAAAAAAAAAAAAAAAGTGCCCTAGCACTGAAGGTATTTGTATTGTTCAACCATCAGAGAGCCTGTGCTCCCTGCCTCCCTGAGAAAGGAGGAAACAACTCTCATAGTCACTTGGCTGCAGTTTTGAGACAGGAGGGTGGAGAGTTTGCTCAGGGGCACCATGTCTAAGCTGGCTAAAGTGCCTGTCTAGTAAACAGGAAATCCTGGGTTTGACTCCCAGTGGTGCCTTGGAAGATAGCTCTTTTGCACCTGCATCAGAGGTTTGCCTGCAGTGAGAAAGAGACCACCCCTCTGCCCCTCACAGAGGTGTTAAAAAAAAATCCCTGAGCCCTGGGGAAAGATGCCATGACTCAGATTCGAACCAAGGTTGCTGCAGCCACAACACAGAGTGCTGACCACTGTATGATAGGCCATGGCACACTGTTGTTGTTGGTGGGGTAATCTCAACACAGGATGGGAAATCAGAAAGCCAGTCACCATAACTTAGCTTGCCAAAGTATCTGCCTTGTAAGCAGGAGACCCTGGGTTCACATTCTAGTGGTGCCTTCAGCTTGCTGGGGAAGATATGGACCAGAGTGTTTTCCTTTTTATGTCTAGTCTGGCCTGAAGCTTGCTCTCCTTGTGAATGGTTATGGCTGTAGAATAGGGTTGTGCATTTTGGGTTTTTTCTGTTTTGTTTTTGGCCCGAATCCAAAATACCCCTATTTTGTTCTTTGTTCAAAATCAGCCAATCTGAAACAAAGATTTGATGGAGTTTATGCATCTTTAAAGTTCTTTCCCATAGGGAATGATGGAGATTTCAGCAGCCCCATAACTGTACTCACGGGGCACCAGGGTGGCCCAGAGCAAGTGGTGGTGTAGAGCACATAGGGTTCCAACCACTCCCATGGGTTGCTAACCCATGGGGTACTGGTTTCTGAGATGTTTTGAGTGTAGATTCTCTGATAGCATATGAGAGTGGATTCATTGTTCGTTGTAGAAAATCTCATATGCTACCAGAGACTTTACACTCAGAACACCTCAGAAACAACAGAACCAAGCACCCCATGGGTTAGCAACCCATGTGGGAGGTTGGTACCCTATGTGCACTACACCACCACTCGCTCCCGGCCACCCCAGTGCCCCCCAGGTAGAGTTATGGGTCTGCAGAAACCTCCATTATTCCCTATGGGTGAAAACTTTAAAGCCGCATAAACATCAACAATTCCTAAGAATTCACCCCTTTGCCCTATTCCTTTGGAATCTGGGTTGTGGCAGGCACCCCTTGGGGCACTGCCACCCAACCCACTGTTTTGCCCCTCAGGTCCCCTTTCTGTCCTGAATTTGCCCCAAAGACATGTAAACTTCAGAAATTCTTTAAAAATCAGCCCTTTTCCCAATTCCTTTGGAATCTGGGTGGCAGCAGGCACCCATTGGGGCACTACCACCTGACCCACTCTTCTGCTCCCAAAGCCACCTTTATACCCCGAATCCACCCCAAATAACATCAACATCACACATCAACCACAGCAGAGCTTTGCAAAGAACCAGGCAGATTTCCAAAGGTCATGCACATCCACACCCCCCCCCCCCGAAATGCAATTGATCTACACACAACAGTGTGAAACAACATCAACGAAATGCACCCTGCCCCACTGGCCAATGAGGGTAAATGCACACTGCCCCACTAGCCAATGAGGATACATTTTACTCACAAATTTCCTTAAAAGGAGTAAGGAGGCAATTGCCAGCAGATCAGCCCATGCTTTTGCTGGCCAATCTGCAGGCTGGAAGGGCCGGAAATTCAAACAGATGTCAAAACTCAAAATGGACACCGAAGGAGAAAGACTTTTCATGATTGCAAAATGGAGTTCCAAAACAGCCGAAACAACAAAGCATTTTGTATCCGAAACAGGGACGTTTTGTTTTGGCTACAAAATTTTCTGTTTTGAGCATTGGGTGTTTTGTTTTGGCTACAAAACAGCCGAAATGGCCTGTTTTGTGCACAAAATGTTTTGTATCCCAAATGAAACGCACATCCCTACTGTAGAAGCCTGCATGCAGTGGTAGAGGGAACAGAAAAAAGAATAAAAAACACAGCCCTGTGTGTTGTGGAGGTGATGGGAAAAGGGAAGAAAAATATAGGGGTTCTCATTTATCCAGAGGTGGGCTTGTCTGTAAGTTGAACCCAAGACTTCTCACACCCTAAGTGAGAATTATAACACTAGACCAAAAAGCCACAAAGGAAAGCCCTCAGCACTGAAGGAATTTGTGCTACCCAGCTGTGTCAGCTACTGTAGTTTGGCAGAGAGGAAATGATACTTGCAATTACTTGGCTGTAGATGTAGAATGTGTTCCATGGCTAAGCTGAATAAGGTGCTTGTCTACTAAACAGGAGATCTGGGGTTTGACTCCCAGTGATGCCTTGCAAGATTGTCTTTTGCATCCACAGCAAGGGTTCACTTCAACTGAAGCACAGATTGCCCTTTTTGCTCCTTATGGAGGTGGGGAAAAGAATCCCTAAGATCCGATGGAAAATACTTTGACTCAGATTTGACTCACGTTCACTGTGACAGCAACAGAGCACTGACCACTATACTACCACAGCTATGCCAAGGAATCCTGCTTATTTTTATTATCTGATATATTTATTGTACCCTGCCCCAAACTTTCATCTCTGGGCAGTTTACAGCAACATCAAACAAATTAAAACATAATTGAAAACCTTAAAACAATGCAAAACCACAAGTCTAGTTAAAAAGCTTTGGTGAATAAATGTGTCTTTTAAAAAGTTGCCAGAGATGGGGAGGCTCTTACTTCAACAGGGAGTGAATTCCAGAGTCTTGGGACAGCAACAGAGAAGGCCTGTCCCTGTGCAGCCATCAGACAAGCTGGTGACAAGTACAGATGAACCTCAATGGGTGATGGCACTCATAGTGAAGAAGGCCATAGTGAAGAAGGGCCTAAGCTGTTTAGGGCTTTATAGGTTTATACACCTCTATAGATATATACACCTTGTGTTTTGCCCGGAAGCTTATTGGTAGCCAGTGTAGTTCTTTTAATATAGGAGTAATATGGTCCCCTCAAGATAACCCAGAGACCAACCTGGCTGCCACATTCAGTACCAATTGCAGTTTGCAAAGGCAGCCCCACATAGAGCACATTGTAGTAGCCAAGTCTGGAGGTTACCAGCATATTTACCACTGTTCTGATGTTTTTTTATCTCAAGAAACGGATGCAGCTAAAGCTGATAGAAAGCACCCTTGGCCACCACCTCAACCTGGGATACCAGGGAGAGGTTTGGGTCCAGAAGCACTCCCAGACTGTGTACTTTTTGTGGAAGTGTGTCCCCATCCAGAACTGACAGATCAAAATTGTCTCCTGACCCCACACAATAAGTACCTTTGGATTCAGTCTCGGTTTGTTATGCCTCATGCAGCCCATTACTGTCTCCAGGCAGGCATTTAGGGAGGTTATGCCCAATGATGATGCTGACATGGATAAATAGATTTGGGTTTCACCAGCATATTAATAATACCCTACACCAAACCTCCCGATGATCTCTCCCAGTGGTTATATGTACATGCTAAAAAGCACTGGAGACAGCATGGAGCCCTGGGGGATGTTTTATAAAACACCACGCATGGCAGAGCCAGCGTGGTGTAGTGGTTAGAGTGCTGGACTAGGACCGGGGAGACCTGAGTTCAAATCCCCATTCAGCCATGAAACTAGCTGGGTGACTCTGGGCCAGTCACTTCTCTCTCAGCCTAACCTACTTCACAGGGTTGTTGTGAAAGAGAAACTCAAGTATGCAGTACACCGCTCTGGGCTCCTTGGAGGAAGAGTGGGATCTAAATGTAATAATAATAATAATAATAATAATAATAATAATAATAATAATAAATAAAAGCCCACATTTTGAAGAACAACTGTCTCCAAGTAATACCATCTGAAATCTGCCCAAGAGGTAGGAGCAGAACCACTGCAAAAGCCGTGCCTCCCAGTCCCAACCCTCTCAAACGGTCCAGAAGGATATTATGGTCAATAGTACTGAAAGCCACTGAAAGACCAATAGAGTCGCACTCCCTCTGTCAATTCCTCATCCATCAGGCTGACCAAAGCAGTCTGCATCCCATAGCCTGCCTGAAAACCAGTTTGAAATGGGTCTAGATCCAAGACTGTCTGGAGCTGATTGGCCACCACACTCTCAATTATCTTGCTCAACCATGGAAGGTTGGAGATAGGCCTGTACTTGCCTAACTCTGAGGGATCCAATGCAGGCTTTTTCAGAAGATGTCTAATAATTGCCTTATTAAGACAGGAAGGCATACTGCCTTCCCTCAGAGAAGCATTTATAATATCTACCAGGCCCTCTACAACAGCCCCCTTGCCAGATAGTATAAGCCAGGGATTCTCAACACTGGGTCCTCAGATGTTATTGGACTTCAACTCCCATAATCCCCAACCAAAGGCCACTGGGGCTGGGGATTATGGGAGTTGAAGTCCAATAACATGTGGAGACCCAACATTGAGAATCCCTGGTTATAAGCCATGTCGGACAAGGGTCAAGAGAACAGATGGCAGACTGCACCATTCCAAGGAGTCACAAGGAGTCACATAAGGACTCACAAACTAAATTTTATCCAGCATAACCACATAAGAGGAGTTGCTGGACACCTCGGCATTAGGCTCTGTAATAATTGTGAAGCCTGAGCCTGTTGGCCCAAATATGAGATATTTTGTCCACAAATAACTAGGGGTGTGCACGAAACGATTTTTTGTGATTCGATTTGTACCCAAATCGAAACACCCCCGTTTCTATTTGTGTCCGAATCTGACGCATCCGAATCAGCCCAGATTCGATTTGGATCCAAATTTATCCGAATCCGAATAGATTTGGATCAGAAAAATGGATTGTGGGGTCAAAAGAGTGGGGTGGGGTGGTAGTGCCTAATGGGTGGAGGCTACCACCCCAGTTTCCAAAAAAAATGGGCAAAGGGTTGATTTAATTTTTTTTTTGAAGTTTATGTGTCTTTAAGATTATTATTTTTTTGCTGTTAGCAGTAGCAAATGAGAGTGGATTCATGATTTCTCATTGAAAATCTCATATGCAACCAGAGAATCTACACTCAGAACACTTCCAAAACAACAGAACCCAGTATACCGTGGGTTATCAAGCCATGGGGGTGGTTGGCACCCTGTGTTCACTATGCCACCACTTTCTCTGGGCCACCCAAGTGCCCCACATGTGCAATTCTGGGGCTGCTGAAACCTCCATTCTTCACTATGGGGGAAAAGAGTAAACTTCACTTCAAAAATCAAATAATATTGAGCCCTTTGTCCGATCACTCTGAAACCTAGGTGGTAGCAGGCACCCATTGGGGCACTACCATCCAACCCACTCTTCCCCCTCCAAAATAACATCAACATCACACATCTACAACACCCGCAGAGCTTGGCAAAGAACAAGTTTTGGTCACGCACATTCATATCCCCCCCAGAAATGCAATTTATCCACACACAAGAGTGTGAAACAACAACTAACAACAAACACCACACATAACTCTTTAAATTCAATTGCTGCAACCCCAAAGCCCATGCTCCACTGCTGCAACCCCAAAGCCCCGCGCTCCCCTGCTGCAACCCCAAATCCTCGCGCTCCCCTGCTGTCACCCCAGACCCCACACTGCACTGCTGCCACCCCAGACCCCGCACTGCGCTCCCCAACCCCAGACCCCGCGCTCCCCTGCTGGCCAATCTGCAGGCTGGAAGGGCCGGAAATTCAAACAGATGTCAAAACTCAAAATGGAGACTGAAGGAGAAAGAATTTTTGTGATTGCAAAATGGAGTTCCAAAACAGCCGAAACAACAAAACGTTTTGTATCCGAAACAGGGACGTTTTGTTTTGGCTACAAAATTTTCTGTTTTGAGCATTGGGTGTTTTGTTTTGGCTTCCAAACAACTGAAATGGCCTGTTTTGTGCACAAAACGTTTTGTATCCGAAACGAAACGCACATCCCTACAAATAACTCATTAAAAACATTGCAGCAGGTAATTGATGGTTCAAAATTCTGATTTAAGGGAGGAGGGGCATGTACTAGCCCTCTCACAACCCTCAACAACTCAGCTGGATATGAGCATACAGATGCAATACAGGCAGAAAAGAATCACTTCTTTGCCACACATATTGCCTGAGCATAGGTCTTCAAAGGTGCTTTACATTGTAATCTGTCAGATTTGAATCAAGTCTTTCTCCACTTGCACTCCAGTTATCTACCTTGCTGCTTCAGCTCCTGTAGTTCTTGTATGCCAAGGGGCCAGTTTTGAAGTAGGTCAGAGAGGATGCTTAGGAGCGGTCATGGCTACTGTCCTGGTGAGTTTTCTGTTCCAATTCTCCACCAGGGCATCAACAGGATCACTGGCAGAGCTAACACTAAATCTTTCCAAGGCTTCTTGGGATCTTGTTGGATCCAATAACCACCTTGGGCAGACCATCCTAATAGGACCCTCACCCCTGTGGAGGTGGGATGTGATCGTGCATCCTACCTTAACCAGGTGGTGTTCCATCCATGACAATGGGGAAATCACAGGAGTCCCACCCATGGAACACTAACCTGATCAGAGTAAAAGACCAGATAATTTTGTGACCAGCAATATGCACCAGTCCAGAGACCACTTGAGATAGGCCCATAGGTATCATGGCCACTATGAACTCCTGAACCTCCCAGACAAATTGGTATCAAAGTGAACATTGAAGTCCCTCTTTTGTAAGCTGAATCTTCTCAGTGCATGTCTCTCTGTATGAGGTATTGAAAAGTTGGTCTGGGTTGGAGCCGCAGTGGAGCGGGAAGATGGTGAAGTTTCTCATGAGGGTACCATAGTGCAGCCAGCCAAAGCTTCTCCTTGCTAGGAGATTCTGGGTTGGACTCCCAGTGCTGCTTCTGGCTTTGGCTTGTTGGGAGTGATATGGAACAGAGTGCTCTTTTTATGCCAAGCCTGGTCTGAATCTTCTTCTGCATGTGCAAGCAGGATGGCCATAGGTTTTTAGGTTGTGAGCTCTTTGGGTACAGGGAAACATCCTATTCATTGTTTTATTTTTCTTTGTTGGCTTTGTTTAAAAGTGGTGCAAATACATTTGTAGTAGTCGTAGTAATACAGTAGATGGCTACAAAGAGGTGGCAGAGAGAACAAAAAGCTCACCCCTAGCCTTATGAAGGAAGGATGGGAGTAGAAAAGGAAATGGTGGAGGGAAAGGAGTTTCTAAGTGTAATGCTGCTCATTTACCCCTGCAGGCCTCGCATGGGGATTGAACCCAGGACTTCTTGCACCCTACTCAGAAGTCATACCTCTAGACCAACCACTCGACAGGAAACTCTTCAGCACTGAAGCAGTTTGTGCTGCTCAGCAGTCAAAGGGCCTCTCTGGCAGACCGGAGCCCGGGGGGGAGGGGGGAGTCCCAATCAATTATGTACCATCTGTCTTTGCAGAGAAGGGAAGGAGAGCTTGCTCAGTGGGGCTAAAGTGCCTGTCTAATAAACAGAAGGCCCTGAGTGCAATCTTCCGTGGCATATTGGAAGCTAACTTGTTTTTTCTGCCGTAGCAAGGGCCTGACTGCATCAAACCACAGCTCATACCTTCCACCTCTTGCAAAGGCAGTAAACAAAATTCCCAAGACATGTGAGAAAATGCCATGACTCGGATTCGATCTGAGGTTGCTGCAGCCACGACACAGAGTACTGACCATTATACGATCACAGCTAGACCAAAGCATACCAGTGCTGTTGGCTGGATTTTTCCACTGCAAGCTCCATAGTATGGGGTGTCAGTCAGTTGACTCAGTTGGACCACTCACACTATCCTGGACACACATAGGGAGCTGGGAGATGGAAGGGTTTTTCCCCCACAAGGACACCATAGCTTAGAGGGCCAAAGCACTGGCCTTGTAAGCCAGAAACCATGGGTTCGACTCCCAGTGGTGCCTTTGGCTTACTGGCCCTTCTTTTTCTGCTGAGCCTGATCTGAACTTCACTCTCCTTATGGATGGTTATAACCACAGAGGCTTGCGGACAGGAAAAATGAGAAGAATGGAAAGCCCACTCCCGAGCCTTGAGAAGAGATGAGGGCAGCTAATGGGGAAGTGCAAGGGGAAAGAAAATCTAAATCTAAGGCTTTTGATTCATCCTCACCAGGGCTTGTGCAGGGATAGAACCCAGGACCTCTTACACCCAAAGCAAGAGTCATACTCCTAGACCAACAAGCTGCACAGCAAAGATCTCAGTGATGTAGTGATTTGTGATTCCCAGCGGCCAAAGGGACTGGATGGCAGAGCACAGACTGCCCCCTCTGCCCCTCATGGAGGCTGGGTGGAAAATTCCTCAATTACATACGGGAAAATGCCGTGACTCGGCTTCGAACCGAGGTTGCTGCAGCCCCATGCAGAGTATTGACCACTATACGACCACGGCTGGCTAAAGCCCGCTGCTGCCACTGCCTGCCTCTTCCCAGAGCACATCCCACAACAAAAGGTAAGGAATGACAGGAATTTTGCCAAGAAGATCTTAAAATTAGAGCTTCTTTTTTATCCCAAGCAGGACTGGTCAGGGAGTTGAACCCAGGACCTCTCTTACCTTAAGCAAAAATTATACCTCTACACCAGGGGTGGGGAAACTTGGCCCTCCAGTTGTTTTTGAACTACAACTCCCACCATCCCCAACCACAGTAATTGTGGCTGGTGATGATGGGAGTTGTAGTTCTGCAACAGCTGTAGGGCCAAGTTTCCCCACCTCTGCCCTACACCAACAAGCAGCATGGAAGAACCACAGTTCTGAAGTTATTTATATTGATTCTGTGCAAAGGTTTGAGTACCAAGCTGCCCTTCCTCTCTGGCACAGGAGAAATGACCCCAGCCATCACTTGTCTGTAGTCTTTGAGCAAAAGAGAAGCCATGGCGAAACTGGCCAAAATGACTGTCTAGAAAACAGCAGAGCTAGGGCTGCTCTGGGAGCCAGGCATTTCTTGTCCTCAGTGGAGCATGGACCACCCCTGTAGCCTCACAGAGGCAAGGAAAAGCATCGTTGTGGGAGAATGCCATGACTTGGATTCGAACCTATGTTGCTGCAGCCACAACGCCGAGCACTGACCACTATATGATCACAGCTGGCTAAAGCCTGCTGCAGCCATTGTCTGGCTCTTCTCAGTTGTTGAATCCGGGCCCTCTCTCACCCTAAATGGGAATCAAACCAACTAACTGCACATAGAAAGCCCAGTGCTGCAGGGATTTGTGCTGCCCACAAGTCACATGGCCTGGCTGCATGGCCTTTCTTGCCAAGGCAGAACAATCCTAAGTGCTCTTCTTTTTCTGCCAAGTCTGGCCCAAACTGCCTGCTGCTTGTGGAAGGGTGATGATGGCCATAGATTGCTTCAAAGGGGGAAACTAGAAAAAAAAGAATGGAAAGCCACCCACCCTGAAGTGTTAGGGAGGACGACGTGAACTGACAGTGAAAGGGAAGGAAAAAATAATTCTAAATTGTAGGGCTTCTCATTTATCCCCCCAGCAGGACTTGTCTGGAAATTGAACTCAGCAACTCTCGCACCCTAAGCAAGAATCATACCTCTAGACCAATAAGCCACACAGAGAAAATCCTCAGCACTGAAGGAATTTGACTTGCCCAGTGGACAAAGCACTGGCCACCCTGCCTCTGTGACAGGGGGGTAAACAACCCTCCCCATCACTTGCTCATGGTCTTCAGCCAGAAGGAAAGGAGCACTTGCTCAGAAAGAGAGGTGCCATAGCTAAGCTGCCTGAAGGGCCTGTCTATTAACTGGAGCTCCTGGGTTCAGGTCCCAGAAGGAAACTGCTTTTTTTGTGCCTGCAGCAAAGAGCCGTCCGTGGCAAAGCACAAGCCATACTCTTTGTCCCTTACAAGTGCAATAAAAGGTATCCCTAAGACCTGCGAGAAAATGCCGTGACTCGGATTCGAACCGAGGTTGCTGCGGCCACAACGCAGAGTACTGACCACTATACGATCACGGCTCAGCCTTCAGCTGCTGTCTGCTGTCCCTACCCAACCCTAGCACAGCATCACCCCAGTGGCTGGTCTAGGAATATACCATGTTTCTTTTTATACTGTGAACCCATATGGGAGAGGGAAGCTCTCCCCATCTAGCCTCCTCCCTCCCTCCTTTTTTCTATGTAAGCCACTTTGAGAACAGCCACATTTGAGAAAGTGGTATATCGATATTCTTCGTAACAGTAGTCATCTTCTCAGTGCAGGTAACATGGCAAGGGGTGTCAGAAAATTGGCCTGGTTGGACTGCCATCCCTACCACAGTGTGGAGGATGTAGGGCTTCTCAGTGGGGCACCATGGCTAAGCTGGCTAAAGCGCCTGCCTTGTAAGCAGGAGACCCTGGGTTCGACTCCCAATGGTGCCTTTGGTTTCCCAGGGCTGGAATGGAGCTGAATGCTCTCCTTTTCCTGCCAAGCCTGGCCTGCACTTTGCTCTTCTTGACAATGGTTGTGGCTGTAGAAGTTTGCAGGCAGGAAAAAACAGTTTAAAAGGAAGAAGAAGAAGAAGAAGAAGAAGAAGAGAAGCCCTTCCCTGATCCTTGAGGAGGAGCGAGGGGATCTGATGGGACGGGAGGGGAAATGCTAACCGCAGGGTTTCTCATTTATCCCCAAGAGGGCTTGTCCAGGAGTTGAACTCAGGACTTCTTGCACCCAAAGCAAGAATCATACCCCTAGACCAACAAGCCACGTAGCAAAGACTTCAGTGTGATCAAAATGTGTACTCTCCAGTGGCCCAAGGGGCTGGCCACCCTACCTCTCTGGCAGAGGGGAAGGTACCCTCCTAATCACTTGGCTATGGTCTTGATGCAGAAGGGCAGGAGAGCTTGCTCAGTGGGGCACCATGGCTAAGCTGGCTAAAGCGCCTGACTAACGCACACCAGATCCTTTGTTTGATTCCTACTGCTGCATTGGGAGCTGGCCATTTTGCACCTGCAGCACCTGGTGTGCGTTAGTCAGGCGCTTTAGCCAGCTTAGCCATGGTGCCCCACTGAGAAGCCCTACAGCCTCCACAATGTGGTAGGGATGGCAGTCCAACCAGGCCAATTTTCTGACACCCCTTGCCATGTTACCTGCACTGAGAAGACTATTACTGTTGGGCTGGGTTTTGGTCAATTTTTGAAGTATAGGATTTTTCCCTTAGGGAAGAATTGAGGTTTTAGCAAAAGTATAGCTTCATGTTGGGGGGAAAGGGGTGGCCCAGAGCAGAGTAGGGTGGGTGGTAGTGTCCAGTGGGGGCAAGGAAGCTGCCAGAATTATTTCAAAGGAACTGGGCAGAAGGCTGATTTTTAAAGATGTTATGGAGTTTGTGTGTCTGTAAAGTTCTTCCCCATAGGGAATGATGGACCTCCATAATTCCTGCCGCATAACTGCACTTGGGGGCCACCAGGGTGGCCCAGAGCGAGTGGTGGTGTAGACCACGTAGGGTGCCATCCACCCCCATGGGTTGCTAACCCATGGGGTACTGGGTTCTGTTGTTTCGGAGATGTTTTGAGTGTAGATTCAGTTTCTCTGGTAGCATATGAAAGTGGATTCATGGTTTGTCATTGAAAATCTCATGGGAATCTCATGTCAAGGGCTTCATGGGAAGCCTTGCCGACTTTCCCCATTGCATTAGGACCTACCCTGAGCAGTTACAGCATGACAGAAGCCAGATACCTCAGCCTAGCTTTGATTGTATCGTGGTAGGGGCTGCAGCAACCTCAGTTTGAATCCGAGTCGCAGCATTCTCCTTCAGATCTCAGATATTTCTTTCCCCACTGCCGCAATGGGGGGAGCAGTCCACACTTTGGTGCAGGTGTGGTGTTGCTGTGGATGCAAAAGAGACATTTACCAAGGCACCAATGGGAACTGAACCCAGGACCTCCTGTTTCCTAAACAGGTGCTCTAGGCAGCTTAGCCCTGGTGCCACTGAAGAAGCTGTCCACTCTTCTGCCCAAAGACCATAGCCAAGCAATGCTTAGGATTGTTCTGCCTTTGCAAGGAAGGCCATGCAGCCAGGCCATGTGACTTGTGGGCAGCACAAATCCCTGCAGCACTGGGTTTTTTATGTGCAGTTAGTTGGTTTGATTCCCATTTAGGGTAAGAGAGGCCCCACATTCAACAACCGAGAAGAGCCAGACAATGAGCCAGGTCTCACGATCAGTGAGACCCAGTTTGGAGCGGGGAGCGGGGAGGGAGCCCTGGGTGGCCAAATTGGCTGCCCACACGATTGCCAGCTCTGTGATGGCGCCGGCGGGAGCTGGGGGAGCGGGGGCTGATTGGGGGCACAGGGCATGCTGGCGAGACCCCTGGAGCCGGGAGGCGGCTTTTTGCCTCCCCTCCGGGGGACTCCTCGTGAGTAGGCGTGGCACGAAGCTGCGCTGCGGCTACTCACAATCTTCAAAACCAGGTTTGCAGAGTGCTCACTCCACAAACCTATTTTTAGGGCAGGGGTTCTTGAGCGGGTTACCCGCTCTAGAACCACTGGGCTCGCAGCCGAGCCCGGTGGTTCTCACAATCGCAGAAAATTGGGCTAGCAGAGGCTAGCCCGATTTTCTGTGATCGTGAGAATATCCCCAATGGCAGCAGCAGGCTTTAGCCAGCCGAGATCGTATAGTGGTCAGTGTTCTGCATTGTGGCTGCAGCAACATCGGTTCTAATCCTAGTCACGGCATACTCCCACAGCGATGCTTTTCCTTGCCTCTGTGAGGCTACAGGGGTGGTCCATGCTCCACTGAGGACATGAAATGCCTGGCTCCCAGTGCAGCCCTGACTCTGCTGTTTTCTAGACAGTCATTTTGGCCAGTTTCGCCATGGCTTCTCTTTTGCCCAAAGACTACAGACAAGCGATGGCGGGGGTCATTTCTCCTGTGCCAGAGAGGAAGGGCAGCTTGGTACTCAGACCTATGCACAGCATCAATTTAAATACGTTCAGAACTGTGGTTCTTCCATGCAGCTTGTTGGTGTAGGAGTATGATTCTTGCTTAAGGTAAGAGAGGTCCTGGGTTCAACTCCCTGACCAGTCCTGCTTGGGATAAAAAAGAAGCTCTAATTTTAAGATCTTCTTGGCAAAATTCCTGTCATTCCTTACCTTTTGTTGTGGGATGTGCTCTGGGAAGAGGCAGGCAGTGGCAGCAGCGGGCTTTAGCCAGCCGTGGTCGTATAGTGGTCAATACTCTGCATTGGGGCTGCAGCAACCTCGGTTCGAATCCAAGTCACGGCATTTTCCCGTATGTAATTGAGGAATTTTCCACCCAGCCTCCATGAGGGGCAGAGGGGGCAGTCTGTGCTCTGCCATTCAGTCCCTTTGGCCGCTGGGAATCACAAATCACTACAAACTGAGATCTTTGCTGTGTGGCTTGTTGGTCTAGGAGTATGACTCTTGCTTTGGGTGTAAGAGGTCCTGGGTTCTATCCCTGCACAAGCCCTGGTGAGGATGAATCAAAAGCCTAACATTTAGATTTTCTTTCCCCTTGCACTTCCCCATTAGTTGCCCTCATCTCTTCTCAAGGCTCGGGAGTGGGCTTTCCATTCTTCTCATTTTTCCTGTCCGCAAGCCTCTGTGGTTATAACCATCCATAAGGAGAGTGAAGTTCAGATCAGGCTCAGCAGAAAAAGAAGGGCCAGTAAGCCAAAGGCACCACTGGGAGTCGAACCCATGGTTTCCAGCTTACAAGGCCAGTGCTTTGGCCCTCTAAGCTATGGTGTCCTTGTGGGGGAAAAACCCTTCCATCTCCCAGCTCCCTATGTGTGTCCAGGATAGTGTGAGTGGTCCAACTGAGTCAACTGACTGACACCCCATACTATGGAGCTTGCAGTGGAAAAATCCAGCCAACAGCACTGGTATGCTTTGGTCTAGCTGTGATCGTATAATGGTCAGTACTCTGTGTCGTGGCTGCAGCAACCTCAGATCGAATCCGAGTCATGGCATTTTCTCACATGTCTTGGGAATTTTGTTTACTGCCTTTGCAAGAGGTGGAAGGTATGAGCTGTGGTTTGATGCAGTCAGGCCCTTGCTACGGCAGAAAAAACAAGTTAGCTTCCAATATGCCACGGAAGATTGCACTCAGGGCCTTCTGTTTATTAGACAGGCACTTTAGCCCCACTGAGCAAGCTCTCCTTCCCTTCTCTGCAAAGACAGATGGTACATAATTGATTGGGACTCCCCTCTCCCCCCCGGGCTCCGGTCTGCCAGAGAGGCCCTTTGACTGCTGAGCAGCACAAACTGCTTCAGTGCTGAAGAGTTTCCTGTTGAGTGGTTGGTCTAGAGGTATGACTTCTGAGTAGGGTGCAAGAAGTCCTGGGTTCAATCCCCATGCGAGGCCTGCAGGGGTAAATGAGCAGCATTACACTTAGAAACTCCTTTCCCTCCACCATTTCCTTTTCTTCTCCCATCCTTCCTTCATAAGGCTAGGGGTGAGCTTTTTGTTCTCTCTGCCACCTCTTTGTAGCCATCTACTGTATTACCACGACTACTACAAATGTATTTGCACCACTTTGAAACAAAGCCAACAAAGAAAAATAAAACAATGAATAGGATGTTTCCCTGTACCCAAAGAGCTCACAACCTAAAAACCTATGGCCATCCTGCTTGCACATGCAGAAGAAGATTCAGGCCAGGCTTGGCATAAAAAGAGCACTCTGTTCCATATCACTCCCAACAAGCCAAAGCCAGAAGAAGCACTGGGAGTCCAACCCAGAGTCTCTTAGCAAGGAGAAACTTTGGCTGGTTAAGCTATAATACCCCCACTTTGATTTAGGTGCCCTGTTGCTGTGGATGCAAAAGAGACATTTACCAAAGCACCACTGGGAATTGAACCCAGGATCTCCTGTTTACTAGTGAGGTGCTTTAGCCAGCTTAGCCATGGTGCCCTTGAGCAAACTCTCCACTCTTCTGCCTAAAGACAATAGCCTAGCAATGCTTAGGGTTGTTTTGCCTTTGCAAGAAAGTCAGTGCAGCCAGGCAATGTGACTTGTGGCCAGCACAAATCCCTGCAGCACTGGGTGTTTTATGTGCAGCTTGTTGGTTTGTTTCACATTTAGGGTGAGAGAGGCTCCAGGTTCAACAACTGAACATACCCTCCTAGGGATAAATGAGAAGCCCAAGAGTCAGGAGTTAAGATTTTCTCAGTTAGGAGAAGAATCAATTTGTGGCATTCCTTATTCTGTTGGTACCTCTTGCTGTGGGACCTGCAAAAGCTAGTCAATGGCAGCAGCAGGCTTTAGCCAGCCATGATAGTATAATAGTTAGTATTCTGCAATGTGGACGCAGCAACCTCGGTTCGAATCTAAGTCACAGCATTTTCTTGCAGATCTTGGGACTCCCCCGCCCCCCCTGCTGCTATTTTGAAGACCAGAGGGGTGATTCATGCTGTGTTGTGGACACAAAATTCCTGGGTCCCAATGCACCAATGCGAGTCAAGCCCAGGATCACCTATTTACTAGGTAGTCATTTTGGCCAGCTTAGCCATGGTGCCTCACAGAGCAACCTCTCCTCCCCTTATGCCCAAAGGAAACCAGAACCAAATGATAGCAAGGCTCATTTTGCCTTTTCCAGAAGGGAAAGGCATCTTGGCACTCTGACTTCTAGGTATTATGAATTCCTTCGGTGCTACAGTTTCTCCTGTGCAGCACTGAGATAGCTTCCCACCACTTCCGTCTGAGTGATTAGTAGCCAGGTTATTGGTAGAATCATATCTACTCTGCCAGAGAGGCAGAGTGGCCATTCCCTTTGGCCGCTGGGCCATTATTCCTACTAGAAGGAGTCTTTTACTCTTTTACTGTTGTGTAATGCTCCAATGGAGCGGAACATCTTGCCTCTGCAAGAAGCATGGGCACGTGTTTTAAAGGCATGCAGCAATGAGGATGGACTCTCTAACTGTTAGGCGTGTGCACCAAACCGAGTTGCCCAATTTGGTTCGAGTCCAGACCAGACTCGAACTGGACTGGGTGTGTTAGGTTTTGGCACCCCCCAAACCCTCCAGTTCAGTTCATGATTTTTTTAAAAAAAATACTCACCCCCTCCGGCCATGCAGAGGCCCATTGGGCATGTGCGGTGACCTCCAAAATGGCCACCGCAACAGAGGGAAGTCCCAGAACAGGCCAAAGACCATCTGAACTGGGCAATTTGGTCATATAAGGAGGCCAGTGGGGAGAGGCGGTACTTCTGGAGACCCCCCCCCCCCCGGGACCATGGCAGTACCCCCCAGAGGGGGTGAGCAAATTAAATAATAATAATTTAGAATCGCCCGAACAGTCCAGGGTGTTCGGTTTGATATAAAACCGAACTGGTTGGCGGGGTTCGGTCTGATATTACCATCGAGCTGAACCTGTTTGATGTCAAACAGGTTTGGAATCGAATCTATTCACACATTCCTATTAACTTCCAGTGTCACACTGCATAGAATGTAAGTCCATATATTTGCATACCATGAATCCTGGCCAATTATCTTCTCAAGACTATCATCTATCTATCTATCTATCTATCTATCTATCTATCTATCTATCTATCTATCTATCTATCTATCTATCCAATTTATATAGTGGCTGATATCTCTCTCTCTCTCTTTCTCGGCAATGTACATAATCTAAGATTACAATATACAATAAAAGAAACTATTAAAACATTTCACAGGATAAAATCAATCAAAAACAATTCACAGAAGAAAACAAAACAATTTCAGAGAGCAAAAAACAGTTTAAAATTAGTTTTATTTAAAAACCTGAGAAAACCAGTGTCTCTTAAGGGTCTTTTAAAAAGGAATTAGAGATGGAGAAACTCTTATTTTGACAGGGAGTTCATTCTAAAGCCCTGGGGCAGCCACAGATAAGGCCCAGCCCCAAACTGTCACCAGAAGAGCCAGTGGCAACTGCAACTGGACCTCCCCAGGTGACCTTGATAGGCAGCAGGGTTCATGACAAAGGAGGCACTTTCTTAAGCACCCTAGACCTAAGCCATTAATGGCTTTATACGTAATAACTAGCACTTTGTATTTTGCACTGAAACATAGCAGCAGCCAGTGCAATTCTTTATATAAAATATAAAGATAGGTGTTATATGGTCCCTTCACATTGTCCCAGAGACCAATTTGGCAGCCGTGTTATGTACCATTAGTAGTTTCCGGACTACATTCAAAATCAGCCCCACGTAGAGTGCATTACAGTAGTCAAGCTTGGAGGTTACCAGCATTTGTACTACTGTTTTCAGGTCATTTACCTCCAGAAATAGGCATATCTGTCATATCAGCTGAAGCTAATAACAAGTGCTCCTGGCCACTGCCTCAGTTTGAGAAACCAGAGAGAGTTTTGGATCCAGAAGCACTCCCAAGCTATGTACCTGATCTTTCAGGGGGAGTGTAACCCCATCCAGAACATGCAGATCTAAACAGGCAGGTCTTGACCCCCCACAATTATTAACTCCAACTTATTTGGATTATACTTACTTACTTAATTAATTAATTAATTAATTAATTGCATTTCTATACCACCCCATCCAAAGGCTCTGGGCAGTGTAAAAAGTAAAAAGTAAAAAACAAAGGCAAAAAACAAAGGCAAACACAATTTAAAACAAGCTAATCAAAACAATGTAAAAACAAATTTAAAACAATTCAGAATCATTTAAAATGAATTAAAATACTTGAAAACAATTGAAAAACCATGGAAGGCCTGGCCAAACATGTAAGTCTTTAGGGCTTTCTTGAAAACCAACAATGAGTCCAAACTACGGATATCTGTCGGGAGTGCATTCCACAGATCAGGAACATCTATATTGAAGGCCTGGTTCCAAGTTGCCATGAGATGTGCTGGTGGCAGATGGAGACAGATCTCTCTAGATGACCTCAGCGTATGATGGAGATCATACAAAAGAAAGCTCTCTCTAAGGTAACCTGGACCTAAGTCATTTAGACTTTAAGGATAATAACCAGCACTTTGTATTTTGCCCAGAAACATATGCCAATGCCAATGCGACTGCTTGAGAGCAAGCATAATATGGTCTCTCCAGGCTACCCCAGAGACCAGTCTGGCTGCTGCATTTTCAACTAACCGAAGTTTCTGAACGACAAACAAAGGCAGCCCCACATAGAGTGCATTGCAGTAGTCCAACCTGGAGGTTACCAACTGATGCACCTTAGAGAAATAGATTTGGGTGTCATCAGCATAATGATAACACCCTGCACCAAATCTCCTAATGACCTCACCCAGAGGTTTCATTAAGAAACCTTTCTAAACATTGCCTCCAAACAAGGAGGCATCCAACTTTCCCTCAGGAATGAGTTAATGGGATTAAATTCTTAAACCTCTTGGGATTCTAAAAGCTTCACAATACTCCTTTAATGTCGGGGCATGATGCTGCAACTTTAAAGTTGCAGCATCATGCCACGACATGCCACGACATTAAAGGAGTATTGTGAATGAACAAGGCTCCTGCTATGTTTTCCTCGGATGAAAGTTTTTTGAACACTTAGTCTTCCATATTAAATAAATGTTCTTTTGATGTTCTTTGCTCCTTATAATTAAAAAATCCTTTCAGGAGCATGAGGATACACAGAATACAATTGCTGAGTTGGAGAAAAAAACTACAGGACACTATTTCAAGTGGGGATTTTGATTTAAAAATACAGGATATAGAACGATCCTTACATGGATATCAGGACAGATTGAATGAGTTCAAAGAACGAAAATGGGAAAGAGACTGGAAGGACTATGAGTCCAATCAGGTCTATGTTTGGGTGGATAGAAAAACTCCTGTTAGAAAATCTGTTAGATGGCGTGAACCAATAAGTTTTTCAGAGTCCGACTTTTCGGAATCTGAAGGTTCATCTAGTGCTCTTCTTGAGAATGAGGTTCCTGCTGGTAGTAGACCATGACTGGAACGTGCTTCAAAACGTTTATTTAAAGAAAAAAATTTTTTTCAACCAAGATCACGCCCACCAACAAGAAGGAAAACATAGTGATAAATATCAGCAGTCGAGCACTTTCTCCAATGGAATACAGTGGTCCCTCGACTTACGAACTACTCGACATAAGTATTTTTCGAGTTACAAACGGCAGTTTTAGATCCGGTTTTAGATGCGGTTTTTTCGACTTACAAATTTTTAGATGGGGTTTCCTCGACTTACGAATTTTACATGCGGTTTCCTTGACTTGCCTGCCTGTTTACTGCCTGTTTATTCTTGAAAAGAAATGTTCCTGTGCAGTTTGCAAGCCTTACTGGGGGTCTGGGTCTTTTTTCTAGGCTCCGGAACGCATTAATCTGTTCCCAATGCATTCCTATGGGAAACCGCTTTTCGACTTACGAACTTTTCGACTTACAAATGTGCATTCGGAACGGATTAATTTCGTAAGTAGAGGGACCACTGTATAAAGTTCTAAATTTAGGACTGTCTTTTGTTCCATTGTCTTTTCATGATGAATTTAAATTAGAGGTGGATTTATTCAAATTGGAGAGACTTATAAAATTACGGATTATGTTTGGGGATACCCAGGGATCTGATCAGGAAAGTTTTAGACCTAAATCCCATTTTTTTCCATATCTTGAACATCCCGCTGTTATTGTTTTCATGAATGAAGTTAAAAAAGATATACATAAATTGGAAAAACAATATATACTCATGAAATTCAAACATGGAAATTTAACAAGGGAAGAATGGGAAGCTGTTCAGGATCTGTCTAATGATAGTAGTATAGTTATAAAATCTGCGGACAAAGGTGGGGCTTTGGTTATTCAGGATCGGGAAAAGTATGATCTAGAAATTAATATTCAGCTGGCTGATTGGACTACATATGTCTCCATTGATCATGATCCCACTTTGAAAGTTCAGAAACTCATTAACATTGTGGTCAATGAAGCTTTAATGTGGGTGTAATCTCTGACAGGTTAGCTGGTTTTTTGGTCAACAAATACCCTAGGGTTCCGATTTTTTATACCCTCCCCAAGATACATAAGAACTTATTTCATCCACCGGGCCGACCCATAGTATCTGGCTCCAATTCTGTTTTGGAACCAATATCATCTTACATAGAACAATTTTTGAAATCTTCGGTTCTTCAAGTGCAAACGTACATTAAGGACACTCGGGACTTTATAATTAAGGCAGAAGGGATGTTAGTTCCTAAGAACTCTGTGTTAGTTAACCTGGATGTGAATTCATTATATACCAATATACCTTTAGAGGAGGCACGTTTGGTCATTCAAGAGGCTTTTGACAACAGAACAGATCGGGATCCCCCCTCTTATTTTCTATTGGAACTTGTGGATATTATTTTTGAGCATAGTTATTTTCGTTTAAAAACCCAATTCTATTTGCAAATAAAAGGCATAGCCATGGGGAATAAAATTGCCCCCAATTTAGCCAATTGGTTCCTGTCAAATTTGGAGGATACCATTATATTAAATCCACTTCGAAACCCTTAAAAAAAAAATCTTCTTTTTCAAAAGGTATTTGGATGATATCTTTTTAATTTTTAAAAACGTGGACAAATTTCAGAGATTTGATGAGTGTTTGAATACTATACATCCCACCATCAAATTCACCAGTCAAGTACATCGTAGGGCTATTCCTTTTCTTGACACTAGGGTGAATATCAGTGAGTCTAATATAATATATTTTACGTTGTATACCAAACCCACTGATAGAAATGTGTTTTTTTTACACTATTCTTCTTTTCATCCTTTTCAATTAAAAAATTCCTTACCGTAAAGTCAATTTCTGCAGCTTAAAAGAAACTCTTCATATTCCAGGGATTTTGAGTCAGCAGCTGATAAATTGAGTTCTCAGTTAATGGAAAGGGGCTATCCCACTCAATTTATACAAAAAGCTAGACGTAGGAAACAGACTAGAGATAGATTATCTCTACTTAGGACAGCTTCACAAATTAATAGGAAGCAACCTTGGATTACATGGTCACTGCAATATTCTTCTCTAAGTTATAGAATTAAAAATATCATCAGACGACATTGGAGATTAGTATCAGATTTACCAGGTTGCACTAACTTTCCGTTAGTAGCCTTTTGAAAAAGTCCCAGTTTCAAAGATTTTCTTGTCAGAGCGGATAGCCTACCTCGGAGGGAGGGCGTGGAACCAAAAGGTTTTTTCAAATGTGGTCATTGTGTGGCATGCCCTATGGCATTGCAAACCACATAATATAGGGACAATAATACTGGCAAAAAATATAGATTGGACTTTTTTGCTTACTGTTCCACCAAGAACATCATATATATAATACAATGCCCACGTTCCCTGAGATATGTAGGCATGTCAACCAGAACAGTCCGATCTCGCATTTTGGAACATCGCTCTCGCATTAGGAAACAAAATTTGGAATGCCCTATGGTTGATCATTTCATGCAGGTAGGGCACTCCTTTAATGATTTTGAATTTTTTGTCATCTATAGGTACAAACAAAAAGAATTTTCCTATGCAAATATCAAAACTGCCCTCCTACAGAGGGAGGCATTTTTTATACATCAGCTCCGGACTTTAGAGCCTTTTGGTTTAAATCAGGTCAATGACCTTTCCAGTTATCTATAGGCACCATGCGCTATTTTTTTATCCTGGCCCTATTTAGAGATTTGGATGTGGATAGGGGTTTAGTAGGGTGAGATTTAACATTGACACAAGACTGATGGACATCCCCTTTAAAAGAGTAAAGTCTCTCCTCTTGGAGAATGGGACTATCATATATATTTTTGATAAGCCTTTATATGAGTTACGTTTTGGTTCCATATTACATTTGTATAATTAAGAATTTAAATAGGACAAAAGTCCACAGCTTCTTTGGAAGTTTAGCATTGCTGTTTCTTCACACGCGCACGTAAATATAATTGGTCATTTAGACGAGATTGGATAATGAAGCACATCCCTTTTGATCAAAGGGGAGTGAAAACATCTGGCAGACACTGTAGGATATAGTAAGCATTATCTGTACCATTTGAAGCCAGTACAATTTGGTATCCAGTAGGATTTCTAATTTAGAAACCACTGGTAGGTGCAGTGTCACTTCGGAACAAATAAATGTGAGTAATAACTAAAAATTTCTAACCCTTTGAGTTAACATAATTTGTTGAAGGTACTTTTTTGTTAAAATGATACATGTGTTATTGTGTATTTAGCTCACTTCTCCTGACGAAGTCCTGCTCAAGCAGGAGGAAAGAGGTAAAAATTACCTAGGATACCTGTTGGGTATTTGGACAAAGAACAACAACCAGAAGGAGCAACATTTCTATAAGGAGCTACCACTAGAATAAGAACTTGCAAGGAAAAAGATCTGGAAGAATTTTTAGTAACATTTGGAGCAAGAACTTGAACAAGAACCAGTAAGAAAAAAGATCTGGAAGGACTATATATCTACATGTATAAGGACTATGGGCATAATTGACCTTCAGCCATACAGTTCTAGAACACAGACAATTTCTTCAGTAATTGTGTGTTTCATTATATATGTTTAATTCATCCGTGTTTCATGAAGTTGTGTGTGTGAATAGACTCTTATACATGGTATGTATACTACCCAGTATATGTTTTATTTTGGGAAGTTATGCCATTTCCTGATGAAGTTGACAGCGAGAAATAGATTTGGGTGTCATCAGCATATTGATCACATCCTGCACCAAACATCATGATGATCTCTCCCAGCAGTTTCATGTAGATGTTAAAGAACATTTGAGACAGTATGGAGCTTTTGGGAACTCCATACAATAACTCTTACTTTACAGAGCAACAGTCTCCAAGTGACACCATCTGGAATCTACCCAAGAAGTAGGAACAGAACCACTGTAAAACAGAGCCACCTAATCCCACCTCTCTCAGGCAACCCAGAAAGGTACCATGGTCAATGGTATCAAAAGCTGAGAGATCCCAAAGGGTCAGCAGAGTCACACTCCATCAATACCTAACTGGAAATCATCCATCAGCCTGGTTTGTAATTAATTAGATGATGGCTTTGAATATTTGCACTTATAGGCCTTTTCTTTCTATGAGCTAGACTGTTCTATTTCATTTTTCAAATCGCTGTTGCTCACTTATTTCTTTGACTCACCAAGTGTCACGAGGGGTTACATGCAGCCAAACTTAAGAAAGATAAACGTACTGTAGCTGTGGCAGTGGTGACAAGTGGAGGCCCCTGGAGGGGCATGAGAATGAACCACAGGTGCGGCTCATTTCCACTCTTCTCATCACCCCCTGGCTGCCTGCCTCCCCACCGTCTTGCCCAGCCATGGTGTTTTCTAGGTGTGCTGGCCGATCATTTGCCGAGTAGTGGAACCCAGAAAATGGCAGGGTGAGGTGAGCTGAGAGAGAGAGAGAGAGAGGCAGCTGGAACAGGGTGAGAAGAGGAGAGATGAACTGTACCCGTGATTCGTTCTCCGCTTTAGTTCCACCCCTACTGGTCACCACTAACCTGTGGTTGAGGCTTCTCCCAGGGCAGAGCTCCGAAAAGCATTGCAGTCCTGGCTGAAATAGGACAGCTGAAGAGCAATATGAGTTGCAATTTAACATTTCAAACAGAGTGAGGAAACTGGGATTGAACTGAGAATTGAACTGAAGAATGTGGTAAAGGGGGTTGAGACAGAATGAATGTTGCTATGTTGCTGCTGCTACTACGTAATAGTATTTCGCATTTCTATAGCACTTAACAGGCACAATTGCACTTGGGCACAGAGTACTCATGCGCAAAGAAAACAGGAGCAGACCAGCTAGTTCTTTTCTCGGTAATCCTGACCCTGGCTCTTCCTGAAGACAGCAGAGACAAATGCTGTACCCAGGAAGTTCCTTGCCAAAATATGGAGTGTTGAGCGGCCAGTATAACGACCTCTGAATAGAGCTTCTGAGTGCTTCACATAATTGATCTCAGTAATCCTTACAACAACCTGGTAATGCAAGAGAGCTGTCCAAGATCTCAGAAAAGATCTAGCACATGGCAAATATCCTGGTTGTACAAATTCCACATCTAGAGCTAGAAAATGCTCTGACCTTTGACATATTCCCACTCATCTCTGGAGCTTCCAGGAAAAGCTTTGGAGGGTGGAGATGGGTGATAGAAATGGAGATCATGGCCAAAACTTAATTTTGGGTCTTACTGGGTTATTTTGCTTTCAGTCAATGTTGTTGTCTTTACTGAGGAAAGAAGTGACGTACTAGATGGGGATGGCACGAAGAAGACAAATCGCATTGGAACCGATGACAATGTAAGCTCAATGGACATGAAGTTTAAAATTACAGCCTTATGATCACTGTGAAGTTCCTCTGCAGCTGTTTCCCCTCTTATTTATGAGCCAATGTCAAATAAATTCAGGACTGATGATCAAGCAAGAAGCGACAGACATGTTTGCATTTTATTTTCCAAAATAACAGCATGAAAAGAACAGCATGTTCCTGTTGCCTAGTTGAATCTTCCCCATGATTTCATACATGAGCAGTGAAAAATTGTGTTTATGGCCCCTTGTGACAACTCACTGTGGGTATTAATGATTTAATTTCCTTGTTTAGTTCTTTTCAGTTCTCCAGCAGAGATGAAAGGAATATGATGCCTTAAACATTAATGAGGGAAAAGGCTGAGTTGTGCTTGCACACGGAAGGTTTCTGGTATTATATCCCACTTTTCTATTATTCTCAACCAGGACTGTCATGAGGATATTACTAGGGAGGCACACTGAACTTCAACTTAAACCTAAATAATGCTTCAGAGACATTTATTCAGTGGACTGGAATTGCACCCAAATCTACAATCTCTTGGTTGACTTTTACCTGAACCATAGCTGCTGAACCCCTAAACAAAGCAAAAAATAACCTGTTGAAAAGAAGTAGTTCAGTAATCAGACACTCGCCTTAAGTGGCGCAGCAGGGAAATGCTTGACTAACAAGCAGAAGGTTGCCGGTTCAAATCCCCGCTGGTATGTTTCCCAGACTATATCAGGCAGCAGCGATATAGGAAGATGCAGCATCTCATACTGTGTGGGAAGAGGTAATGGTAAACCCCTCCTGTATTCTACCAAGAAAACCACAGGGCTCTGTGGGCACCAGGAGTCGAAATCGACATCAAGGCACACTTTACCTTTAATCAGAGACTCAGCTTTTAACTGATGTATTCCTGAAGTCAGGACCAAAATATGGGTTTAAGTGTCTAGGACTTATTTTCCTTCCATTGCTCTTGTCTTGCTCGAGCCCCTATTAAGGGAAACACGGATCCCCAATTTCAATGCCTGGGTATCTTTTTCCACTCCCATCTACTTCAGAAGTCCTCTACTAGTTTGTTGAAATTAGAGGATATACTTGAAGGGGTTACCATCCTCCAGAACAGCTTTTGTAATAAAACTGTCCCCCCAGGTACTCGGGAAGCCAGCACTCAAACCATGCAGATGGACTTGGCGGATCTTAACCCCTCCAACCCTTCTTCAAATGACTTTGTTTTAAGCTTAGATCAAGAGGGGGGACTTCAATTATTCCCTTGTCAATGCGAGCTCACCATCCTGCTTAAGCAGTACAATCAGCATCGCTGGGGCACTATCTCTGCTATTAAAAAGTCTCTAGCTCAGCTATTGGCTTTTGAGGAGGAAACAGTGGATCTAAAGGCTTTTAAGAAGCGGTCTTCAGGATACCCATATGTTCTGAGACTGCTGTTAATTTTTGAACATAAACTAGTCCCAGCTTCACTGCTTAGAATGAGGCATCTTTTGAGCAGGTGGAGTATTTATCCTAAGAGGGTCTTCTCTAGTTACTCAGCTGAATCTCCGGCGGATAGATATCTGCAACGGATTAAGAGGGGCATGAGTCTCTGGAGGGCTAAGTCTATGAAATCTCCCCCATGCGGTGGCCGTTGCCCTTATTCTTCTATCAAAGATGGGTCTCTTGGTGAGGAGGTTGGAAGTCTCTTGCAGCGCCAGATACCCTGGACTGATTCTACTTGGGTCACTCAGTCACTGGCTGAGTGTTTGCAGGCAAGTGTGATGCTCTCTTCTACAGGGCGGAAGGTTGAACCTGATCATGGAGAAAGTTCTTCTCGATTTAGCTTAGATTCCAGCTTGTTGTGTGGAGGAGGGGCTGCGGTCTGCCAACCCCCTGGGGACTCAGGACAGTTGCCGGCGATGTCAGAGGATCCCCTGTGGATCACACGATCCTACGTTGAGTGTGCCTCTGTGTGTTCAGTGGTCTCGGATGATGCTGGAATGCACACTTGCTCTCCTGCCCCTTCTTGCTTCCCAGGAATCCCATGTGCTAGAGGTCAGGGTGCTGCTTCATCAGAATTGTGTATGGAGGTGACAGGGAGTAGGTATATGACAGGGGTGTCATCAAAAAAGGTGATTAACCCGGGTGTAGTGGAAGACCTCGCCACTAGTGCACACTGTCTTTGGTCTTGGTCGAAGCGATACCCCCCCCGAACCCTAGGTCAGGTGGGGGTAAGCAACCCCCCTCTATTAACCGGCTGAACGGAGGGGCCCTGGCTGAATATAGTTGCTCTTACCAGGCTGGCGCTTATGGAGAATAACCAAATCCAATCTAACAATCTCCAGGGTTTTTTGACAGACCCCCACTTTACCTCAGCAGCCAGTCTCCTTGTTAACAATGATTCAATGCTGGTTTCTTGTTCAGAGGACGTACCCCGCTTCAGCCATTGACAGCGACTGGATTTTTGAGAACTACTTTGCTGCACGTGGAATGTGGCTGGCTGGCTTTCTAAGTCAGATGACAGCGCTGTGGTCCAGTTCATCTCCAGTTTGGACATCCTCTTCTTACAGGAGACCTGGACAATGGGGGATATTGTTCTGGAAAGTTTTCGGGTAGTTTGTAATCCAGCCGCCCCAAGTGTAAAAGGGGGATGGGCGAAAGGAGGTTTGGCAGTTCTGGTAGCCTCCTCCCTACGTTACACTGACCCCCCTACCCTCTCCTGTCCCTTGGGCGTTGGCGGTTCTCCTGCAGTTTGGGCCTTTTCAGATATTTCTATTCAATGTTTACTCTCCCTCTCAGCAGAGATACTCACATACAAGATCTATCTGGCATAACCTGCATATGTACATAGAGGCTTGCGCTGAAATGTATCCCAGGGCCGCATTACTTTGGGGAGGTGATTTTAATGCTAGGCTGGGCCAAGATGACATTACGCTGTATCATTATTTTAAGCAGGCCCAGCCAGAGGAATCTGGGCCATATATGCTTCCCCCACGACTTGCTAAGGATAGGGTTTGTAACCTGGCCGGGCTGTGCCTTGTCCAGCTGGCAACCTGCTTTGATTTAAACATTTTGAACGGTGCAGTTCCTGGTGATCGTCCTGCAGAATTTACTTTTTGGGCAGGCCGGGGTCTCTCCACCATTGATTATTGGCTTTCCTCCCATGATTTGGTACCATATGTGGAGCAGTTATCAGTACTTCCATACCCCGACAGTGATCATTTCCCTGTTTTATTAAGGATTAAGATCCCTTCTAGGAGCACTCAGTCTTGGGAGTGTTCCTGCACCAATTGTACTCCAACTCTGGGTGGGATTTGGGTGAACTGGAACTCCAGATGGGCCGCTTCGACTCATATCCTATTAAATTCAAAGGAGATGAGGTGTAGCCGGGAAAAGCTTTTAGATGAAGCTGGAGGCTCTGGAGTTTTAGATAATTATCACCATCTGATACAACGTATCCAGGAGCATTTTCGTCTGGGCAGCTTAGGGAGCTCCCCTCTTAAACCCAGGTCCAGAGAGTGGTTTGACCATGATTGCCGAGTGGCTAGAAAGGACCTGGTTGCAGCTTTTAGGGCTGCTCAGCAGGCTCCTAGGATGACATCAAAGGCCAACCTGCTGGCTGAGAAGAGGAAGTATAAAGGCCTTCTAAAGGAAAAGAAAGCACTGGCCCTAAGATCTCTGTGGAAGGACCTCTTTGAGGCAGCTAAAGGTGCCAATGACTCCGTTTTGGAGCTTAGTGAATGCACAGTGGCGCATCCACTCTCTTAACGCCAGCTGTGCAGTACCGATGAATGATTGGGTGACTCATTTTAGTGATCTTTATAATCTCGGGGAGTTCTCTTCAGCTTCTGAGAAGTTGGACTTTAGCTCTGTTCCAGCATGGTCACCAGTTACGATACTGGAGGTGGAAAAATTAATAGGTGAAATGAAAACTGATAAGGCCCCAGGATTTGATGGCATTAACCCTGAGGCTATCCAATTGGATATTGAATGGTGGGCCCCTGTGCTGGCCAGGCTCTTCACCTATATAGACTCCACTGGACAAATTCCGAAAGAGTGGAGTACCGGTGTTATAGTGCCAATTTATAAGAAAGGCGAAAGAAATCTCCCCTCGAATTATCGGCCTATTTCACTGTTAAGTGTAGTCAGCAAGCTGTACGCCAGGCACCTTTTAGCCAAACTTCATGCCTGGATGGAGGACGAGAGTGTTTTGGGGGATGAGCAGGCCGGGTTTAGAACTGGACGATCTACCATTGATCAGGTCTTTATCCTCCGTCATTTGATTGGGAAATATGGAGATAAGCCTGGGTCGGCTTTATACGTGGCTTTCATTGATTTCAAATCGGCGTTTGACTCTATATCTAGAGGACTGCTTTGGGAGAAGCTAGCTCAAATGAACATCGACAAGCGGCTTCTTTTTTTAATGCAACAGCTTTATGCAGGCTCGAACATCAGGGTTAGATGTCATCCTAAAGGTGAACTCTCACAAACTATACAGTGGACCCTCGACTTACGAACTACTCGACATCCGATGTTTTCGACTTACGAACGACAAAAATGGCCGCACGCTTACGAATTTTTCGAGCTACGAACGGAAACCGTTGGCGGTTTAGATGCAGTTTCCTCGACTTACGAATTTTTAGATGCGGCTTACTCGACTTACGAATTTTTTCAGACCTCCGTGGGTGCGCTTTTCGACTTACAAAATTTTTGACCTACGAACGTGCATTCGGAACGGATTAACTTCGTAAGTCGAGGGACCACTGTACCAACCTATAAAGGAGTGAGGCAGGGATGTATCCTTGCCCCCTCGCTTTTCAATTTATATCTCAATGATTTGGCCCCTTGTTTCCACTCCCATGAAATCTAAGGCTATTTATAAAATATTTATAGGTAGGGTCAAAAAAGATGATTTATTTAAAGTTAACAAGCGAAAGGAAAACTACAGAAATATCGGCTGACGTACCATGCAGCAAAATGCAGGCAGTTGAGCACCCACTAGTGCTGCGGTGTGTATGTGTGTGCAAACACTACTGGGGCTCATATGGAACAGAGCTCTTCTTCTCCATCTTTAAAACGAACAAGTGCAATTGCAGCACATAACCTCCATTGGACATAATGGAGGTCACGTCGCACAGCTGCACTTGTGCAATTTAAAGTCAGAATGGAGCAGCTCTGTTCTGCAACAGCCCTGGAAGTGTTTGCACACTCTCAGGAGCATGGGTGGGTGCTCAGCCACCCATGTTTTGCTGCATGGTATGTGGGTCACTATTATGATCATTAATACAAATAGTTATTTTTATTACTAAGCTTTTCAACGGCAACAAAGAAGTTCCCCAAATCACTTTAAAAAGCAAAAGATATAACAAAATGGCTTCCTGTCCCAAAAGGAGACACAATCTAAAAAGCAATACCCAAAACAAGGGCTATACTAGCAACATCCCTTGGAGAGATGCTATATAGTGGGCTCAATAATAGGGACAGGTGCTCTGTGCCTGCACAAGATAAGAAAGCTACTAAGTTATCCTATACATTGAAGTGATTCCACTTCCCTCCCAAGGACTAGATGCATGAAAGTAAGTCTGCGTTCTTTGGTTTTACTAATAAGTAATCCAAGGGTGCAGTCTGCTGGTCACCATTCCTCTGTTGGCTCTAGCTCTCTTGGTACAAAAGTTGAGAGTATTGCAGTAAAGCAAGTCCAGCAAGTGGCAGCAAGCACTGTAATCCACCCCTTCTTTAAAGTTTCAGCCAATAGGAATGCCTTGTAATGCACTTGTGATTCCAGCCAATTGGAATGATATGCCAGGAATCCAGTTCCTAAGCTGGCTCAGGATTTTCCTTTCCCGGTAGTGATTTTAGTGCCTAGTTGTGATTTTAGCCAATCAGATTTGACTTTCAGCTAGAAAATTTGGACATTTCTAGTTCAGGAATTCATCCCAATGATAGTTTAGCTCTTATAAACCTTGTAATCAGGTTCAACAGCAACCCATCAGTTCTTCCGTTGACAGATAACAAGAACAGCAATTCCCATCTTCTTGCTATGTCTTTCCTCCTGCTATTTCAAAAGGTCAGGGGCCCAAACCCAGAACCCAATCAATAGGTTGGGAGAATAGCCATAAATAACGCAAGCACAATCTTTTTAAAAAAAACATATTACACATGCAATTGGATATGCAAGTATATAGATGCACTTATATATACTTCCACCGGTAAGAAACAATAAGATTCCCTTTCAACAATGCATCTTGGTTTTCCTTTACATACTGGTGCAGTGCCTCTTTCCACCATTAGATGGCTGTAGCTTGCATTTTTCTAAATCATTACATCGGTTTTATTTCTCCATTTTATTTTGTTAGCTGAATTTTTTTTTGTAAAAACCTTCTTAAAAATTAAAATTAATATTTTCCCCTCAAGTTAAATAGTTATTGTATTCACTGTATAGATCTGCAAACACAAAAGCTTTTTATTTGGCATTCCAAGCCAAAGTTTGATATTGTTCTGCATGAAATGTATGCAAACCAATTTGAAATCTGTTCAGAGTTTCTGCACTAGGTATCAAACCACTTAAAAAAATAGTTGCTGATATTCTCACAAAGCCCCCACATAATTCTGCTGCACTTTCAAAGGAGCTCATCTGTGCTCTGGAAGCTCTCAAGCTGTAAACATGTTGCTGAGGATCAAGTGACCTAGAGGCGGGTCTCACGATCAGTGAGACCCGCTTTGTCTGGCTAAGCAGGGAGAGCGGGCTAGGACCTCTCTCCCCGTGGATGATCGGGAAGCCCTGCTGGGGAAGCCACATGAGGGAGCCAGTGGGGGCTGGGAAGTTCGGGGGAGGGTTACTTGAGCAGGTTACTTGAGCCCAGTGGTTCACATGGTATTCAAAAATCGGGCTAGGCTCCCTTAGCCCAATTTTTGCAGACCGTGTGAATAGCCTCCTGGTCTAACAGAGTTGGGTAACAGAGCCTTTGTGGAGCGTGGGCAAGTTCTGGAAAGTATTTCACCCTTGTGCAAGTGCTCGAGACTGCCCGTGCTTCAGAAGCATAGCAGAGCAGCATGGCAGCTACTGCTGTGTGAGCACTGATGTTCAGGGTGTCCATACTTTGTTAGGATATCAGCCGCTGAGGTCATTCTCATGACCAGCCCTACCTGGGGTCACTACCAAGATCAGTTCCTATCCTGGTGCTCCTCAACCAGGTTAAAAGTGCAGTAGGAGGGCATGCACCAGACTGCCCAGTTGTGTTGACCCCAGTTGGGCTGCCAGCATCCATTATGAAGGAGCAACCTGGCCTCAGGAAGGCTCATAACGCAGAATGATGCTCATGTAGTGCATTGTGGGATATTTGGAGCTGGGCCTCCTTCCCCCAGTATCTGGATCAGTGTGCCACTCACTGCAGCACCAATCGTGTGGGCGTGTGGGTGGCAGCACCTGGCAGCATTCGACACCACAACAGTTGTGTGGGGGGAAGGTAGATAGGACCCTGTCTTCCTCCAAGCCCTCCACATCCACAGCCCAAGTGGTCATGTGAACAACCTTACTGTCTGGACTAGAAATGAACCTGGTGTCCAAATACTGATGAACTTGAACTGGAATTGAACTCAGATTTTTAATGGTTCAATGCAAAACATTCTTGGATTAAATGATTAGCTGTGAATAGGTTGATCAAAGAAATACCACTGAAGTGTTAATGTATTACAGATATGTTTAACGTGCTGGCAAACGACTGTAAGAAATTGTAATGAACACGGTAGAAATATGTGAAAACTAAGACATGTAATGGGCATTATTATTACTAATTAAGGAAGTAAGAAATTACATTAAAACACAGAATTCAAAGGAATCAAAATCTTAAATGCAGAATACAAACTCTAGTTAAAATCAATGGCAGAATCACATTTAAATGCTACATATTTGTGTTTTCCTAGTGTTCAGTAAAAGATGGCTCAGGCAGAGGTCTCTAGGAAGGGCATGCCAAACCACAGCACCTAAACAGAATTGGCACTACCCCATGCCTCTAGGAGGCATCAGGTCTGTACAGCTGGAGTGCTGCTGCTGACCAGCGCTGAAACATGGCCACTCTGGGGCAGGAACATTTCCTGTTGGTTGTGTGTTAATGGGGAATATCGAGACCTCCCTGGAATGTGGAAAACCACCGAAGCTTAGAAGAGGTGGCATTCCCCAGGTTACGGGAGGGGCTGAAGTGTAAGCCTCTCCTCTTATGTGGGCAAAATGCAGTTTCTTCATGATAAGCATGTGAAGAAACTGCACTTTGCTGTTTTGGGATGATACTGAATGAGAGATTGAGGAGAGCTCAAAGCACTGTATGGGTTGCAGGGTCTGTTTCCAAGTTTCTGATGCAAGACAGCGGATCAGTTGCTGTCTGAGTTGCTGTAGGAGGTGTTTTTGGTTAATCCATTCCTTGATCCAGGCCAGCTTTTGAATGGTGCTTTGGTGACTTTTATTCAAAGAGGTGGGGCCAACAAACGGCAAGCAGCACAAGCACTGAAGGCAGACGGCACTTGCTTCTCCGTAAATAATATCGATCTCCTCAAATATTCCTGATTCAACTCCACTGTCTTGTCCTTGCATACCACAACTCTTCCCTCTGGATTCTACACTCACCATGCAGATTCACACATGATGAATGGAGATGGGGGTCATAGCTCTGGTGATGGGGCTTTAGCTCTATGGTAAAGCATCTGCTTAGCATACCACAGGCCTCAGGTTGGTTCTCTGCCATCTTCAGGTTAAGCTGGCATAAACTCCTTTCTGAAACCCCAGAGAGATGCTAGTTGGTGCAGACAACGCTAAGCTAGACGGGCTGATGGTCTGACTGCATATCAGGCAATTCCCTATGATCGCTATATAGCCTTAGAAACAATGAAATACAAGCAAAGCTGGCCGGTGACTTAGTGCTCTGTTTGGTGTTTTCTTCATTCCAGGCCTGATACTTCCATAAATAGTTTAAATGACAAGTTTTTGATCGAGAGGAGGAGGAAGATAAATCTGTGCCCATGCTAGGGTTCCCATTTCCATTTTCAAGTCATCCTGCACTTCATTGCTAAGTGTTGCTGCACAGCTGAAGAAGTTTTAGAAGCAGCTTGTGATGCTATGTGAGTCTACGTACAAAAAAGGAGCATAAGCTACAGCCTCTGCTCTGTGCTCAGTCCCTTGTATGTTAATAAAGGGACCACACTATTTTGATCATGAATTTATGTTCTATCAAAGAAAGGTCAATATACCACACTAAAGAATTCATAGTAAACACAAGGTGAACGTAACCCCCTTCCATGTCAGAAAATTGAACCAGTATAGTTGAGAGCATTTCTTTAGTTCTCTCCTCCTGTTCTTGCCCCTTTAAAAATTATCTGAGTATTTATTATAATTAAATCTGTGCTTAACATGAAAAGAAATTTGTGATCATGCTATATGCAAGACTCCATGGTAGAGTGAGCACATTGGCTTGCCTTAATGTGGAAATATGATGCATATAACATATTAATATTGGGGTAAGGCAGAAGGCAACTCAGTTATAAGGAAAAAAAAACTTTTCTAAGCATCAGGGGCTAATTGATGGCAATCATGTGCATCTCTTTGAAAACAGATACTTATATAAGATCTGTAATAATCTTGAATGGCTGAACACATTGTGAATATGGAGGAGCCTGTTGACACATAATGTGAAACATAAAATTGGTACTTCCGTGTCAGACACATTGTATCTATTCCTGTATCCTGTCCCTAGGGGTGACGGAAGCTTTTTGAGCAGTGTGCCAAGAACCAGTGGGCTATTATGGCTTGAGCTGTCAACAATAATTCACTTTGGGCTTTCCGTAATAAGACATACAGGAATGCAACTCTAAGCAGCTTGGCTAATAGCCATAGATAGCTCCTAATTTAAAGGGTTTAAAAGATGTCTTTGTGTGAAGAGGACTATTCTTTTAAAAATACATTTTTTCACTTGGATGCAGATATGCACATTCAAAATATAAGCATATCGTATCAGTTGTGAAGAGGCCATGTGTGTGCAAATTGCATCTTTTGGATATATGCAAACAAAGTCCCAGTGCTTCCTCAGTTTATGTGCATTTGCATGCTCAAGAGTATTTTCTTTAACTGATAATTTAGGAGGTCATTCACACAATCTAAGAGGCTGTTCTCACCCTCATGGGCTTGGCTGCCCGTGAGGACCATGTGGGTCCCAGTGCTGCCACAGTGCCAAACCCAGCTTTCAATCTGTGAGGAAGGTAGGCTTAACCCTGCCTTCCCCTTGCCTGCTGTACACAAAGTTGTGTGAAAGGCCCCTAAAACTGTGTTCTAACCAGGTTTGGAAGCTGTGTGTGCTCTCAATTTTCAGTTGTGTGATAGCAAGGTAAGAGGAAAACCTGGAAAGAGTAGGGGTGTGCATTTCAGGTTTTCGGTGATTCGGCTCGGGACCCGAGCCGAATCACCTTTGTTCTGTTCTGTGTCCGAATTTTGCTGACCCGAATCACCCCCGATTCGTTTCAGATTCGGATTTAATCTGAATCCGAATCCGAATTGATTCGGATCAGCAAAAAGGACCCTGGAGCCAAAAGAGTGGGGTGGGGTGGTAGTGCCTAATGGGTGTAGGCTACCACCCAAATTTCAGGGGGATGGGACAAAGGGCTGATTTTTTGTGATTTTTTGAAGTTTTTGTGTCTTTGGGGCAGATTGGGGGCAGAAAGTGTATCTGCCCCAAAAGAGTGGGGTGGGGTGGTAGTGCCTAATGGGTGTAGGCTGCCACCCCAATTTCAGGGGGGTGGGACAGAGGGCTGATTTTTTGTGAATTTCTTAAGTTTTTGTGTCTTTGGGGCAGATGGGGGGGGCAGAAAGTGTATCTGCCCCAAAAGAGTGGGGTGGGGTGGTAGTGCCTAATGGGTGTAGGCTGCCACCCCAATTTCAGGGGGGTGGGACAGAGTGCTGATTTTTTGTGAATTTCTGAGGATTTTCTTGGGTGCAGCAGAGTGAGTGATTGATTCATTCATTCATGCAACATATAGTACTCTCAACTCTAGATGACCCTAACACTCTCACTTTTCTCTCACTTTCTCCTTAATTACTATGACGAGTATGGGAATGAATCAATCTAGCACTCTGCTCTGCTGCACCCAAGAAAACCCTCAGAAATTCACAAAAAATCAGCCCTCTGTCCCACCCCCCTGAAATTGGGGTGGCAGCCTACACCCGTTAGGCACTACCACCCCACCCCACTCTTTTGGGGCAGATACACTTTCTGCCCCCCCATCTGCCCCAAAGACACAAAACCCTCAGAAATTCACAAAAAATCAGCACTCTGTCCCACCCCCCTGAAATTGGGGTGGCAGCCTACACCCGTTAGGCACTACCACCCCACCCCACTCTTTTGGGGCAGATACACTTTCTGCCCCCCCATCTGCCCCAAAGACACAAAAACTTCAAAAAATCACAAAAAATCAGCCCTTTGTCCCATCCCCCTGAAATTTGGGTGGCAGCCTACACCCATTAGGCACTACCACCCCACCCCACTCTTTTGGGGCAGATACACTTTCTGCCCCCCATCTGCCCCAAAGACACAAAAACTTAAGAAATTCACAAAAAATCAGCCCTCTGTCCCTCCCACCCCCCTGAAATTGGGGTGGCAGGCTACACCCATTAGGCACTACCACCCCACCCCACCCCACTCTGCTGCCCCATATCCCACTCCAAGTCCAGCAACAGTGCCCTGCCCTGAACCTCACCTCATCCAAACTTTTTTCGCCCACTACAGTAAACAGACAGGCACAGCCAGGAGGGAACACGCATAGCATGTGGAGGACGCACGCAAGACAACAACACTCCGCAAGTGGAGCAGCAAGGCTTTGCATGTTGTTGTTGCCCCCTCCTCGCCCACACAGCTTTGAAGAGTAACGGATGATGATGGCAGATAAGAAGAGAATGGCAGCACGCACGTGTCTCTGGACATTTCTTTTCCTGTCTGACTCTGTGGCATGAGATCGCCGCATCTATGTATCGGCAAGCACAATCTTCAAATAAAATGCTGTCAATCAACTCGCAAACATGACCCGATCTTCATTTGGAAACATAATGCAATGATGCATCTCCCCACACACATGCACAGGCACAGTGAATTGCACCTGTCCTGTCCTTTACCGGGCCCCACACGGACACACCACTCCACACCACATCACACAACAACACCACACACCACGAAGAGGTCTCTGCAACAAAGCAAGCTAGAATTTTTGCAGGCTTTTCCGGATTGCATCCCAATGCATGCCGCAGATACTGGGCAGAAAGACTGTGCAATCACATGATATGACATTACCACTAGTTCGGAGTCTAGAAGATGCCTTTATTCCCCTGTGTGTGTGCACTGTGTGGGTTTGCTGCTCAAGTCACTCACTCTGCAAGAGGGTTAGGGCTGAAAAGGGCTGTGTCGCCTCAGGTTGCAATGTGTGCTCTCTCTGTCTGCGTGAGACAGACATTTGTGTGAGGGCTGCACCAGCATCAAGCTCATCATTGGCAACACAGCTTTTTGGGGGGAGGGGAGGGGAGGGTGGGTGCATGTGTGTGTGTGTGCCGCTTCAGGCACAGCAGTAGTACTACTCCCATTGTGGCCAGAAAAAGCAGGCAGCAGCAGAGCAGACCATCTCACTCAGCGGCGGCGGCGACAACCTAATAGCTCAGTAGACCAAGGCAAACCACATATTTGGATTTGAACAGAGGAGAGCATGAAGATTAAGAAAGAAGTAAACTAGACATCACCTGACAAGCAAGCCGAAATCAGAAATAATTACATCACATTGAGAAACGCAGCAGACAGACCTTTTTTAGATTTCAGCTTCAATGCAATTGTTCATGGGAGGAAGCAATGATGACAGTTTTAGCAGGCAAGCAGGCTAGCAATTAGCGGCAAGCCCACTCAGTGACAGTGTGTGTGCCCCCCTCGCCAGGAGGCACAGGCCCATTGCACAGAGCCACTACTCTCCCCCAGGGACGTCCCTTCCAATCCTGACTGTGCCCCCCACACACGCACACGCAGCAGCCTGTCTCTGAGGTTGTGGATGGATGGTGCGCTGCCCTACGGCCCAGCCTTCAGCACTGGGCAAGTGGGTGCTCCTAGCATCAGGGGGGGGCCCACCACAGATTTCTTCTGCAGAGACAGCGACTACAGCTCCCATTGTCCCTAGTCTTGATGGTGGCCAGCCATCGGGACAGTGGGAAATGGGAGTTGTCGTCTCTCTCTGCCACATCTGTGGTAACCCCTCCCTCATGCTGGGAGCACTCACCTGGCAGTCCACCATCCCAGGCTGACAGTGCAGCGGTGCCTGTGTATGCATGCGTGTCTGGATGTGCCAGCAGCACGGGGCATGTTTTAGTGGCAGGGTGGGCTTAGAGGGATGGACTGTGACACATCTTCTGGCCAGGATGAACTGCCGTGGCGTGGGAGGCGCTACATAGGGGGGGTGACGCGAGTCACTCGCCCTCCACGGCCAGTTCGGGGTAGCCCAGCAGGGGGAGGTTGGCCTTCAAGAAGACGAGCTGCTCGACCAAATCAGCATCCAGGCGTGAGCGCAGAGGAGTCACCACGTCCCCGGCCATAGAGAACAACCTCTCGCTCGAGACGCTGGTTGGCGGGCAAGAGAGAAACCGGACAGCAACGGACGCCAAGTCCGGCCAGACTTTGCGACGCGTTGCCCAAAAGGGGAACGGCTCACTCTCCTCGTCTTCCGTCGCCTCCTCCAGGTACTGCAGAACAGTCTGCTCAGCACGGCTGGGGCGAGGGACAGGCTCCTCCCGTCTCCCCGGCATGAGACTAGCATAGCCCCTGAGCCACCGGGTGGTGGTTCGAGGTCGCACTGGCTGCTCTGCTGGTCCCACTGCCGGAGAAACCACGCCGCTGGACTGGGAAGAAGTGGGGGTGGTGGCAGTGCTGCTGCTGCTGCTGCTGCTGGGGGTGGGATGCGCAGTGCCAGCCTGCGACCAAGACCCCTCCTCCTGGTCGTCTGCTGCACCTATCCCTAGCCTCCTTTCCTCTTCACGCTTCACGTGTTCGACCAGGAGGCCCCTCCACCTGGGCAGCTCGCCAGGAGGCACAGCGCTGCCCTTCATCCTTGGGTCACAAATGCATGCCAGGACATGCCATGCAGATGCGGCCCATGGTGTCTTGAGCCGCTCAACTACCCCAGTCCTCAACCGACCTGCCAGGGCAATCGCAACCCCAGTGGTCAGAGTGGTCTGGAGATCGCTCATTGCCTTCTCCAGGAGAATAGCAGTGGGCAAAGCCAGGCTCAGCGTGGCGGTCTGAGTACACAAGTCGTTCGTTGCAGAATAGAACGGCTCTAGTACTAAGACCAGCTCGCTGATCACCGGCCAGTCATCATAGAGAGACTTGCACAGATCCAAGCAACCACGCGTCCCCAGGCTGTTGAGTGCTCCCTCTTGCTCATGCATGCGCCAGAGCAAGAGAAAGGTGGAGTTCCACCGGGTAGGAACATCCTGGGGGATTTGGTATTCGGGAAGGCCCAGCTCGATCTGTCTGGCCTTGAGCTGGCGCCTTGCCTTTTCACTCCGGTGGAAGTGGCCCGCTACCTGGCGGCAACGCTCCACCAGGGCGGCCATGGGAGCAGCAGGATCCTGACCTAAACTACTGGAAGAGCCCCGAACACGCTGGTGCTCCTTGGCCTTCTTTGGCGCCTCCTTGAGGCCAAGCGCACCCTTCACTACGAGGTTCAAGGTGTGCGCAGCGCAAGCGATGTTCACACCGTAAACCCGCCTAGCAGCCTTGGTGATGTTGGCTGCGTTGTCCGTCACCATGAAGCCCCGGCGGAGGGTTGGCTCCCCGGCCAGCCACGCCCCCACCTGCCGCTCCATGACGGCAGCCAACTCATCTGAAGTGTGGTCTGTGTCCATCGCCTCCACATGCAACACTGCCCAAGAAGGCGTGCATGCATGGGAGGAGCTGGATACAGCACCAGCAGCGCCAGATGTCCCCTCACCCCCATGCCCCCACCAATGGGCTGTCAGGGACAAGAAGGCAGTGTGCAGCCCACTGCGGCTAGTCCAGATATCCGCAGTGAAATGCACACTGGTGTTTGGCCCAGCTGCACGCAGCTTGGCCAACACGGCCCCCCTGCACGCACGGTACAGGGAGGGGACCACCCTCCTGCTGAAAGTGGTCCTTGAGGGGATCTTGTACTCCGGAGAAAGCAGCTGGAGCAGACGCCGGAAGCCGACATTGTCGACAATGGAGAACGGCTGGTCATCAAGAGCGATCATCTCACCAATGGCCCGAGTCACGAGATGAGGCTTTGGATGATCAGACCGCTTCCCAAGAGATTGCACCCACTGATGATCGGTCAGCTTTTCCTGCCTGTGGGCAAGAGCCGCTGGCCGCTTGCTACTGCTGCCACTACTACTGCTTCTGCTACCAGGTGAGGCACCGGGCCTACTGCCAGTGCCAGCAGAGGTCTCCACACCTGGGTGCTGCCGACGCATGTGCGACCACAGCCCCGAGGTTGTGAAGTGCATAGGGTCCTTGCCTCTGCTGACCAGTGCCTTGCAGTGGGTGCACACAGCATGGGTGGGATCACCAGGGCTAAGCTCAAAGTGATCCCAGACCACACTGCCAGACTCCCCAGCGACACGAGGTCGCTTTGTTGGTGGAACTTTTGCTGGTTCCTTCTCGGGCATACCACCACCAATGCCCTCAGCGCTGGCATGGGAAGGCCCAGGGGCAGGAGAAGATCTTCCCTCCTCCTGAGCCCCCTCAGATGCCAGACTGAGCCCCCCACCAACCCCCATAGTGACCGTTTGGGGGGTCCGCAAGGTGGATCTGGCTGGACTGCCAACCTCCTCCACCAGCACCACCTCCTCAGCTGCCACAGGAAGATCTTCTTCCCTGGCAATCTGGGAGGCCCCCCCCCCAATCCTGCCTGGACGCAGGCCCTGGCATAGGGCCAGGCTGACCCGAGAAGAAGTCAAGCCTGCGCGCCGAAGCAGGGCCGGGGGTGACTTGGGGAGTAGGCCCCTCTTGCCACCCCCTGCCACGACCAGCTGTAGGGAAGACAAGCCTCCCACTTACTTGCGCCCTCCCTTTTCCTGCTGTCCTCCCAACCATTGCTTTTTAAAACTTTTTAAAATTTTTCAAAATGTGAAGAAGGGGTAGTTGTCTCAGGGGGCAGCAGGTACTAGAGGGCCAGAAAAACAGTGGATGTGCTGCGGTGCCGGTGACTGCCTCCTTGCTTAGGGCTTGTTGTTGTTGTTGTTGGCACAAATGCTGCTGCTGCAAGATCCCAGTCAGAAGTTGCTTACGCCGTGCAATGAATGTGTATCACACGACGACACAGTCAGTCAGCCACAGAGGGACTGGGAGACAGTGGGAGTTACTTGATGCGCGATACAACAGAAGCAGGCTGTGCAACAAAAAAATGTAAAAATTAAAAATTAAGATACTAGCTCAGCTGCTGTGCTGTGCACAGGTGCAGGAGGAGTTATTTAAGGCTGGAGCCTTGCGCACACAGTGTGCAGTGCACTTAGTCAGTAGAAGTGAAAGTAAGTTTAGTTATATTATCTTTCTCTGACTGCTGGTCACTTTGAATGGAATAGACTGGAGAATGTATTTGTTGCAAGTAACTTGTGTTGTTGTTACTAATGTATCGAACGCACTCCACCACAGGGGAAAGTTACTCTCTCTGTGGTCTGAAAGTAGCACACAGTTACAAAAATGTTTCAAAAAATTATCTCTGTGTCAATTACACAGGCAAACAAGATGGAAAAGTAACTGTGGGCAGACTAGGCCATTAAAAATATTTCTGCAAAATACACAAAAGCAGCAACAAAAATATAAAGTTGCAGCACTACTAGGCCAGGCCACTCTCACAGTCTACTGCTACTCTACAGTTGAACCTCCTCCTAATAGCTAGCTACCGGGGAAGGTTACACACAATCCCTAGTTATTTAGAACCCTATTTATTTAAAACACTATTTAAAACCCAATCTTACAACTATCACAACACTTTAAAACCCTATTTATTTAAAACACTATTTATTTAAAACCCAATCTTACAACTATCACAACACTTTGAAACCCTATTTATTTAAAACACTATTTATTTAAAACCCAATCTTACAACAACTATCACACAACACTTATAGAGAAAAGTGAAAACCCCAAAAACCTAAAAACAGGGAAAAATTAATAAACCCCAAACGCACAGTTAAAGAATGGAACACTACAGATTAGAACACCGTGTGTGACGTGCGTGTGTCTGTGTGTTGTGTGCGTGTGTAAAATATAAAATGGCTGGGCCAATCTCACTCAGGTGTAGGCTTCTCCAACGCCGGGTCTCTGGCGTCCACCTCTGAGGGTCTGGTCTGGTGGCTGGTCACACAGGCGGGCCTGGAGTGCAGGCAGGCAGGCAGGCAGGCAGGCAGGCACAGGCAGCAGTGACTCTCCGCAGAAAAAAATTGCCCAAAAAAGTGGTTTGGCAAAAAATAGGGTGGGGGGATTCAAAAGGAGAAAAAACACCCTCCTTTCCCACCAATGGCTGCAGGCTGGCAATGCTTGCAGGCAGTCAGATGTTTAAAAAAAAAAAATCTAAAATCTATTCCTCTTCTTCTCTTCACAAAAAAGGATTAAAAAAAATGGGAAGAGGAGGTTTGCTCTGCAAGGAAGAGGTTTCCTTCCAATCCTTTCCTTAAAAATAATCTCCCCCTCTTCTAGCCCCAACAAGGATTAAAAAATGAGCAGAGGGTTTGCCTCTGCAAGGCAGAGGTTTCTTTTTTAAAAAAAATCTCACCCTCTTTTAATCCAAAAATGGATTAAAAATTGAAAAGTGGTTTGCCCCTGAAAGGAAGAGGTTTCCTTAGAAAAAAAAAATTCTCCCCCTCTTCTAGCCCCAACAAGGATTTAAAAATGAGCAGTGGGAAACCTCTGCAAGGCAGAGGTTTCTTTAAAAAAAATTTCCACCCTCTTCTCTCTTTATTTTAAAAATTGCTTAAATAAAGCAGAAAACCAACCAACAAGGCAGAGCACTGGCGTAAATGCAGAAAAACAGCACCCACAAAAATCCAAAATCAAAATGGAGGCAAGACTTACTAAGCAAGGCAGCAGATCTCTCTCTTGTGTCTCTTCTCCCACGCAAGGCAGCAGAAAGGAAGAAAATGGCTACTGGTGGCCCCTTAAATACCCACCTGCAAAGCCCTCCAAAAATCACCCCCGCCCTTGACCCTACCTCCACCTGTACCTGGCCAATGGGAGGGTGTGATTTACTATCCAAACCTTATTTGGTCATTTTCCTCTGCAGGTAGGAACTTTTATTTTCAATTGAGGTGAATGGGAAAATTTTTCTGCATTGAAGTCAATGGAGAAAAAAGGCGGGAAATTCAAAGAGCTGTCAGAATTAAAATGGAGGGGGAAGAAGAAGGCAATTCTGCAGCCACAAAATGGAGGCTGCAGACATGCCCACGGAGGTCCGAATCACCCGAATTTTTTTTCACGAAATCGGGGTGATTCGGATCGGGCACAGAAATTTTCGGAGGTGCGCAGGGGTGATTCGGATCGGCTCCGAATCACCCGAAATTCGTTGTTTCGGGCACAGAACGATCTGTGCCCGAAACGAAATGCACATCCCTAGGAAAGAGGTGATTGTGTGGAAGCAAGGCAAGAGGAAAACTGGGTAGCTTTTCCTCCTACCTTGCATCCACATAATAACTTCTACCCAGGTTTTCCTCCTACCTTGTTTCCATATAACCCAAAATTGGGAGCACACACACCTCCCAAACCCAGGTAGAACACAATTTTTGATTGTGTGCATGACCTCACAGTCTTGAATAAGTATATACTCTCCTATGAAACTAAATTTCTTGATATGCTTAACAGAAAAAGCAAAAGCAAGATAGATATTTTGCATTTGGCTGAATATAGGTTGCTTACATGTGAAAAATAGGTTCTTTGGTGGTCACTTTTCAAACTGTATTTTTGAATTGATCAGCACCAGATTTGAAGAACTGGTGGCACTTGTCACCTAGCAGCTCTGTCCCAAATTTCAGGCAGATTTCAAAAATGGAGCTTTTCAATGGAAAAGTTTGGAACGTATGACTCATACAGTATTCTGGGCTTATAATGGCAAAATATAGCTTTTACACCTTACCTTAACTGTACATGCATGATAATATCATATCTTCAGTTACTTGAAGATAGCAGCCTGGCTGCATGTTTTTCTGAAGCCTTTCTCCACGTACATGCAAGTTAAGTGGGACAAGAAGAGAGAGTGCCCTTTTGGTGGTGGCACTTGGTTATCACACCTGTTTTTACTTTCCCCATTCTCTTAAAATAATTGAAGGAAAAAGAGACTCCCTGATGCATGGGATTGGACTTTTTAAAATCTGCCAATTTAACTGTTCTTTTGTTTTTGTTTTTAGGAACTCTTTGGTTTTATATTGTTACATTTTCATTGATTGCAGTTTCATAACTTTGACATACCAAATTGTCCTGGTGAAGCTCTGGCCACAGCTATTGGCTAGCAAACCTCATGAAGACTTTGGCTGACATCCTGACTACCAAAGTGTGTGATAAAAAGGACCTCTGAGCATGCAGCGGAACTGTCCCTTCCCCCGATGGCAGTGATATGTTTATGCTCTGACAAATGGCTTTGGGAGAAGGGCCCACTGGCTCTGTTGTGCAAAAATACATGCATAAGGGGACTGATGGAGCTGCCGGGACTCTCCCACGGCATGGTCAGAGGCAGTGATCTCTCTAAGAGGGATTCCCAGATGTTGTTGACTACAACTCCCTTAATCCCCAACTGCAATGGCTTCGCTTTTGCTTGGGGATTCTGGGAGCTGTAGTCAACAACATCTGGGAATCCCTCTTAGAGGGAACGCTGGTCAGAGGTGCTATTCACATATTTAATTAGGATGTCATTCTTAAACTCACCAAAACCCAACCTATCCCAAAGAAGCAGTTGCCACCACCCATTGAACAAAACATCAGTGGGACTCTCAGGGTCAAGACAAGAATGGGGGATGAGATACAGGTGAAATTCGGAAAATTAGAATATCATGCAAAAGTCCATTAATTTCAGTAATGCAAATTAAAAGGTGAAACTGATATATGAGACAGACGCATTACATGCAAAGCGAGATAAGTCAAGCCTTAATTTGTTATAATTGTGATGATCATGGCGTACAGCTCATGAAAACCCCAAATCCACAATCTCAGAAAATTAGAATATTACATGGAACCAAGAAGACAAGGATTGTAGAATAGAACAATATCGGACCTCCGAAAAGTATACAGTGTACTGTGCTTGATTGGCCAGCAAACTCACCTGACCTGACCCCATAGAGAATCTATGGGGCATTGCCAAGAGAAGGATGAGAGACATGAGACCAAACAATGCAGAATTGCTGAAGGCCGCTAATGAAGCATCCTGGTCTTCCATAATACCTCATCAGTGCCACAGGCTGATAGCATCCATGCCACGCCGCATTGAGGCAGCAATTGCTGCAAAAGGGGCCCAAACCAAGTACTGAATACATATGCATGCTTATACTTTTCAGAGGTCCGATATTGTTCTATTCTTCAATCCTTGTCTTCTTGGTTCCATGTAACATTCTAATTTTCTGAGATTGTGGATTTGGGGTTTTCATGAGCTGTACGCCATGATCATCACAATTATAACAAATTAAGGCTTGACTTATCTCACTTTGCATGTAATGCGTCTGTCTCATATATCAGTTTCACTTTTTAATTTGCATTACTGAAATTAATGGACTTTTGCACAATATTCTAATTTTCCGAGTTTCACCTGTATACTATGCACAGAATATACCCAAGCCAAAATGCCTAAGTGCTTTAAATAGCTACAGGATTTATTTAGGATAATTGACCCAAGGATATAATGGGCACTCGGATATTATGTTGGTACCTAATATAGTATACAACCATAGAGTAGTCTTCTTACTTTTGCAACTGACACTTCCACCTCTCACTCACTCTCACTCACTCTCACCCAAATTCCACCTCTTTCTCCAGTTGTTACTAATCTTGGTTCTCACTCATCTTTTCATTACAGAAACTTATTTTTATACACTGCTAGTTGCCCTGGAAAAACACTTTTAAAGAAAAGGATATACATTTCTTGAATGAATGAGTGAATGAGTGAGTGGATGAATGAATGAATGAATGCTAAATTTAACCTAGACACCATTTCTGTTTTACAAAAATATCACATGTCATGAAAGGGGAGAGGTCCAAACCCAATCTTCTTCTTTTTATATGTTTCTGTTTAAATCTCTTTCATAAAGCCAGTATGCTTGATGTGTGGGTTTACTTCAAAAATTAAAGTACAGCAAATACATATATCAACAACATTACCTAATGAGAGATAGATGCCCAATTTCATTGCAGGGGTACTGCAATTTATCATACTCACACATGTGGACTACTTAGTCTGTCAGCTATAATATATGATTTCTTTGAGGCATTATGGCATATGTTCTATTTATTCTTCCACGACAGTGAAAATATTAATGTTTTTCTACTACATTTAAGTCAGATAGCTGTGAGTTTAAGATGTCCAGAACACTATTGACTAAATACAAAGAAATATAAGGATGTCAAAAGTAAATAAATGATCCATCCAGAATAAACTGAACAACAACAACTGAGGAATGTTTTGACAGGAAACAGAATGAGAAATTACAGCAAATTACTAAGCTAAGGGGAATTTGTACAAGAGAGAAAGGAGAGGAAGAAAACTTTCTGTCTGTCTACAGCCAGTGTGATATTGTAAGGGTACATGACCATGTGGGTGGGTGGGGGAAAAACTATTCCAAACTTACCTTCCCCACAGACTACAGCAAAAACGTTACTGGCAGCACAGATGATCTGTGCTGCACCAAACAGAGTGGTTCTCTGGAAGCCAGGATGACACGTCTTGGTATCTGAGAATCCCACAATGCACCACACGCTGAGTACAGTGCATTGAGGAATTCCCCCATCAGATGGGTGCTCTAGGCACCCATCTCTGTGTCTCCTCAGGCTGAGTGGAGTCCAAGGAGACACACAATCCTGGCAGCCGGGTCAAGGGAGCACACGCTCCCTTTAACTTCATTCTGCTCAGAGCCAGGCTTAAAAGTAAGATTTGGCTGGGTGGGAGTGCATGTGGATCCACATGGATGCCAGTGGTCTACATGCTAGGCTGCTTGTGAGAACAGCCTCAATGTTTACAGTGTTGGACTAGACTGGTGAAACATGGGTTTAAATCTAATTTTTTGTCATGAATGACTATGTGACCATGGGCTGATTGCTCTCTCTTAGCCTAATCTAACTTATAGAGTTGTTCTGAAGAAAAATACCAAGGGGTGGTGGTGGGGAGAATCTTGTAGGCTACTTTGAACTTGAGTAGAAGAAATGCAAAAAAAAAAAAAAAAATGTAGCTAATACATTTATTTCAATAACACATGATGTTACTAATTCCAGACATTCAAATAACTCACATTTTCCCCTCCCTCAAAATAGCATCATATGGAATTGCTAGATACTATTATTATTATTTTTACATTTATATCCTGCTCTTCCTCCAAGGAGCCCAGAGCGGTGTAAAGTTTCTCTTTCACAACAACCCTGTGAAGTAGGTTAGGCTGAGAGAGAAGTGACTGGCCCAGAGTCACCCAGCAAGTATCATGGCTGAATGAGGATTTGAACCCGGGTCTCCCCGGTCCTAGTCCAGCACTCTAACCACTACACCACGCTGGCTCACTACAGAATTAAAGACCTCCATAGATGCATCTCTCTTCTCTTCTCTTCTCTTCTCTTCTCTTCTCTTCTCTTCTCTTCTCTTCTCTTCTCTTCTCTTCTCTTCCACTATGGAAATCAGAAGTGGTCCAGTTCTACCTTACACATTTCTTGACCTTCCTTGGTGATTTTTTGCTCGACAGTCCTAATCATATCGTCTTTTGTGAAGACCTCTTCAGATGCAACAATAAAATAAAGACCTTTTTCAGGTTCACAAACGCAGTATTATGCAAAAATATATATTAAAATAACCCCAAATGAAAACTAACAATCAGTATATATAAACAGATTGGATCATGTAATCCCACCATTTAATCAGCTGTAGATATTAAATAATGTCATTTCATCAGTATCGATACTGATCCAACTTGCTAAAAAACCATATAATAAACATACACTAAAAATTACATATAAAATTACATATAAAAGTAATATATAAATGTACAAACAAAGTCTCATTAAAAGTCTAGAAGTTCCATTTGAAGGTGTATCTTGATTTATATAGTCAGAGTCTATACATGGACCTTACTCTGGTTCGATGTATCTGTCCCAAGTTCCACTATGCAGTGCCACCGAGTGTTGGAAAATGTGTTCAGTGTTCTTTTCTATTGGGGCACAATACATATGAAGATAACTTCTCTGACGAAAATATATTTGATGCTTCTTGGAGCTACGCCAGACATGTACTGGCACCTTTGCCTTCTTCAGTGGCATAATATGGAGACTCCCTTCATAATCTACACAATCTGCACAAAAAAAAGAGTTGCTTTTAAAAGCACCCTTTCACCATGGTATGGTTCTCAATATGATCCACACATGTTCCAACTGGAGGTTGCTAAATGGCCATATCCTTAATGTAGTACATTGAAGTTGATAGTCACTAGAATTATGTTTTTGTAACTTGATTGATTGTTTAAGAGTTGTATCTAAACAATCATGTTCTTTCTTTCCTTTTTTCTCTTTGTCTTTTATAAAATTAAAAAAATTAAAGAAAAGAAAAGAAAACCATCTTTTCAAAATACTCCAGCATGATTGCTACATCAGCTCCTCCCCGTACCACACCATATCATCCTCAAGGTAATGATCAAGTAGAGAGAATGAATCGAACATTACTGGCTATCTTGCCAATTTTGCCAGAGAAAGAAAGAGTCCCTTCACAAGATGGTCCATGGAACATGACTGCAATTGTACACACTATGAAGCCACTATGTCAAGGGCTGACTTTCAATAGATCGCAGTGAGGGAGCTGCTCTGCTTTGTAAGAATCCTTGACCCAGAATCAGGCCATCTACAAATGATTTAGCACCAGGTTCCCCATGAACGTGTGGTGTGCTGCAGGTAAGAGGCGGCTGACTTCCAACTGTGCTCTACTCCTGAGGTGGATGGCTGTTTGCACTGGCTCCCTGAGGCCTGGTTATCCAAGGCCAACCAAGGCTCCATGGTGCTGCGGTAGCATTAGTGAGTGTGAATGAAAGTGTTGTACCAGTGCCAATGTGCCTAGTTCAACAACTGGATTCTCCCTCTTTTTATATGTAGATCACCATGTTTACCAATAGATATTGCATTTGGGTTTTCTTTGAGCACTGCAACTGCATCAAAAGGCCATATACAGACAGATGGAAACAACAGAAGAAGGAAGCATATGAATTGGCATAACATTATTCCCAAACATCTATTATCTATGGAAATTCTGTTATGACCAGGAAATATGGTGCTAACCTTAGCCCTGGAGACAGGGTGCTAGTTCAGAATCTTTTGGGAAGAGGAAGCCCTAGGAAACTGAAAGCTTACAGGGAAGACAAAATACATGTCATGCTCCAGAGGAAAGGTGATGACCCTGTATATGTGGTGCAACGGGAACATTAGGGTCCTTCATCCCCGTCACCTTTTAATACAGGAGCAAGCTTCCGTCAGCAATACATTTTACACAAGACATCTGTGAATCCCCGCTCTAGTGAGTCAGACACAGACTCCAACTCTTCAGATGATGATCATCATCTATATTATGCCCCTCTACCACACACAGGACTCATAAAGCACATACAGCACTCTTGACTCAAGTGCACCAGCTTTTTCTCCTTCTGATGAACCAGAGCTTACTCCTGCCACGCCTGATCTTCCTGACACTGCAGATCAACCTATGGATTTACCCGAAGAACATGTAGAAAGGCTGGAATCTTATTCTGGACTTGAGTGTGGGGAGCTGCCAGAGACGGAGTCTGCTGGATGTCATCCAAATGTGGCAGACCATTCAGTGAGAGTCAAACAGACCCCCCATGTACTGACCTATGACCAGTTAGGGATGCCCTCTTGCTAGCACCTTCCTTCAACTGTAACAAAAATTGCTGTTCCTTGGTGTTATCCACAAAGTTATGTACCATATTATGGTCCCAGTATTTTATCCTGGTTGATATGTACTAATGTAAAATAAGGGGTATATTTTTGAGGTGGGGAAGAGTGTAAAAGGAATAGAAATGTAATCTAGTCTGGTTAAGGCTTTGTTGGTATTGATTGTTAATACAATACTGTCACTTTAAAAAGGAAAGCCTAGTGGAGCTCTGGGGAAAGTTGTGAAGCAATAAATCTTTGATTTATTATCATTTATTATTTACATTGCTTTATAATCTCCTTGGATTGTGGTGTAACATTTAGAATCATGTCTAATTTGGCCCTAAAAAGAAAAAAATAATCCAAAAATCCTGTTTTAGAAGAGGTAACTTTGAGAGAAAGAGAAGCTATCCAATAGGAGATAGCTGTAACCCTATTTACACATCACAGTATGTACAATTTGTGAACAGTGTATGAATGTACAAATCTCAATGCATTACATTCAGCACATGTACAGTAGTACAGTTCCTATTTTTACTCTGTAGTGTGTGTGTGTGTGCGCGCTCTACTGAGGTTCACTTTAAAAATGAACATGTACAAAAATATGTACATGCATACAGATACCTGTATGCATGTACAACATACTGTCTGAATAGGGCTAGAGAAGGTGAAGAAATCTTTGCAAGAGGAGCCAGGGAAAGGACTGAGCCAGAATAGTACATGATGTATCTATTTATAATGGAAGTTCATCATGACAACAGGTTTTGTGAGAAATGATCCTCCTTCATCATAAAACTGGGGGCATTTGGAACGAATTCAGAGAGTGTACTTTTTGAATTAGCCAAACAAGGCAAGGTTTGCTAGGTGAGCAATTATTTTAGCACAAACAAATCAAGCAACATCTCTGGATGGCTGAGATTGAGATGAACCTCAGTTGGTCACAATTAGTCACTTGCTTGATGTTGACACATGGTTTACAATAATTGGCTGCTTATTCCACAGAACTGATGCACACAATTAGCAGAAAAACAGCATCCATTCCTCTAAGTGTGACAGGAAATATATTTTTCTTTTGCACAAGAAACGTAGGCTAATAAGGGACTCAATTACAGGCATCCTGGTAGATATCGCTAAGGCATTTAATATAATCTGGCACAAATATTTAGGTCTCATGAAATCTATAGATGCCTTGCATTCATAATATCTGGTGCAGTATATGAACTGAAATGTTCTGTAAAGCATTTTTAATATGATGCCATGCATCCATTTTACAGGTACTTCATTTCACTGTGACGGCTTCTAGTTTTGAAGGGTTATAACAGGTGCTATTGAAACCATATCCCATATTCTATTATATTGTGAGTTATATAGTATAGGGATTTTCAAGAGCATTACATTTCTCTGTTTTTAATTAATTTTCCAGGCCACACAGATTTATTTTATGTATGCTTTTGTTGTCCAACCAGAAATATGAGATCTCCCTAAATGTCACTAAGTTTTGTCTGATTGCTATAAAATTAGGCAACAAATACTAGCTTCCTCATAGTTGGTACAGGTTGAACGTAAGGGGCTTAAACTCACTCTGTATAGTACAGGTAGATACTGTTAGGCATAGTTCTCATGTCAATTGTGCTTATTGTATTATGTTCACACACCCTTTCCCCCCGTTTGACCTGTATCAGGGTTGTTTGCTGGTCTGAATCAATTATTGATTGACTGATTGAAGGGTTATTGAACAAACCCTTATCGTAAACCTTTCTAGGGTCTTATCTAGCTTTTTATACAATATGGCAAGTCAAGAGGGAGAGAGTTCAAAGGACACTTATTTAGGCTTGGGATTTCTAGCTTCTCATGCAGTTCATTGTTTGAATCACATGTGGCAGAAAGAGGAAGTAGAATCCTCTGCCAAAACAACAACAACAACAACAACTCCTCCCTGCAAATTAAAAAAAACAACCCAAAACCTAGCACACCAGGGAAAATGTTTATAGAAGGCCAGCTTGATGGTGTGCTAGTTTTCTACTTGCAGATATAGGGTTTTTCCCCAGCCCAATCTGCAAAGTAGTATCACAGTCTGTTCTACCACCTTAGCATTCTGTGTCCTACTATTTCATTCCTAATTCACTCCGCTCCTGTGTAGACCAGATCCAAGCTCTGGTCATTTTTGCTAATCAATCCATCCTCTTCTTATAGAAAAACCATCTATCCTGTTTTTCTGGAACTCTGCTCCCACCCCTATACACACCTCCAACTTTGACCAAATGAAAAGAGGGTCGTTCCTCTGTACAGGTAACATTGTCACCAGGGGAGTAGCAAGGTTAGAGTGGGCTTAGGGACAAAAAGTGAAGATGGGCCCCCTTGCTCCCGATCTTCTTTGTTTTTCCCCTCCCCCATATATTTTTTGCAGAAAAACTGTAAGGACACAATGAAAACAAGATACTTAGAATGCCCTTTCTTTCTATGCATATAATATTACACCCTCGTCAAAGATCCATACACTTTCACACACATACTTGTGCACACATATTCCTCTAGCTCAGAAACATTTTTAACATTTGTCTACTACTGTGACCTGACATATGCATGCATACAACCTCTAGCAATGTCCTATCCCTATTTGCCCATTTGTGCTCTCTCTCTCTCTCTCTCTCTCTCTCTCGCTGTCTCTCAATCTCTCTCTCTCTCGCACACATACACACACACGGTTCATGAATGTAGGATGGAGAAAAATACATATTGGGTTCTGAGGGAAGAAATCACATTCACAGAAAAAACAGATAAGGGTTTGTTTGTTTGTTTGTTTGTTTGTTTGTTTGACTTTCCTTTCCAGTTCTCCTTGTGGCCATGCTTCCTTCCTGCTACCTTGCCAACTCTGCGTTGAACTGCCGAGTGGAGGAGGAGCACAACTCAAGGAAGACCAATATCTGGGCTGGTTTAACCCTTTCCTTTCTCAGCAGCTGTCATCCTCCTGCCTGAAAAAAGAAAACAGCTCACTGGCTGTGATTGGGAGACATGCAGCTGGAGGGTGGGGAGAGAAACATTTTGGGGGCAATATCATACCCTGGCCATGGGTCTGTAGAGCCTTGTGGGGCCCTTTGACCCTCTGGGCCTGGGTGCAATTGTACCTCCTTGTTCAATAGACTCTACACCCCTGATTTTCACACTAAGAGTCACTGATTTTCACACTAAGAGTCACCCAATCTTCATTGTACCCCTACTCCACATCGCTGTAGGCTCTTATATACCTGCTACATGTTGCAGTCATTTATTCTCCAACAGCCTATCTTGTGCCACCACAGGGCAATGTCCAGACTCAGTTAATCAAGATTAAACCCTGCAGAGGTTAATGGGTCTTAGGTTTGTCATGATTCATGTCTCATTGATTTCAGTGATGGAAGGCTTCCCCACGATCAATCTGGCCACACAGTCTCAAGCACGGAGCAAATTTTGAAAATTTGCTTGCCCTCTGGGAGTGCCTTCTGTCACTCAAAAATGTGTTACTGAGGGTTGCACAGCTTTGAGGGACATATTTCTGGGTGGCACAGGGTACTCCTGGAGCCAGAAAATCATCAAAATTTACTCTCCCCCCGCTGTGCAACTGAGGCTGTGTAGTCGCAGCACACCTATGTAACTTTTCCTCCTGCTGGTGTGCCTTTCTTTCATGCTACCGGAAGGCTGCTCCAGATATCTGTCAGTAAGTATTTACATGCATGCGCACTAAGGAAAAAATTCATCTCCATGCTTTCTGAGGTTTATCTTCTGCAGCCTTGGGTTCTAGAAGTGTGAATAACAGCTATTCTTGGGCATGTGTGTGCACATACTTTTTTTTTTTAAACCCATCAATTCCAAACAGCTTTCCAATAGGCAAAAGAGGAATTCAACAGGTTCCTATTTACCATCAATTTCCCAGGGACATATATCAGAATACTAGGACCGTCCCTGGCAAGTAGAAATAGTTCGGATGTACACCTTCCTAGTTCTCAAACTCTTTCAACACAGTTATTTTAATGGAAGTTTTGACAACTTCTGGCCAGGTTTCCCTTTCAGTCCTGAGAATGATGCAGGTGCTTCTGGGAACTCTGGAGTCTTGGAAAAGACTACAGTTCCTAGAAGCAACTGTGCCATTCCCAGAACTGCAGGGAAAACCCTCCTGATGTTGTTCTAAATCTCCAGCTTCCACAGCTCCTCACTTCTGGGAGCAAGATGAAGGGCCCTTTCTCACAATCAGCAGCCAGTTAAAGCAGGCCAGTTAAGTAGGGCTAACGGAGAACCCAGGAGGGAGGGTGCACGGGGAGTAAGACTACAGAAGCTTACTTCCCCTGAAGATGACTGGGCCATTGTGTGCCCAGACAATCTGCTGCTGCCCCAGTAGCGCAGAGTTCTGTGGGCTGGGATGTGTCATCCCGCCTACCAGAAATCCCACAATGCACCACATAAGTGCATAAGTGGGGATCCCTCCAGTGATTGGCAGATGCCCCTCAGTGTCTCAGTGCCAGCTGAAAGCAGCTCGCACTGACACATGGTCAGTTAAACAGAGTTAAGGGAGAACTCGCTCCTTTAACCTAATTTTTCAGCCAGGCTTCATAGCCAGGTTGGTCGCCAAGGTCCCAATGGGAGTCACAGAGTTCCAGGCAGTTCTCAGGCTTGGCTGCTCCTTGAAGCATCTTCAGGTGTCTCCTGCTTGGTTATAAGCACCTTTAGGGTCAGGAGAGTGGTGGTGAAGGGAGAGAGGATGGGCTGAATCACAGTGGCTTACCTTAATGGCCAGATCTACTTCAATTTTGCCCAAACCGAATGACGGTTTGGGTCAAATCCTAATAAGCCCCTGGGGTTTTGTACAACCCTAGCTGACAGTTAAAAGGACAGAACTAAAGCTGACAATTAAAAAGGACAGATATCTCACAAAATTGACCAAATACCTTCAGCTTCTCACTCCTGAAACATCCATGTCTGCCAAGCATAAAGAGAGGATGCTAAGCAAAATGCATCAGGCGGTGAACATATCTAGTCAGGCGGCTTTAACCAATCAGTCAGTAGTGCTTCTCCTTCTCATAAGTATGAGTAAATTGACTGAAGGACAAGGTGGAAGTTGCTTAGAGGTTTACTGCTTTTTTAAATTGCTCATTAGAAGCAGAAAGGTTTGTATCCGACTGAGCAAAAACATGCTTACGTGTTTCAGTGCTCACTACCCCTGTTTTAAGTGCATCAAGAAAAGTAGATACAGCAGATTTTTCTAATGAATGCATAAATTGTTGGCCAGCAAGATGGTGCTGTGAGAAGAATATTTGATGTCGGTTGGCTTTCTCATTTGAATGAAATGAACATCACCCAGATTACCATGTAGCTAAAGAGAACAGTGAACTATGCATCAGCTTATATTGCCAGATGTCTCTGCTTTTTTCTGGGTGACTTTATTAGCCAGTTCAACTGAGTTTTAGTTTCATCAATAACAAGAATGAGGTTGCTAAAAACAGTTTCTAAATTCTTACCAAACATTAGTCTTCCGAGAAAGCAAAAATGATTTTTTTAAATTATCAGGCTTTTTGATGTTAGTTAAAATCAATTTGTTGGTTCTGAAGAACGTGACCTGCAACTAAATTTTATTCACATTTGAGAAGCTGTAAATGAGTAATACTTTCACAATTATATCTTAAAAATGCTCCTACATCAGAATTGCTTTTTGATTTCAAAGATTTTGGCACCTCTGGTTGGATTCCTCTGAGGACCTACAGAATTCCTTTCCACCAATTGAACAAATACTTCAAGATAATGGCTGACATACTGCACAACAGTATCTCAGTCTACTAACATTTGCATGTGCACAATATGCATAAGTTACACAAATACAAAATTTCCACAAATTGTGTTACACAAGAGTAAGGCCATTATATCCAACATGCTTGCTCTTGGGCAACACAATTTGTGGAGCTTGTTAAAATGCAATGTTACTAGGTCAACTACAGTTGTGAAATATGTCAGCCAATGTCCTTCAACATATACAGAGTGCTTTTCTTGTGTGAAGTGAATATTCTTCTATCTCCCCAAAGACTGTCCAGCTGTTTGGTATGTGGCACCTTGCCTTGAGTCAATCAATCAATCAGCCTTTATTATGGTCAAAGACCAGCAGAAGAAAAGCAACTCATACATTAAACAACATATGATTATATACCAAATATGCAGATTTAACAGCTACTCATGAATGCATCACTAAAATATTACAAAGGTGATACAATCACCTTTGGCAGGATCTATAAGCTAAGACAACAAATTTGGCTATCTTGTATGTAACATCTGTTTGTTTATAATTTAAAAGAAACAAAACATAAAATTCCTCAGAATGACCTGGAAAATATTTTAGCAAGGCTGAAATTAACTTAATACACAGGTTGCTATAAAAGATACAATTGAGGAAAACATGACCAATGGTTTCAACAGCAATGGTTTCAACACCTGGCGCCTCAAGGACAGGTATTCTGCATAAAAAGGATATTTTTGTACCTGCCATCTAAAAGTGCTGATGGACAGGCATGAAAGTGGGCTTTGGAAAAGACCCTCCAGTATTTAGGCAGATCCAAGGTGATCAAATAATTAGCCAGTTCAAAACTATGATTCTGTTTGAGGGCTCTATAATTTCTGGAAGCTTTACTTATGTCACTAGGAAATTCCACATCCATAATACATTGTTTGAGGGTTTCTTTAGCTCTCTCAAAAGCCAGAGGTAATAGGTATTCAGCCAAGAAGCCATACACTGACAATTTCCTTGCAAATATCCTTCTTCCAACTTGAGTGAAAGTTATCATTAAACGTTAGAGGAGCCAGTCCTACTGTGGTAAAATTTAACTTTAGCCAATATATGAGCATAGACATCCAGACTTTGGCTTCAACCTTCATCAATCTGGCCTCCAAACTCAAAACTGCATTTGAGGGTATGAATCATCTTAGGGTATGAATCAATGCTCTTAGAAATCTAGATTGTGTCCTTTCAAGCATGGCAACATTAGTACAGGGCCCTAATTGGGAGAAATAAGGTAGCTGCACCAGTGACTTAGCCACAAATAATTTAATAGCTGCTGGTAAATAGTTTCAACGCTTTCAATGAAAAAAACTTAGAATGGCTGCGGCAATCCTTTGAGCCAATGCAGTTACATAGTTGGCCTGGGCCATCTTCCTCCCTGAGGACTGAAAAACAACAGCCAAGTACATAAAACAGTTTACCTGTTTGATGGGATGGCGATTGATACTCCACTTGTGAATCCCTGGTCTTTTTGCAAAGACCATGATCTTTGTCTTGGTAGCTGATTGCCATATGTTATTTTAAAAAATATTGGGCAAGAGCTTTGAGTGCTCTCTTAAAACCAACTGACATCTGTAATAAATTCATAGCATCATCTGCATATAGCAGAATAGACGAACACTTGTCCACTAACTTTGGAGTGTGTAAATTCAAACACTGCAGTTGTTTGACTAAGGAGCGGATATAGATGTCAAACAAGAAGCGGGCTAATATACAGCCCTGTTTAATGCCCCTTTGGGTGGGAATAGGATTGGAGAGTTGGCCCTGCTGATTACACCTAACCATCAGACTTTTGTTCTCATAAAGTTTGTAAATGAGTAGTAAAAGATGTTATCAATTGTGGAATCTGTATGTTTGCCCCATAAAATGTCTCTAGAGATTGAACATAAGAACAGCCTTGCTGGATCAGTCCCAAGGCCTATCTAGCCCAGTATCCTGTTTCACACAGTGGCACATCAGATGTCTTTGGGAAGCCCACAGGCAAGAGCTAAGGGCATGCCCTCTCTTCTGCTGTTACATCCTTGCAAAACTGGTATTTAGAGGCATCTTGCCTCTTAGGCTGGAGGTGGCCTATAAGACTAGTAGACACTAATAGAACTGTCTATCCATGAATTTATCTAAATCCCTCTTAAAGCCATCCAGGTTGTTGGCTGTCACCACATATTGTGGCAGAGAAATCCATAGATTGATTATGCATCAAAGATGGAATCAAAGGCTACCTTGAAATCTATGAAGGCTGTATAAAGTGACTTACTGGAATTAGAAGAGTAACTATTTCCCCAACAATTGTTGCAAAACAAGCCCATGATCCATGGTGCAACATCCTGATCTAAATCCTGCTTTTCCTCCTCTAAGATTTTTTTTTGATCTATCCAATCCTGTAATTTCCATCACAGGTACCTGACATATGATTTACTGATTATATTTAGCAGACTAATTGGTCTATAATTAGCAGGACCATCCTGTTACTTTTTAAAAAACGGAATAACAATAGCAACTATCTGTGCCTCTAGTTGTCTCTTTTTTCTCCCTCCCTCCTCCCCCATTCTTGGCTCTCCCCCAGTTCCCCCCACCAGCCACTGTTTTCTCTCCCCCAGGCCTCTCCCGGCTACCACTGCTTTCTCTCCCCCCTTCCGCCACTGCTCTCTCCCCCTGCCACCACCACTTTCTCTCGCCCTGGCCACTGCTGTTTCCCTTCTGGCTGCCACTGCTTTCTGTCCTACCCAGCTGGGTAGGAGACTTACTTACTTACCCCCCTGGCCACCGCTGCTTTCTCTCCCCCTGGTTACTACCAGTTTGTCTCCCCGCAGCCAAAACTGTCCCCCCCCGGCCACCACTGCTTTCTCTCCCCACCATCTGCCACAGCCTTCTCTGCCCCCCTGGCTGCCGCCACTGCTTTCTATCCCCCTCCTGGCAGCTTGCTTATGAACTCTCGTGAGAGCTGCCAAGCACAGGATTAACCACAGGTATGTCTTAGTGAATTATATATATAGATAGATACCCCAGTCGCTGGGTAGGTGACCAGTTTTATCAATATAAGAGAACAGAGATGCCCAAATAGGAGCCCACCAGCTGGTATTGGTCTCAATTAATTCAACTGGAATATTATCATTGCCTGGAGCTTTGCCACTTTCCAGTTGGTCTATCAGTTTTAAAAATCACTTGTTTTCATATAGTGTCCAGAAGTGGGTCTCCCAGGCTCCTACTGGGATGTGTCAGGCACCTTCAGTTTACATGCACTGGGAGACCAGAGCAGGCACAAGTTTGCTCTAGGCCCTAGGACAAGGCTAGGCACTGAAATTTCCTAATGATGTGCAGGCATCATGTACCTCCCCCGCCCATGACTCACTGGGTGGATAATGGCAGGATTTCATCCCCTACCCATCAGCCGAGAACATTTTGTTTCATAGGAGTCTAGGACAAAGTTCATTGGCTTATGAGGAAGGTGCGACAAGGAGAAGCTGCTGTACGAGTCACATGTAGGGTTAAGAAAATAAAGAGTTACCGTATGACTGCTGTGCAAGGCAACTTGTACAGTGACTTCTCTGCCATGCAAGTGTTGGATGGATCCTGTTGAACCCTTGCAAGGGCGTTACACTCCAGGAAGTGGTGGGGAGCAGAATGCTGGAAAGATGTTGTTGCCCAACACTCTTCTCTTCTCCACTTCTTCTTCATTGCCCTCTTCATTGAAGCAGCAGGGTGGGCACTCTCATGCCACTGAGCCAGACAGCAGCCGTGGTAGGCAGGTGGAGTGAATGCTCTTAATGCATTGAGCTAGAGCAGGGGGAGGCAAACTTGACTCTTCAGTTGTTGTTAAACTGCAATTCCCATCACTCCCAGACCCCAGCCACAATACATTGTAGCTGAGGATGATGGGAGTTGTAGTTCAACAGCTGGAGAGGCAAGGTTGCCTACCCCTAAGCTAGAGGGTGATGGTGAGGAGGCACAAGAGGCATTGACACCCCTTTTCAGGTGCCTAAAGACCGTGACCTGCCCCTGATCTCTCTTGGTAGTGGAGTATGCATGTGTTTGTATCCACAGTTCATGCAGAGTGCACTACACTACAAATGCAGCTGCTATTGCTAAGTGACACCTTAATACACACGTGTGCACTATGACAGTGCACAGATGTGCACAGAAAAAGAGTTGGATTTTTTAAATGGCTTTTTATTCCTCAGTTTTGGCAACCAGACAAGAGTAAAATTCGGCTCAGGCCTGTAAAATTATTTCTGGCAAGCGGCTTTATCCTAGATGTTCCCAACAAGGGAAAGCTTGGAGTCATTTCATGACCTATGTATTTAGTAAACATGTGCTGAGACAGTTACATTTGCTTGCTATAGATGTTTGTACTGAGAGCTTAATCCTTTGCTCACTACTCAAGAGCCATTCTGCAAAGTGTTTACTCAGTAGTATACATACAGTGAAATTGATCACAACAGTTCCTGCGTTGGTAATACTTTTGTGACATTTGCTTACAAAGCTCTGGCATGGATGGAAGGCTCCCAAAGGACAGCACAATTTGAAAATGAAGAACAGTCATGAACTAAGAACAGCTCTTTCTCTTTCATTGTTGTTGGTTTTTAAGGCACTCTGTCTGTTCCCTTGGACTGTTTAAATTGTTAGTAACAGGAGAAGGAGAAGCTGCAGATACACTTACGACAAGAAAAATTTCTACATCCTCTATGAATTTTTCTTCTTTAGGAGCATTCCCATAATCTGAGGAAAATATATTCTGGATGTGTCCGTAGACTCTACTTTGCTGCTATTTTAAAGTAAAAATGAGTCCATAACTAGAAGATGACTTATTTAATGTCACATCTAATTTGGCCTCAGTGATTCTAATAGATTGTGTTGCTGTGGCGGTGTCAGACCTGACTGGTTTTCAGATATTTGTAAGTGGTTTCACCATTTTAAATTATTTTAATAATCCTTGTTTTTCTGTTGATATTTTTATGCTGGCTATTGTGGGCCATCTTGGATATATGGTGGGATGTAACTTGGGGAAATAAGTAAAACTATCTGGGCCGGGCACAGAGTATCTGTGCCTCTAGTTCTCCCCCTCCTTCTTCCCTCCCTCTGTTCTCAGCCCTGCCACAGTCATTTTAATTCCCCGCCTGCCACCGCTGCTTTCTCCCACCCACCCACCCGCTACCACTGGTGTTTTCTTTCCTTGCCCTCCACTGCCATTTTCTCGCCCCCTGCCCACCCGCTGCCCACCCACTGCCACTATTTTCTCCACACCCCACCTGCTGCCACCATTTTCTCCCCTCTTGCCCACAAGCCTGTCCGCAGCTGCTGCCACTTTCTTCTCCCCCTTCTGGCATCTTGCTCATGAACTCTTGTAAGAGCTGCCATGCATGGGACTATATAGATAGATAGAAGTGGAGAATTCTCCAAACTCACCACTGCAATTTTAGCATGCTTTTACATTCCCATCAATTTGAATATCTGCAGTGAGTACACAGAAGTGTCAATACTCTACCTAAAAATAGCCTAAGCATCTGGCACTTTGCAATATTGTCCAAGCTGGAGCCGCAGCTAATTGAACTTCTCCACAACCCTGAATAATGACTTAGAAAAGATCCAGTTTTTCTGTCTTCTTTCTTGTTCATGCTTGATAATGTTCCTGATGCAGATGATTCCTCCTCTTTGCTTTCCTCCAACTGTATTCATTGGTGCTTGGGGGGAGCAGTTGAGTGAGGAGGAACTAAAGCTTTCACATACCCTTGCTCCCTGCTCATCCTCATGGAGAAAGGCAGTGCAGACTAGTAGCAGGTGTGTTTTTCCCATGAAAGAAAACAGATGCCTGGCAGAATTAACACAGGATGCTAATATGATTGTGGCATCTGGTTGACCACTGTGTGAAACAGGATGCTGGACTAGATAAGCCTTGGGCCTTGTCCAGCAGGGCTGTTCTTCTGTAGCACAGAAAAATAAACCTCAGACATTGGCTTATTTTTCCTGGCTTACTGATGAAAAATACGCTAATACTTGATAAGCAGTCAATGCAGAGGCAGGGGGGAAAATTCATCTTTCTTCCCATGCTTGTTTTTTTGCCTACAATTCACCTGCTGTCCATCTTGGTAGAGGCAGATGAAATTAATCTCTGCAAGGACTGGAAAATAAATAGGCTTTCTGAATTAACATGAACTGAACAGTTCATTTCCCCCCTCTAGTCTGCGTGAGAAAATTTATTTTCAAGTTAGATCTGCACACCACTGTGAAAGCTAATGTTCCTAATTTTTAGAGCCAAACTAGATGGGATGGGGCAGTGATTGTTGCTTAATCATATGTCTGCACAGCTCATGCTGGATGGACGTCTAAGATTTATATCAAAGGAAGCATAATCCTTTCCCAACTTACCTCCTTGCACCCTGTTACTTATATAATCTGGCACAAATATTCAGGTCTCATTAAATCTATAGATGCCTTGCGTTCATAATATATGGTGCAGTATATGAACTGAAATGTTCTGTAAAGCATTTTTAATATGATGCCATGCATCCATTTTACAGGTACTTTATTTCACTATGACGGCTTCTAGTTTTGAAGGGTTATAACAGGTGCTATCGAAACCATACCCCATATTATATTATATTGTGAGTTATATAGTATAGGGATTTTCAAGAGCATTACATTTCTCTGTTTTTAATTAATTTTCCAGCCCATACGGATTTATTTTATGTATGTTTTTGCTGTCCAACCAGAAAGATGAGATTTCCCTAAATGTCACTAAGTTCTGTCTGATTGCTATAAAATTAGACAACAAATACAAGCTTCTTCATAGTTGGTACAGGTTGAGCGTAAGGGGTTTAGACTCACTCTGTATAGGTCAGGTTGATACTGTTAGGCATAGTTCTTATGCAATCTCAGGTGCCTCAAATAAACTCTAAGGAAGGAGAGAGCTCTAGATCTCCCTCAGAAGCTGGGGTCACTGCCAGTCTCTGCAGTGAGATTTGGGCATCATCAGCACATTGATAACACCCTGCACCAAACATCTCTCCCAGTGGTTTTATGGAGACGTTAAAGAGCACTGGAGACAGCATGGAGCCTTGTGGCACAACATATATTAGTTCTTGCTTTGCAGAGCAACGGTCTCCAAGAGACACCATCAGGAATCTACCAGAGAGGTAGGAACGGAACCATTGCAAAGCATTTTATGAAATAAAATTTCATATGGCAAATTATAAACATTTAAACAAAAGGGATCATTGATTTAGCACTGAAAGGGAGTTAATTCTTTAAAAGAGATAAAAGTTAACATATAGTCAGACCATTAGTTCACATAGCCTTGTTATATTGGATGGTTTTCAGACTGTGTTGCCTGAGGAGGTGGACAGGCTGCTTGGAAGGTTGAGGCCTACCATATGCATCATCGACCCTTGCCCTTCATGGCTGGTGAAGGCTTCCTCATGGTTGGTGAAGGGAGGGACTGGGTCGATGGGTGGCGGGGGTGGTGAATGCCTCTCTAGAGCAGGGGCATTCTCCTCTTGCCTGAAGGAGGCAGTCCTTAGGCCCCTCCTTAAAAAGCCCTCATTGGACTCAGATGACTTAAATAACCAAATTCAAACTGCTCCTTCTTGGGCAAGGTATTGGAGAGCGTTGTGGCGTCTCAGCTTTAAACAGTCCTGGCTCAATCTGATTACTTAGATCCTTTCCAGTCTAGCTTCTGACCTGGATATGGGACTGAAACTGCCTTGGTTGCCCTGGTGGATGACCTACGCTGGGAGATAGACAGAAGGAGTGTGACTCTGTTGATCCTTGTAGACCTCTCAGCGACTTTCGATACCATAGACCATGGTATCCTTCTAGGATGTCTCTTAGGGTTGGGACTTGGGAGCACAGATATATGGTGGCTCCGCTCCTACCTGGAAGGTCCTATTCAGAAGGTAGTGCTGGGGGGTGCCTGCTCCACCCCTTGGCCTTTGGTCTATGGGGTGCCACAAGGATCTATTCTGTCGCCCATGCTGTTTTACCTGAACCATACTGTTTAACTGAAACCCCTGGGAGAGGTCATCCGTGGGTATGGGTTGCAGTGCCATCAATATGTTAATGCCACTCAGCTCTACCTATCTTTTAAGTCAGCAGACACCAGGGAGGCAGTGATGCTCTGAATTGGGGCTTGGAGGCTGTTCTGGATTGGATGGGGGCAAACAAACTGAAACTTAATCCAGATAAGATGGAAGTGCTCTGGGTTGGTAGAACTGATCATCCGAGTAATGAGTTAAATCTGGTCTTGGACAGAGTCACACTCCCACTGAAAGACAAGGTTCGCAGCTTGGGAGTGTTACTGGACCTGACGTTGTCCTTGGAGGTTCAGGTAGCGGTGTGTGCAGGAGCACCTTTTACCGACTACAGCTGCTATGCCAGCTGCAACCCTACTTGGAGAAGTCAGACCTGACCTCAGTCACTTATGCATTGGTAACATCCAGATTGGACAACAGCAATGTGTTCTACGTGGAGCTGCCCTTGAAGACTATTCAGAAGCTTCAGCTGGCCTAGAATGCTGCTGCAAGCATGCTCGTGGATGCATGAGTATCATACCCATCCTGCGGCAGCTCCATTAGTTACCAGTTCACTTCTGTTGGAAATTCTCTGTGGTGAGAGAATTCCTTTCTCAATATAGCAGAGTGCACAGAGGCACAACACAGTGGTAGATTAGTTAGGCATGCGTGTGTGCTGAGAGTAAAGTAACTTGGAGCCAATTCATAGTTTCAAATCAATATAAAAGGCATTTATTAAGGAACTCCATTCTAGATAGGAAAGTGAGGATTCAGGATCTCTAATCTATCTATCTAGGTGGATGCAGATGGATTCTGCATCCTCTCTGCACATTTGGTGCAGGGAGAGGAACTTGCCATGTTGCAAGGTAGGCAGCCAGGTAGCAAGAGAGAGAAGGAGGAAGGAAGTTGAATCCCTGAGATTAGCAATCTACATTTCAAAGGGATAGCATCAGAGCAGTGGAGAAGGGATGACAAATATCTTGACCCTCTAGCCCTCTGACTTACTAGTCTGTCCTCCACTGTCTGAGGCAAGAGACAGCGCAAAGTCCTTTAACTTTCCAACAACTTCTGGGCTAGATTCATGGTGGTGGTCTTGACCTTTAAAGCTGTACACGGCTTAGGCCAGGGTACCTGTTGGACTGCATTCGCCCATATGAATCTGCCAGGGCCCTCCGTTCATCATCTTAGGCCCTGCTCATGGCCCCGCCACTCCAGAGATTCGGTTGGCGCGGACTAGAGACAGGGCCTTTTCAGTTGTGGCCCCTCAGCTTTGGAATGCCCTCCCTGAAGAGCTTCGCCATGACCCCTCCCTCAGTGTTTTTTTTAAAAAAAAACAACTAAAACACAGCTTTTTAAGGAGGCTTTTTAATGCTCCATCTTTGGTTATATCTGGTAGGTTCTTTAGTTTTTATCATTCTTAGTTTTTAGCTTTTAAAGTAACTTTTAATTTGAACTTAATACTGATTGTGGTTTTTAACCTTACTTTTAACTTGTTTACTTAATTTGGTTAATTTTATTACTTTTATTGAATAGTATCTATTTTATTGTTGTGAACCAATATATATTATTATATTTTAAAATATAGGAGGGGCAGGGTATAATCATTTTAAATAAATATATAATAAATAATAAATAGTCTTAATGCTTTTGAGAGGAGTTAATGAAGAAACGGCAGCAAACAACTGAGTTGTGAACATCTGAGAGAAACATAATTGTTTGTTCTAGAATGTGATTTCCTTAATAAATAGTCTTTTAATTAAAACTAGCTGGGCCAGGCACAGAACATCCGTGCCTCTGGCCAGCCCACCCACCGCCGCTGCCTTTTTCTCCCCTCCGCCGGCCTGCCTGGCTTTCTGGCCGGCCAGCGGGCCTGCTTCTCCCCCTGTCCACTTCTCCCCTGTGCACTTTCTGGTAGGCCGGCCAGTCGACTTATTATCCCCCCCGCCTGGCTGTCCAAGCTTTCTGCTTTCTGCCCAGCCCACCACCTCCTCCCACCTGCCCACCAACTCCTGGCAGTGGGCACCTCCTCCCACTGGCCAGCCCAGCCTGCCATCACTTCCTGCCAGCTGGGTGGCCCACCGCTGCCACCTCCTGCTCCTGTTGGTGAGGCCAGCCCCCCGCCGCTGCCTCCGGCCACCATCACTATTTTCTCCCCCGACCCTGTCGCTGTCCTCTCCAGCAGCTGCTCGCGAATTCTCACAAGAGCTGCTGGGCATGGGATTAGCGACGGGTATGTTTACGAGAATTATATATAAAGAAGATTATTTAAAATCACACCCTTACTATAAAAAGACATGATTTGCAGCCTCTCATTGACGTGTCTTGCTTCTCACATGGCTGTGCCAATTAAAAGCAAATGGTTATTAAAAGCAAATGGTGACTCTTAAGAAATAAAGAGATTGTAGAGATTAAAGTGATTGGTTTGCTAGTCACATATGGGCTTCATATTTGTGATGTAGGAGTGATGGTGGTAGTATTGACTATTTTAATCCTAGGCCTAAGGATATAAATGGAACGTGTCCAGCTGCAGACAATGAAGAAGTTTAATAGGTGAGGCTCAGGGTCATACGCATAGTTTTGGGGATGAGAAAGGTTGAAGGCCATCTTGACTTTCTATTTCTTTTTGGAGCTGCATCTAACACATCTCCAGAAAGAGGAGAAACCCTGTCTGATTATAGGATTTGCTTGTATCACTCCATCAATTTGGCAGGAAGTTCCTGTTTTCTTCATGAATTCTGAGGATGAGTGGTAGTTTGTGCATTACCCTAAATGGGATGTAAGTACTGGCTACAAAGAAGATATATAACCCTGGCCTTTCCTTATTGTAGGCATTATCACAGCCACAGGCTCCTGTAACTTAGCACCCACATTTCCAGAATTGCTTAACATATCTTCCTTCTCAAAAATTCTGTTCCTTGCTAGGGGATTGGCTATAATTCTGCTTAAAACTGGGCTGCTGATTTTCAAGGATTCATCTCTGAAGCTTTTCTATATTCTCCCCTTATTTCTGCCTGCAATCAAAGTAGCCTTGGAATTACTTTTTAAAAATTGCACAGGCAAAAAATTGCTGCTGTTGAGGAAGAATGAAGCTCATCTGAACACTACTCCTGCATACTCCAGGTAATAGAGATTGCCAGCAGGAAGTTTAAAAATGCAGATTTATTTTGGAGCACTGCAATTTCAAATTGTTTCAGATTTGTATCTGGAGATATATAGTACTTCTAACCAGGCAAATTTCTGAGCAACTACTTGGAACAAAAAATTGTGACTAAGTGCAGTAGGCAATGGTTCAGTTGGAGCTTCCAACCCTCTAGGATTGGCACAGAGTCTCCAGGAATTAGTATCAATTGACAGGTGACTATTGAAATAAATCCTACAGATTTTAATGACTTAAAAGATCAGGAAAAAAGATCCAGAAATAGCTTCAGTCAGAGTATGCACCCTTACAGGCTATTCTCATAAGCATGCAAAACTGCGCTAAGGGAGCCCAGCCTGGTTTTGCACTCTTGTGTGAACCACCAGAATTGGGCTCGATCCTGGTGGCTACATGGCAGCAAATCCGTCTGTGAAGCCTTCTTCTAAAATGAGGTTAAGGGAGTGAGTGCTCCCTTAACTTCAGTTGTTTGATCGTGTGTCCGCTGCGGCTGCTTTCAGGCATGGTGGGCACACTCGGTGGGGGGAGGGGGGACCCCAATAATGCACTGCGCACTCGCATGGTGCATTATTGGGCTTTGGGGGGCAGGGCAATGCGTGATGCCCCCAGCACCCCAACTCTGGGAGCTGCCGGACAAGCCTCCCATCGTCTGGGCGGGAGATCTGCCTGCCCAGGAATTCATTGAGGATCATCTGTGGGGAAGGTACATAAAATCCTCCTTTCCCACAGACCGCCCCAGAGCTCTTCTCACTGATCATTAGAAGAACTCCCTAGGCTCACTTCAGACATCACACCAAACCATTATTTGCACTAACATTAATTTAGAATCCAAACCATAGTGTGAACTTCCAAACACACAATAGACAAACCCTGGTTTGCAGCTACTTGTCTGATTTCATTTTCCATACCCTTGGTGCTCCGTTTAATACATCCACTCCTATCTTCATGGTTCAGCAATTCAGACATTGTGCCAAACCATGGGGCTATTCTGACGATCAGCAAAAACCACTGGGCTCGCAGCTGAGCCCGGTGGTTCTGGAGTGGCTAACCTGCACTGGAACCCCTGGTAAAAAGCACGTTTGCGGAGACCACAAACCTGCTTTTTATAATCGTGAGTAGCCTCGGCGCGCCTTCGCGCCACACCTACTCACGAGGAGACCCCTGGCCTGGAGGCGAAAAGTCACCTCCCGGCTTGGGGGTCTCCCCAGTATGCCCTGTGCGGCCCCCAAGCTCCCCAGCCCCCGCCGGCTCAGTCTCGGAGCCGGCAATCGTGTGGGCGGCCAATCTGGCCACCCAGGGCTCCCTCTCCACTTGTGAGTGGGGAGAGCAGGCTTAGCCCGCTCTCCCCGCTCACTCGAAGAAACTGGGTCTCACGGATCGTGAGACTGGGCTCCATAACTAGCACAGTAGCAGTAGTAGTAGCAGTAGCACTTACATTTATATACCGCTTTATAGCCGGAGCTCTCTAAGCGGTTTACAATGATTTAGCATATTGCCCCCAACATTCTGGGTACTCATTTTACCGACCTCGGAAGGATGGAAGGCTGAGTCAACCTTGAGCCCCTGGTCAGGATTGAACTTGTAACCTTCTGGTTACAGGGCGGCAGTTTTACCACTGCACCACCAGGGGCTCTTTGCAAGCACAAACATGGTTTGCATACTCACTTCAAACCATGGTTTCTGAATAAGGTTTGCCAGTTGAACATAAGTCATGGAGGCTGTTCTCATGACAAGCAAAAACAGGGCTTGAGGTCTGAAGGCAGGGTTAGCACTCCCGTGTGAAACCTCGGCAAGCTCTCAAACAGGGCTCTGTCAAAAGAGAGTCACCCAGTTCCCAGCCCCTCCTCTAAAACCAGGTTCAGCAAGCAGGGGAGGTTGCCTAACCCCTCTCAGGGCTCGTGTGGAGCCACGGGATTCTGTGAGACGCGGCTTGAGGCTCCCTCCCTGGGGATACCATAGAGCCTGGATAACAGAGCTGGCTGCAAAGAAAGCAGAAGTTTGCTTGGGGAAAGTCTGTCCAGCAAACAGCACTGAGCTTCCTTAAAGTGGCAGGCACCTTGCAAATGAGCCCAAGGGAAAATATGAACATAGGAAGCTGCCTTCCACTGAGTCAGATCATTGGTCCATCCAGCTTAGTACTGTCTACTCTACACAGGCTGGCAGTGGCTTCCCGAGGCTCTCAGGCAGGATCCTGCTCAGCCCAACCTGGAGATGCCAGGCAGGGAACTCACCTGTGGTATCACACCCCCACAACGCTTTCGCTCACTCTTGCCACCCCTGCAATGCTCTCGCTTGCTCACACCATCCCTGCAATGCTCTTGCTTGCTCTCGCCGCCCCCTGCAACACTCTTGCTCGCTCTCGCTGCCCCTGCAATGCTCTCGCCTGCTCTTGCCTCTCCCCGCAACTCTCTCGCCTGCTCTCACTGCCCCTGCAACTCTCTCGCCCACTCTTGCCGCTCCCCGCAACTCTCTCGCCCGCTCTCACCACCCCCCGCAACTCTCTTGCCTGCTTTCGCTGCCCCCGCAACTGTCTTGCTCATTCTCGCCACCCCCGCAATGCTCTCGCTTGCTCTCGCTGCCCTGAAACGCTCTCGCTTGCTCTCGCCGCCCCTGCAATGCTCTCGCTCACTCTCGCCACCACTGCAATGCTCTCGCTCGCTCTTGCCATCCCCGCAACTCTCTCGCCCGCTCTTGCCGACCCCGCAACTCTCTTGCCCGCTCTCACCATCCCCTGCAACTCTCTCACTCGCTCTCGCCACTTCTGCAACTCTCTTGCCTGCTCTCTCCCCTCCCAAGTCTCTCGCTCGCGCTCTCTGTCCTCTGTCTTTCTATCTCTGTCTCGCAGTCCTTGTTTCCTCTGCCACGGCCAGGGACTGTCACCTGCTTGCCTGACAGCCTCAGAGCTTCCTGCCGCTTCACGGCGCAGCTCAACCAACCGTCTGCCGCCCGCAGCCCCCAGAGACAACTGTCCAGCTCCTGAAACTGCCCCCAGCCTCCGAGCTCCCTGCTGCTTCACAGTGCCCCCGATCGAACTGTCAAACTGCTTTCCAGCCGCCCCGCAGGGCGCATGGCCTGTCTTGAAGAATTAATAATATAGAATATCCCGCTCTTCCACCAAGGAGCCCAGAGCAGTGTACTACATACTCAAATTCTTCCTCACAACAACCTTGTGAAGTAGGTCAGGCTGAGAGCGAAGTGACTGGCCCAGAGTCACCCAGCAAGTATCATGGCTGAATGGGGTTTGTGAAAGGGATCACCTCTGGATATGGCAGCTGCTATGTAATGTTATGTTGTATTAATATTTTTTTTTCTATGCCACATTTTGGCAAAATGTCCCCAAAGTGACATAAAGCAATTTAAAATAAAGAAGAATACAGCATAATCAAAACCAAAACCTAATGAACAAATACAGATGAAAAACAACAATATCAACTATAAACTATAAACAAAATAACAAACTAACAAAAAACACCCCTCCCAAACAGCCAGCATAGACTAAATAGGTGCTACTGAATAGTTTGTGTGTACATACTTAAGATACCATCATCTCCCTCATGAAGTGTTGACATCAAGGCTATTCCCACGATCACCCAAGAGCGGGCGAAGGGAACCCAGCCCACTTTGAGGCGATCGTGTGCTGTAACGGGAGCTGTGTGGCTCCCGGCAACTAGCCTCATTAAATCCCCCTACCCTTAAACGAGGTGAATGGAGTGATCTCTCGATTAACCTTGTTTTTTTGCTCATGTGCCACCATGACACACGGCGACACACAAGCAGCCTCCCGGACTTGGGGGTCTCTCCAGGATGCCCAGCGTGAGTACACGGGGCATCCTGTAACTTCTGGGGGCTATGTGCCCCCCAGTCCCCGCAGCCCCCGCCGGCTCCATGATGGAGCTGGCAGCTGTGTAGGTGGCTGATCCAGCCACCCAGCTATGAGCGGCTGCTCATCTGCAGGGAGAGTGGGCTAAGCCCGCTCTCCCTGCAGAACCCCATCAGGCGCTTCACGCGTGTCGTGTGAAGTGCCTCATCATCTTCTTGAGCTTGCTTTGCTGTTTATGTTTCACATTTGTAGAATATTCTGTCAGGAGATACAAATATGGGACATGATGGTCGGGAGGGGGGGGAACAGTATGGCTGCTACAGCACCATTTCCTCACCCAATGCAGCTTCAATCCTAATATCTCGATAGAATTTATAGCATTTTTGCCCCAATGAGAACCATATTCCTTAAATAATCACAGATATTGAGCTGGTCTTATGTATGTGCCTCAGTCACTTCTTATGATAAGTCACTTCTTATGATGTTTTCACACAGAAAAGATTTATCACATAGTTCTACTAAAGTTACAAACTGGCCTCAAGTCCATTGCAGTAGCACACTACCAGCTGAGACCACTTCTTAATTTCTTGTCAGGTTACATGTAGCCTAGAATTACCTCTGGACTTGGTAAACTAGTCATCAATCAAGTTGCAGAAATGAAGGATGTATGGCTGGGACACTCCTGGAGTCTTAAGGAGAATCCTTACTCTCTTTCTTGCCTTAGCACCCTGGGGGTCATTAAGTAAGCCAAATTAAATGGATATAGCTGCCTTAGTTTTTTTGTTTGAGAGCAAATCCGGCCTAAAACGGCCCAATAAATCACTAGCTGCCAGTACCCACTGTTAAATTGTGGGTAGACAGAACAGTAGGACTCCCTCCCTCCCTCCCGGATCTTAACTGGGATACTGAGTCACCATTCTATCAGCTCCCAATCTGTGCCCAACCATATCCCCCAGAGGGCTAACACACACCTGTCCAGTCATGTGGATGAGACGGCCAAGGCAATAATGTAAGGTGATATAAATGATCCAGAAACAGCCCAGGTCAGATCAAAGTTATTAATCTGACTGCACAAGACATACCATTGCAGCCAACTGAATAAACAAAGAAAATGCTGTGTGCTAATCACTTAAGACTTGCCTTAGCTTGTAAAATAGTCAAGCAGTTTAGCTCTTACTCTGTTCAGAAATTCCATTTAACAGACGCAACTTGAGTCAAGGACGCAAAGATTTTTCTCTGTCCTTTTGGCAGGTAATGCAGAGTGGACTTCAGGGAGCATAGCTTCTTCCTTAACCAAAAAGACTATTTTAAAATACTTGATTGTAATATTTAAACTTGTAATGTTTGTAATGATTGTAATGATTGTAATGTTTTAATGTTGTTTTTAGAATATTGTTTTTTAATTTTTAAAAAATTGTTGTGTTTTAAATTTCTTGTTTTTGTTTTAAACTAATGTTTTACCTTTGTTTTTATCTGGTTGTAAACCGCCCAGAGACATAAGTTTTGGGCGGTATAAAAATATGTTAAATAAAATAAATAAAACTATGTGCGAGGGGCAGTTTGAATGAAATGCACTCCCACATTATTATGAGGCTGAGGGACGATGCACCAAGATAGGGGTGGAAAATGTTTGCATTTGGATGAGATCAGTCCCAACATATTGGCCAATAGCACAGTATGGACATGTAATGCTGTGCTGAAGGGCTGCTACAGCTTTCAAAGGCAGCACAGTATTGGAGCTGCATAAAAGGGGTGGTTGTGCAACCAGTGCTTCCACACGTTTCCTCTGGTGGAAATGGGGAAACTTATGAAAGCGCTTATTGCACAGCCACTTCCTTTGTGCAGCCCTTTGCTGCCTTTAAAGGGTGCAACAGACCTACAGTACAGCAGCGTTACATGTCCATAACACTGTGCTGGATGTCAACCACCACCCAAACTGTTCCTTTGCTTTATATAGAGTCTACTCTTGCCTGAGAAACTGGCTGGTAGGGAAGTGCGAATCGATTCAGGTACAAAATGATTTTTACCCGAATCAGGCTGATTCGGGTGATTTGTAGACAAAACAAATCACTCCTGTGCTCAGTTGCCCAGATTCGGGTACAAAACAAATCACCCGAGATTTCGACCCGAAAAATTCAGAGATTCGGCCCTCAATTTTGTGGCCAAAGTGAGTTGGGTGGTATATTGGTTGAGTGCATTCTCCTACCAGAGAATCAATTCTCAGAATACCTCAGACATTGAAAACAACAAAACCCAATGCCCCATAGGCTTGCCATTTGGGGGGTGGTTGGCACCCTATGTACACTTCCAGTACAATTCAAATCCGGGGTGATTCAGATGGGGGCAGATTCGGATCCAAAACAAATTGGGGGTGATTCAGTTTGGGTACAAATAAAAAGAAAATCAATTTGCACATCCCTACTGGCTGGCATTATATTGGCAGACAAGTAATACAAATATCATTTAACATTCTGCTTAGGACAGGGGCGGGGGAGGGAGGGAGGGAAGGAAGGAAGGAAGGAAACATTAATTAACCAATTGTTCCAAGATGCACTTTTGCCCCGCAGAAAGGAAGATAAGCCGGGAATCTGAGTGAAGAAACATTAGCCCAGTTTGTAACTGTAGTACACCCGAACACACAAACACCCGAGGATGCAGCTGCTCCATGCTTTTGGCACTTATCACTGGCAGCCATTTAGAAAACTAGCCCCACCTATCCTGTCAGCAGCACAGCTATGGAATTGCCAGGCTACAGGTTCTCAACACACCCCATCCCGGACCAGTCATCTTGTCAACCTGCTCAGCCACTCGAGGCAAGCAGTCATGGGTGTCCGCAAGCACAAACACCCCAAGTGGAAGCACAAGAAAGGGAACGAGAGGGGGGACCTGAGAGGCAGATTCAAGCAGGGAAGCTGGAGCAGCCAAGTTTGGCTGGAGGGAAGCTGGAGAGAAGAGTATTGCCCAGAAATAGCAGAACAGATTCAAGAGGGCAATCCATCCCCTTCCTGACCTAACACTTCCCTCAACAGGGCATCAGGCCATGGGTGTTCTGGAAAGAGTGAGGATCCCAGGGAATACATTCCTAATCTTGAATACCATGGGCAAGCTGCCACAATACCGTGCCCCCTTCCTGCCTGCATGTCCATGTGAACAGGTGCGGCAACCCCACTCTCCAGCCAGGGTGTGTGTGTGTGTCCTGACCATCCCCGCACCTGCAGATCTGCATACAGCGGTAGGGTGGACCAGGAACCGGGAGTCATGAGTGGGCAGAAAGCTTCATGCCTGTGTCCATCCCTCCACCAACACCGCACATGCACCACACATGCACCAGGGAAAGGGGGCATCTAGATGCTCTCTGGGTGCTTACAGAGGGGAGGAGTGTGGGGATCTGTTCCCTGGGGGGTGGGGAAGCAAGGCCTTGGTTGCTCCTCATCAAAATATGAGATGGGTATAGCGCTAAAATGGAGACACGGACTACGTCCTCTCATAAGAGAATGTCCATGGCACTCTAAGTGCCAGTCCATGGCACTCTAAGCTGAGCTGTGTTGGGATCCGATGGGCAGGGGTGTCCCAGAGACTGCTTTCTTGTTCCCAGGGATGGCGGCTGAGGTGCCAGGGAAACCAGCCACCTGCTTGGCTGTCGCACTTGTGCACAGGTGCGCTGTCACCAGCGGCCCCAGCAGTCCACCGAGCTGCCCCAGGGTTGGGGGAGGAGAGGAAAGTGGCCTCTCCCACAATTCCCTGTGCCCACTCATCTGTATACAATGCACAGACAGACCGGACCCAGGATCTTTAAAACGAGCAAATGTGCTGTCCCACCCCATGGCCATGCACGTGGCCAGGCTATGGAACATGGGGTGTGGGGATGTCCCCTAAGGTGCGTGCACTGCTTTGGAGCCCCTTTGGTTTCCTTGGTGATTAAGTGGACAACTCAGCTCGTGCACTCACAGTCCACAGGTGGATAATGCCTTAATAGGGTCAGGCATATCCCCAATAGCCTGGCCCTCTCATTAGATTGTTAGCCCACTGGACAACAAGTTGCTTGCAGTGGCTTAGCGATGGGTCTGGCTGGTGTGCTCTGCTGGGTCTGCCCTCATGACATCATCCTTTGCCCTGCTCCATCTGCATATCCTTTCTGGCAAATGCAGGTTCTCCTGTCCCATCCTGCAAAAAAAGCAGGATTCCATCTCCCCCTTGTCCCCGATACCTCCTGGGGATAGGAGTTTGCGTGGTGCTTTCAGGCGTGTGGCCACTCGGGGAGGTGGCGCCATGGCTGGCAGAAGTGGTACTAGCATTGTGGGGCATTTGAACGGCTTTCGCTGCACTTCCCCTGCTGAGGGCGGGCGGGGCACTTCAAAAATGCATGATCTTGCTCAGCATGCCCTCGCTGGAAATCTTAGCCAATTGCAGCTGAGCAGCTGATGTGGTGACACTTTGCCCACAGTCTGGCCACAGAACTGGCTGGGATCGGGTTGGGAGGCCAATGTCAGGGAGGGGCTTTCCTCTCCCTCTACTCCAGTTAGGCTAACAGCAGTTAGTTGTACATCTGCGGCACAAAAGGAGTTTGTAATTTTAACTCTGGTTAGTGTTAAGTGCTGTTAATGTATACGTTTGAAGCCGGCCATTATATACGCTTAGGCATGATATATTTTTTCTGCAGTTGAACCACTTGCATTCCTTATGGCATCATCTTTAAAGCCTTGGTCAGGTTAGGCCTCCCCAGGCCCAAGTTTGAAACTTTTGGAGCTGGCACTGTTTTGATCAGCAGTTCTCTCTAGGGTTCATTAAAGCCAAGTTTCCTAGAAACGTATTACTGCTGCCTTCTTTGCTGACAGAATAAGCATTAGCACAAACCATTTCTGACAGCTGACAAACATTTTTCTCAGAGGTGTGAAACGGCAGCGCTATTTTGTTCTGCCAATTTACCACCAGAATGAGAGGAAATCTATCCCATGAAACCTGCTTCTTAACTGCCTCTAATTTAAACCTTCACTCGGAATGAGTTTATCCTTGTTGCAGCATGTACTGTCTCGGCACAAAGACACACTTTTAGAGGCAGATTGCATGTAAATGTCAAGCGAGCAAATTTTGCATCAAAAGGCTAAAAGGATTTCTCTGCTCTCTTCTGGAATCAGGTAACCCCAGCAACATCCTGAGCTTGATCCATCTGTGGCCTGTCCAGTTCTTGGATGTCCTCTGTGTTTATAGAGCTGTTCAAATAAAGATGTTTGATAATATTGCAAGACAGCTGATTTTATGTGGAATTTGGTTCTCACTGTAAGGTGGTTTCTCTTGGGGTGAAATTCAGTGTGCTCATTTTCCTGGGAGTAAGTCTCATTGAGTGCACTAAGCCCTACTTCTGAATAAACTTGCTTATGATTTGCTGTTGGTTTTTATTTGTTTATTTTGGGTAGCATCCACAGTTGTCCTTAGCCTGTAACAGGATCCTGGCTCTGGGCTTCTGTTCCAAAGGACAACTGCAGATTACCCATAATTTGTATCAATATTTTACACTTATATGACCTCAAAAACAAGAGGCCATATAAAGATTACAATAAAAAAAAATCACAAAAGAATCAAACAGTCCAGGACAGAAACGTAAAACACAAGGTCGTGTCAAAAAGACATCTCACTTACCCTCTGAATGGCAGTGAACAAAAAAAACTTCACTGATTTCTGAAAGATGGGGATAGAATTAACATGGTGGGCTCCGCTGGGAAGGGAGAATGGTATAACTACCAAGAAGGCCCTGCTCATTGATTCTAGCCTCAGTCAATGATTGATTCTCAGTGAATCATTGATTCTAACTTCAGGCAAGGAAGGAATACAGATCTTTCTGAAGATCTTAGTGTATGAGGAGGCTATTAAGGGAGAAGAAATTGCCTACCTGGGTCAAAGAGTCACCTAATGGTGCAATTTGCCTAGGGAACAAGAGGTTGCTGGTTCAAATCCCCACTGGTATGTTTGGGAAACATCTATATCAGGCAGCAGCGATATAGGAAGATGCTGAAAAGCTCATCTCCTACTGTGTGGGAGAGGGCAATGGAAAACCCCTCCTGTATTCTAGCAAAGAAAACCACAGGGCTCTGCGGGCGCCAGGGATTGACACTGACTCGACGGCACAACTTTACTTTACCTGGGCCAAGCCATTTAGGGCAGTAAAGGTTAAAATCATGCTCTGAATTGTGCCCAGAAACAAATAAGGTGCCACTGCAGCTATTTCAGTACCAAGGCAATGAGTTTTATTGACCCTTTTCATTCAAGGCAGCAAAAGTAATCAGTTAAAATACTACCCCAAGATCAAGAGTTGTTCAGTATTTTGAATTATTATGTTGTCACAGGATGCAGTGGCTGACATACTGTGTGCATTACACATGTGGTGGAACATAACATTTGTGCAGTTGCATAAGAGCACTGTTGTACAAGCGCAAAAATTGCACAAATTTAGTTGTGTGACAGTGTGGCCATTATATATCATGGCCTCACTGTTGCATAGTTCTGTTTGTGCAATTTTTGTGTTTTTGCAATAGTGTTCTTTCACAGTTGTGCAAATGTTACATTCCATCATGTACATAATATTGTGCAGTGTGTCAGCCAGAGAAAAGTGGAGGCCACCCCTCAAATGAGTCTTTAAAAGGCCCTGCTATGTGGAAAAATTTTCCTGGATAGCATTGCACATATACAATCGTGGTGGAGAAGTACAATTTGGGGGCTGCCACAGAGCAGGCCCACAAATGTGCTGTGACATGTGCTTCTCCCACGTATTCTGTCATTGCACTAAAGCTCTGATATCCCCGCTGCTCCATTGTTTGCAGTTCCCTGGGAATCTGGCAATATTTGGATGTCAAAGAAGGTACCTCAGATCTATCAGGTCAGCTGCCTGAGAAAGGTACCCATTCAGCAGTTGTGTATTTGCACACTGCTGATACAGAAGCCTACATGCCATTGCTGCACATTGTAATGCCATCCAGTAAGGGCATCAGGTCCCCCTCCCTATCCAGTGGCACTTAGCATCAAAAGCTGACAATCTTCCAGAAAATTCCAGCCTCCCCAATAATTTTAAAAATGTGTAGGCCCTCTTTATCCCCTCCTACAACCTCCAGCTATGACCCTAAGCACACACATAAGCATGTACTTTAGAGGCTGCCCTCTGTATCCTTTTATTTTTATTTTTGACACAGTGGCAAAGAGGAAGGTGGACTTTTAAAGTACAGACATTGCTGCTCCTAAGTCTCAAACTGAGGAGCAGGCCAAATATGGAGCTCTGGTCCCCTTTGGGAGGTCTCTACGGGCTGAGGACAAATCCCTATCCAATTGTTACTAAGTTGCCAGCTTCCTCCTGCTACCTGATGCTTATTCAAAGAGCATCTTCCAATCAATACTACAGAGAATGCATTACATTTTAAAGTGCAAACTGCCAATTTCTGATTTTCCTGCCAAATGTTTGGAAATAGTGACAGGAATACATTTACTTTTTGCTGTTTTAACCATACTGCAATTTCTTTTGAATAAATTTGGCTAAAATATGGCAATCTCAGTGGTGTTGTTGGCGGTGGGTTTGTGGGGGGATGATGTTTTTATGTATAATGGGTTTTTCTAAGCTTTGGAGCTGTTTTCTCAGAACTTTCTCAGAATGGAAGCAGGACTCAGTGATGTGGTCCTGCAAAGTTGTTAAACGGGCAGCATAGTGTGTATTGTGTCCATCCGCACAAAGACACATTATGCCCAGTTCATATGCTCACTTGGGTGGCAATCTACCGCCAAAGTGAGCATATGACCTGGGCCATAATGCGTCTTTGTGCGGATGGACAAAACACATGCTATTCGCTATTGCCCATACAGGCTCTATGTGAGGCAACCATACCGTGAGTTACTTTACATGCATGGTGGAGCGAAGGAGCACATGTTCTTGAGAATCATCACCAGAGTAAATATTTGAACTGGGCCTTTAAAAATTGCTATTGTTTAGTCCAGTTCTGTGAGTCATTAGAGCGACAGTGTTCTCAAATCTAGAGCAAGGCCAGCAGAAAAAGATGTACTTTTGTCAATCCATCAATCCATCAGTCCTTGATTGTGGCCTGTGTCCAGGATACATCACAATTACTTTTGTCATTTTTAGTGCACTAGTACTTTCCCCTTCCCTTCCTAGCAACTACATGGCAGAACTTTTCAACACATTGAAGCCACATAGGCTGGCACAAGGCTGATCATAACAGGTTGAAGTCAGAAACCAAATATAGAAGTTCTCAAGCAACTGGAGAGGGCAGTCAGCTTCCATTGACCAGTGAGGAGGACAGGAGAAGGAGCGGCAACATGAATAAAGCAGCATCTCCTTCTCCCGCCCTGCCTATAAGTCAATGGGAGTGTCTACTATACCCACAATGACTTTGGGGCCTCATTGGCAGTTGGGGTGCCAGGTTGTGAAAGCAGTGGCAGTGTGAGTCTATCATATGACTTTTGTCATCTCTGCACCACAAAGGAGTTGACCAGGTGGACAAGTATGGACCCTCAAGTGAGTGTGGTCAGATATGGGGCCTTGGGTCTCTACCTGACCCACTCATGATGCCAGCCCTATTCTGAGTCCTGAGCATAGCTCCAACTAAATCCAACTCCCAGGCCCTGAGGTAAAAAATTAAAGCCCCAGAGTTGCTGAAAGGCACTGGCTGCTGGATAAATAACATAAAAACTAGAAACCCGCAGGGAGTTCCCTGTAGATGAAATACCTTTGTGTACCTGTACTAATGTAAAGCAGTTTAGAAAAATTACAGTTGCTGTTGAGAAAATGAGAGGTCAGTTCTCTCCTCAAACCCAGGAAAGGGAATCTGCACATAGCCAAAGAGAAGTTTATGTCCTTAAAGATAAACAGTTATTATGTTGTGCAAAAGTGTTTCTTGCTGATCCATTGAGATCAATGAAATTTCCAGGCTTTGGGATTTCAGGTAGAGAAAAAGGTCTTTGATTTCTCACCTTTCTGGAAAGATAGCTGACAGTCACTTCTTGTTCCTTTTTGACCTGGATATTTCTTCTTATTTGTAAAGGCTTTCTCTTATCCTGGACATGGGGAAAATTGAGCTCCCAAGATGAAGGATATTTTAAAAAACACAAGCCCTTCGAGGTGTTAGATGAAAAACGTCTGTTTCTGATATATTCAGGTTACCCACATTATGCAACACGCAGGGAACAAGGAAGCTATCTTTTATTAACTTCCTTTGTTTCTTTTCCAATCTCTCCCATTGTTTTCATTTTTAATTGCTGCAAAGGAACAATTTGAAACATTGTTTCTGAGCTAGTCTATTGTTTTTTCTCTGTAGTCTAGCTTTCAAGTTGATTAACTCATCCGCGTCTGATGCAATATAACAAATTTCATGTGATCGTCACTATAGTTACAGCAGCATATGAAAATATGAATGTGAAAAAGAACTGAATATGAAAAAGGCTGGAAATGACCAGAGTTGCAGTCCAACAACAGCTGGAGACCCTCAGATTGGCCTTCCCTTTATTCAGTTTTCCATTAGCATTTCCTAATACGACTGAAAAGGCAGGAAATGAGCAGCACAAATGAGATAATACTACACAGGACCTTGAAGAAAAGTATGGGTAAGGTGGTCATTTATTCAGACAGATTGCCAGATAAAAGAGCTCAATTGGCAGATAAAAGAGCTCAATTGGTCCTATTCAACACCAGCACAACATCACTCCAGTGGCTGTTGCAGGTGTCTACTTTATTTTTAAATTATGAGCCCTTTGGTGTCAGGTAGCTGCCTCCTTCTCCTCCTATGGCCACCTTTGGACATCACGAGAAACTTGAAGCAAATTCACCTCATGTTGGCCCCCAATGACATCCAAATTATCAGAACCATGGTTCCGGGACACAACTGCAATTCCAATTGCTACCCCCAATGCCCGGATGAACCCTTGGTTTGTTGTAAGGTACACTTACGTTACCAAACCAAGGCTCCAGAGGCTCCAATGTGTCATCTGGATTGGGCAACTCACCCAAATTAGAGTTAAGGGAAGAAGCGCCTCCCTCTGCTTTAATTCCATTGGTTAGCACAGCATTTCTTCCACGGTTGGAGGAAGACCATGTGGCCAGTTCTACCTCCTTTGCAGTCTCCCAGACTGCAGTCATCTGGGAGTACGCCAGGGGAGTCAGAGGAAAACTGTGGCTCCGTTGAACCTGCAGTTAAAGGTATATCAAAAGCCATCCTATGTAAACTGCTTTGAGAAGTTTTTCGTGGATAAATTTGAACTTACTTGGGAACCATTTATACAATACAATTTGCTACAGGGCTGGATACCTTATTCGAGATTTGGATATTCTCTGCAAGTAAACTTGTGAGTGAAACATTTTTTCATTTTAGTATTAATTTTGATCCCTAATTTACTTAGACATTTTTAATTGGAGGTCAACAGACTAAATCGAAATGAGAGCAGCTAGAACAGGGTGTTGATACGATAGATATTTGAAATCCGGGTTGATGTGTAAGACATATGTGAGATGTTATTTGCTGCACTTGTGTAATTTTCTTTTTATCTTTTTCTTTTCTGTAATTATCTTTTCTGTTATAAATAAAAAATAAATAAAAAGAGAAGTTTTTCACTGAAAAGCAGCATATAAATAATGATGTATATCATAAAATATATACAGCATTTAGATTGCTGGACAAAAGAGCCAAATTTGCAGAGGTTAGTAGGAACTTGCCTTGACTGCATTCTGGGGTAAAATTACCCTGTTTCCCAAGGGTGTCTTAAGACCCTTTTTCTTTGTCAGGGACTATAGCTTTATTAAGACTGCAAGGAATTAAGAATGGGTGCATGGCCTTTTTCCTAGCCACCTTTGCACTGGCTTGGGTTTGCCTGACACAGCTGTTTGATCCAGACAGAGGCCAGCTTCCCTCCTGGCACCAAATGCTTGCCCAAGCTTCAAGCTTCTAGGATGGGAAAGAGACTATCTGGTAACAATTAATGGCTGTTATTCATAATGGCTATATGCTATCTCCAGGTTCAGAAGCTGTACGTCTCTGAACACCAGTTGCTGAGGAGCAAAGGCAGGAGAGGGGTATTGCTTTCATCTCCTGCTTGTGGATTCTCCAGAGACATCTGATTGTCCTCTGCTTGGAAACAGAGTGTCAGACTAGGTAGTCCTTTGACTGGTCTAGTAGGGCTTTTTAGTGTTACATAATTCTTACATCTGAATTCATGTGCCATTCATTTCTCAGGTGCCTAAACAACTTTGCAGTATCGCAGCCTAGGAGTTTTAATGTGCAATTTTTACATGATTCAAAACACAGTTTCTTAGAAGTATCTTGCTTTTGCAGATTTTCAGTCGGGGCAGTTAAAAAAAAAAAGCTCACACATTTTCAATACACCAATGATAAACACAGCTCACTTTTATCTTTTTATACAGCTCATCATGACTGCAACCAGGCTCGGCTCATGGTAAATGGATGAGGACAGATATGCGTAGCATTTTGTGTAGCAGGTACATTCAACCTGAGTACCTAAATATAACTGTGTGAGTCAGCCCTTATCTCCCATTGATTTTGCATAGGATTTATTCCCAACTAGTATCTGAGTATCAGATCTCATTGCAATCCTGACTTCCTCTGGGAGTCTGTTGGTAGGCCTCTTCTGTGCTGAATTGCTTCCATTACAGAAAAAAGGTATAAATAGCGCCACTCAGGTAGGATATAATGTGTGGCAGTAGGACACATTTAAATAGCCAGGTATGCCAATTCATATGTTGTGTTTACATCTATCCTCTTTCCTTCCAAATTCCTGCATCCAGATTTATGCAGATGACTCTCATTTCCTACAGCAGCCAAGCCAAACAAAAATCCAGTCTGGCAATGTTCAGCTGCTTGAATAATTCAGACTCACTTTGGTGAGGCTAATCCCATCAGCAGGAGGGAGTGGGAGTGACTTTCAACCTTAATTTATTTTACATTAAAAATTAAATGTATTCAGTGTCTTGTTTCAACTCACTTGGGTGGATTTATTTTTGCTCCTTATTTTACTTATTTGTAATGGGACATGAACGAATTCTTGGGTGAGGCATTTTGCGTGGCTTCATACTGTGCGCTGTCACCATCTCAGGATGTGCTGACAGGCTGACTTGCCAGGCTGCATTACATTACATTATTAGTTGTAGTCACAATTTATTGATTACTGGAGGTTTCCCAGATCGAGGGCTCTGCTGTGGGAAGAAGTGGTTCAGGTTAGAATGAGAGTATATAAAGTGCATATAAGCACATACAAATGTAAATAAGCATAAAGTCGTATCTTTATTAAGGACTCTGACCTGCATAATAAGCATAAATTGGAGTAAATCAGGGCTGTTCCCATTGCTGTTTCTTATTATGGTTGATTACATTTCATTATGGTTTTTCAAACATTGTTTGTTCACATAGCCGGCTCCCCCCGCCCCCCGATCCATCCTGCCCATTTCTGGCTAATAGTGTTGTAGATGAGACCCTGCCTCCTGCTTCTGATTGACACATTCAACTGTGCCCAGGTAGCAAAGAGAATGGGGTGGGCGGGAATAAATAAATACTCTCTCTCTCTCTCTCTCTCTCTCTCTCCCCCCTGTTGTTTTTGCACAACTGAAACTGCATGCTAGATCAATGGGAAATTCCAGCTACTGCAATGGAGCACTAACCCCAAACCATGTTTTGCGCTCTCACCAGGGATGGGCCTGGGGTGTGGGAAGCTTCCTTCTGGGACAGAAGTGCTTTCCATTCTTTGTGTTGCATGGAGATTAAAAAACAAAACAAAAACACAACAGTTTTGCAATAGAACACCAGTCACCAGAACACCAGTATACTAGAACAACTGGAAGATCTACCATATCACTACCTTATTGAAAAGGATGTATCATGGGACAGCAGAGAACCACAAAGGACCCTTCCCAATAACATGGAACGGTTATTACTTCTGTCTTTGTTTATGAAAGGAAACATTGCTGAGCTGCTCTGATATATTGGAGTTCTTCTTACGCAAGAACACCATGGAGGTTAGGGATGTGTGAACCAGCTTGATCTGCTAACTTGGCAAAGAGGCACCTTTTTAACGTGGTGATTCTCTTTATTGAGCAGGGGGAGAGCAACTGGCCCTATTCACCCCCAGCACAGTATCCCTCCAGTGACTGTTGCTGGTGTCTACCTTATGTTTCTTTTTCGATTGTGAGCCCTTTGGGGACAGGGATCCATCTGATTTATTTATTATTTCTCTGTGTAAACTGCCCTGAGCCATTTTTGGATGGGCAGTATAGAAATCAAATAAATAAATAAATAATAAAATCTCGAGCTGGTTCGCCATAAAACTGGTTGAGCTTGAGTGCTTGCCCTTGAGCCAGAACAGGCCCAGTTGGGCTCGTGGTCAAGCTGAACTACCCCGGGACTGCTCGGGGTCAGTTTAGGTGTTCTACAATTTAATTTAAAAACAAAACAAAAAACAAACTCCTGCTGCTGCAGCCATGGGGGTGGGGTCCTCCAGTGGTTCCCCCTCCCCTTTGCTAGACTCTCTTGCTAGGGCAGTTCTAGCCTTTCTGATGTGGCAGCAACCATTTTGGAGGTCACTGCACATGTGCTCTGGCCATTTGAATGGCTGGGCCACCCGCCCATGCAAATGGCCAGGGCGCATGCACAGAGGCCTCCAAAATGGCCACCACCATGTCAGAAAGGGCCAGAATGCCCCCCAAATGGGCCAGAATGGCCCTTTGGTGAGGGGGGAGGGTGGCAGGTGGAGGGGGAACTTCTGGAGTACCCCCAATGGCTGTGGCAGTACCCCTCCCCGAGGCAGTGAGTTGTTTAATTTTTTAAAAAAACTGTACAACACCTGAACTGGCTCGAATTTGAGCCAAGTTGGGGGGGGGGTTCATGGGGGGGGACCCGAACATGGCCGGTTTGGTTTGAGTCCAGTTCGGACTCAAACCAAACCGGGCAAACCAGTTTTGTGCACACCCCTAATGGAGGCATTTTTTAAAAAAATAATAATAATACTCAAACAGAACATAACAATGGACTTCCCAACCTCACCAAGACCCCTCCCCCACATTTTCTGTGTACCAGGCATATAATCTGCCCCATCCCTTGCATCCCCCCACTAAAGAGATTGAAACCTGCTATGGATTTTGGGTAGCTGGATCTTCCTACTGTTCCAGTGCACTGCTATGAGAGAACTAGAACACTGGGGTTTGAGGGAGAGTATTAGATGGAGCTCTGAACTGGAAGTAGACTGCAGGGTGCAGGAAGCAAGTCTGCCCAGGAGTGGAATTGAGAGGGATTGCAGATGGAGCTGACACTCTCCAAAGTCATTCCCAGACAAATAGCCACACCTCAATCTCACGCTTTATCTCAGGGGTCCCTCCATATGGCTCCACAAAAATGCTGGAGTATTGCACACAACTGTTTTCACCACTTCTCCAAAATGCAACTTCTTCAAGGTGCATATATTATGTATCAAAGATAGATAGATAGATAGATAGATAGATAGATAGATAGATAGATAGATAGATAGACTTTATTACAGTGTTTGACAAGTACAGAAGCAAGCAAGAAAAAGAAAAACACAAAGACAGGCCCATACAGCAGTATAGCAACAATATAACTTTATGAGTATACAGTAGCATAGTAAATTACTCTAGCAGATTACTCATTAGATGCTGTCACATATTCCTTGCTATTACACAAAACTTAGCCATGTTATGAGTAACGTTGGCTTGATGGTCTGACAGGAGAAATAAAATATATGCTTCATCTCCTCTGTCTGGAGAGAGACAGAGGATATGACCCATATCCTCTATGGCCTGGGTACTACATGGACAGTAACGTTCAGAATAAGGAATCCCCCATATCTGCCATGTAAGACTGCTGAGGGCAAAACGTCGAAGCGGGCCAGTGCAAATTCTCTACGATATTTGGACGTTATTAGGGCTTGACAATAATCAGCTGGCTTGGTGCTGAAAGCAGGTCTCCATGATTTAAGTCATTTTGGGGCCTTACCTATCTCTTGTTGCCATTCCATATCTAGTATTCTTTGCTTTACAGCCTTTTTTGCTTGTTCATAACCCATGGATTGTAGCGCTTCAGGGGAAAAGCCATACAACGCGATCTTTTCTTTAACAACTGACTTCCACTGTGTTTGGAAACTATCTTCAAGCATCACTGGGGCCAGTCCCATTGGTGAGAATACCACCTTCAGCCAATAGTTAAGGATGCTAATCCACACTCAAGTTTCCAGTCTCGTGACTCCAATTCCAATCTTAATGCTGTATTAGAGACACATCTAGGGACTTGCATAATTGATCTTGGAAACTTAGATTGTACCGTCTCTATCCGGGAAAGGTTAAAGTAAGGGCCCAACTGAGCACCATATAGTAGCTGCGCCACTACTTTTGTCTCAAATAATTTCAGGACCTGAGGGACATATCACCCTCCTTTTTGTATGATAGTAGGATAGAAGAGCTGAGGCACTCCTCTGTGCTACATGTGAAGCACAATCTAAGTGTGCATCTCTCTGACCAGATGAATAGAAGGTAATTCCTAGTTAGTTAAAACTGTGTACCTGGTCTATTTTGTTGCCATTAATATACCAACTATTGTCCTTAACTCTCCTGGCAAAGGTCATTATTTTTGTCTTTTGATAGTTTATCAGCAGCTTCTCATCCTCACAGAATTGCACAAAGGATTTTAGGGCTCTTCTTAGCCCTACCACAGACCGTGAAAGAATAATCGTCAGTGTACAAAAGTAGTGAGACATGCCTATGTGCTAATTTAGGCGGGTGGAACTCTTTTTTTTTTTTAGTCAAGATGCTGTACTAATGAGTTGATATAGTAATTAAATAGTAATGGGGCAAACATACACCCTTGTTTGACTCCTCGCATTGTAGGGATTGAACCGGTCAATTGACCCTGAATGCCACATCTAACTCTCAATTTGGTGTTACTAGGCAGCTTATATATCAGCAATAGGAGTCATTTTTTAATATTAGTTAGCAATCGTTTCTTCCATAATAACTTTCTCTCGGGATGGAATCAAAAGTGGCCTTTAGATCTACAAAGGCCGCAAGAAGTGAGATCTTAAAACCGTGTACATATTTCTCCACTGGATCTTGCAAAATAATCGCTTGATCTATTGTAAATCTTCCTGGCCTAAATCCTGCTTGTCTATGTTTCAAGGACCAATCGTCGTGAAAAAAGCTGAATAATGTCACTGGCTATATGACCTGGCACCTTGCTATTACAGTTGCATGGACATAGGATGGCATGCTTTACTAATGTTCAGCAATCCTTTAACCTTTCTGGTTTTCACAAACAGAGAGAGTATGATCTCAGTATTTATTTAAAGAGTGTGTTGGGGGAAATTCAACAGAAGCTGGAATGTGTTGAACAAACATGTAGCTTTCCTTTCCTTCTTCACAAGGGATTGCATATTTTCTTCCATTCAACCTGTGGCTGTCTGAAATCCTGCACAAAAACTCCTCAGAAAGTGCAGCTGAAACAGAATATTCTTACACATCTCTTCTCCTTTAACGTAGCTACCTACAGTTTCAGATGACAGTTGCAAAAAAGGGGGGGGAGGGGAGAAAAATATTAACTGGTATTCTCAAAATATATGGAACAATATTTGCTTCAGTGATCTATATATTTAATTCTCCTGGGTGTGCCTTTCGAACGTGCGTCCCGGCACCGGGTGGGCGGGCCAGCCGAGGAGAAGCGGGTGGCGGTGGGCCCGGCCGGAGCCGCGGGCCTCGGCCTGCAGCCTGAGGGAGGAGAGGAGAGAGGAGGCTGGTGGGGGAGAGGAGGCCGGCCGCAGAGGCCAGCAAGGCCAGCAACGGCGGGGGGGGGAGAGGTAGCCGGCCCCAAAGAGCGCACAGATGTTCTGTGCGGGGTCGGCTTGTATTATACATTGCCCTGAGGAATGGCTACCTTAAAATCTCTTTGGATAGAATGTTTTAAATTGCCTCCTAATGAATTATTTTTTCACCTAGTCAATGTTTAAACAATCCTAAGCTTGATGAAGAATTCACAAATTACAAAAAGGCAAAAACAAATCTTTATTTATTGAGTAGAGAAATGCATTTCATAGAAAGGAGCATCAAAGTGCATTCAGTTGTACCTGGAAATGGTATTTAGGGTGGATAGGGAAGATGGTGAAAGATGTACAGGCCAGAACACATCATAATCAAGCTTTTATACAGGCCAAGAGAGAAATGCATTCCGAATTTAAAAGCTAATGCTGAAACCAAGTTCAAAGGAGATAAGTACTTACTGGAAGATAAGCCTGAAGCAGGATGCAAGATCTGATCATTGAGAGTTAATGACACAAGCTTCTGGTTGAAGATGTAATGGATGTTAATGGGCATTAATAGCTGCATTATGCTACAGGATAACCTGTATAAATCACTGGTTTAAGAAGATATTATTATTTATTTTATGCTTTTGAAAATGGAATTCCAATAAAGTCTCCATGCTAGGAGCAGGATGATGCCCCTACAACGTAAGTGGTTAAAGTGACTAAAAAAAAAAATCTGGTAAATTTACTCAGATACCATTTCAAGCATTTAAGATCACTGCAATGTTTCCATGATAGTCAGATTCTTTATACTACAACTGCGGAGGGTTGGAGGTGAAGCTGCAGGTCTTTTAGGATCCAATGGTATTGTATTATTGCCTTTTGCCTCACACCTAAGAATGCTTACAAGTAAGAGCCACTTAGAGAGTGTGGTGTTTCAGCAGAAACTTCAGAAGGGGAGGAAGAGGGCAAGGGGGAAATCAATTCTAGCTATATAATTTCAAAAATATAATGTGTTGAAAAATAGCATTGGGAGAAAAACAGTAATGCAGCTCAACATTATGAGCTCCCTTCCTACTGAGTGCTGCAATGAAAGTCCTGCTCCACACCGCAGAAAGTGACAACTGTTGGGGTTACAAGCAGAAGCTTTGATGTTCCTAGACCTGTGGATCGGGGTGCCAACCAACCTTTTTAAGCTGGCCTTTAAAAGCAGCTTGTTATACAGCTATTAGCAGATTGTGATATTCTGAATGATCAGAAATCGCTCACTCCCACTAGCCCAGGCCTGCTCAACTTAAGCCCCCCATGGGTTTTTGGACCACAACTCCCATAATCCCCAACCACAGTGGCCAATAGCCAGGGGTTATGGGAGTTGTAGGGCAACATCTGCAGGAGGGCCGAAGTTGAGCAGCCCTGCCTAGCCCCACCTCTGCACATTCATCTGACCCAGCGGTCAGTAATCTCCCTGCTGATTCTTGCTTCTCTGCCGACATCAACATCCTTCCAATCACCCTCTCTCCACTGTCCTACTCATTCTTGTTCTCCTTGATTCTTCTTGGATCTCCCTCCCACCATCTCCCTGCCAATTTCTCCCCCCATTTCCTCTTCCTTGGTGGTAGTGCCAACAGAAGGTGTGCTTTGAGGCAGATCACTAAGTTCCTGCTTCCTCCAACTTCCCTGTCCTCTGCCTTTTGACTAGGCAGGTGGGATGACTGGAACAAGGAGCAGGACATGGAGAGTAGTAGTAGTGGTGGCTGGTGCATGGCACCGGCTGAGATTTTTGGGACGTGGTCAGCTGGAGGTAGCAGACTGGTGGAGGAGGTGGCAATGGGGCAAAGGCACAAATATCTTATGTGTAAGATATTTTGATTATTGAAATCCTGCTGGTGTTGATGTGCCCGCACATTTGTACAACGGACACAATTAGGCAGCGTTTGTGACAATTTGCTTCAAGATCAGCAAACTGACCATTAATTATTGATATTGCTTGCCCAGCTGCAGCATTTCTGGTTACAGCTCTGCTGCACAAGGGCTTGGGAATTAAAGGCATCCATAACCTCTCCTGAAAAAGTGCTAAGCATTTTCACAATTTAAGCACACCGTTTTTCTTGTACCACACCGATTTCATGCTTTAGAAAACACAGATTTTCTACTTACCAGGGCATTTTTCTCATTGAAATGACCCTCTAGACCTGATATATTTTTAAGTGCTGCTATTTAACTTGCAATACAAACAGATCCTTTGGTAAACATAGTACACTGCAATTTTTTCTTGGGCCATTACTTGGTATCCTGGGGAGAGTTTGAAATGTCACTCTTTGGTTTCCTTTCAGTGTGAATATCTCTCAGTCTTTGGATTGTAAACATATCTGTACTTTTGATCTATAATGTCTTCCAGCTGTGACATATGTTTGACAGGTAGCAATAGATGCTATGGCCATCAGCAGATGAATCAGTTGATGTATCCTAGTCTAATAGGACTCATATTTACTTCTAAAATTCTGGCAGTGAGTGCCAGAATCCCACACTAAGGAAATAGGTTTTTGCATTTTTACTTTGTTGATTAAAAACTGACAAGTGATAGATGATGCAAGTGTATACACATTTCTTTAATAAATTCAAATACTAAGGTTGATAATTTAGGATATCTCTGATAGAGATAGATTCCTAGGCAGCTGGAAGTCATCCTTGAACTGAATTACAAAACCAATCTACTCCACACAGAAGGATTTGTGATGAAATGTCTTTTTATGATTGAAAAATACAAAAGTACAAGGAAAGTAGATTAGTTCTGTAACTCAGTTCAGAATACCTTCAGTACAATTTATCAGAGATATTCCTAAACAGAGCTTTTTTAAATGTGCAACCAGGTGCAAATATTGCAGCACAAAAACAAGAAAGAAAAAAGGGCCAAAAAAGGAAAAAAATGTTCTTCTAAAAGAACATTTGTGCAGTTCAAAAATTCAAGTCATGCAAATGTTGTACTATGCTAGACATAAAGAGCGACTGATGAGAAAAGTAAAGTGAGTAGTTCAGGCTCTTCTCGAACCCAGACCCTGGTCGAGCATAACCATTTCTTCTCCTCCTGTCAAAGATGCACCCCATAGACTCCTCTGGTACTCCCCACAGAGTCTTTACCAATGAATATAACACTATTTTTAACAGCACTGTCAAATCCACAGTTCTGAGGAATTGTTCCTACTCTATGTAGGCTTGTAACAGAATGTGACTTTAGGCAACAAAGTATGTGTGCAAAGACAAGGAAAATGCACAGGTGCATGCATTGCAGCCCATGCTATGCATACTAATTACACACATACAACTGCGCAGAACTGAATTTCTGCACAGAATTTCTGTATGTTAAAGAAGGGATTCTATCCCTTCTTTAACATACAGTGGTGGAGTACCACTGTATGTTAAAGAAGGGAGGGATAGAATCAAACAAGCTAGAAAACCAAGGTGTACTGGAGTCCTCCACAGAAACCCTGTGGGTGACAATACAAGGCCTGAAAGGGAACGTGCTACTGGGGACGTGCTATCGCCCTCCGGATCAAAATGCTGACAGTGACTGGGAGTTGCAGGAGGAAATCAGGGAGGCGTCAAGGAGAGGCAGGGCTGTAATAATGGGTGACTTCAATTACCCACACACAGACTGGATAAATTCACAGTCAGGTCATGACGAAGAGGTCAAATTTCTAGATATGCTAAATGACTGTGCCCTAGAACAGTTGATCTTGGAACCAACCAGAGAGAAGGCGACCTAGGACTTAATTCTGAGTGGCACCCAGGACCTGGTGTGTGATGCCAGTGTCGACAACCCTTTAGGGAACAGTGACCATAGAGTGATCAAATTCAGCATACATGTGGGGAGAGAATAACTAAGGAAGTCTAACACAGACATTTTGAATTTCAGAAGAGGAAACTACTCCAAAATGAGGAGTATGGTGAAAAGAAAGCTGAAAGGGAAAATCAGGAGAGTCACTTCGCTCCAGAGTGCATGGAGTTTACTCAAAACCACAATACTAGAAGCCCAGTTAGATTGTATACCCCAAAGAAGGAAAGGTACTACTAAGTCCAGGAGGATGCCAGCATGGCTAACAGGTACCGTCAAGGAAGCCATAAAAGGGAAGAAGACTTCCTTCCGAAATTGGAAGGCCTGTCCAAACGAAGAGAACAGAAAGGAACACAAACTCTGGCAAAAGAAATGCAAGGTGACAATAAAGGAGGCAAAAAGAGTTTGAGGAACATTTAGCCAAAAATATCAAGGGGAATAACAAAAACTTTTTAAAATATATCAGAAGCAAGAAACCTGCCAGGGAGGCAGTTGGACCATTAGACTATGAGGGAGTGAAAGAGATTATTAAGGAGGATATGGAGGTTGCAGAGAAGCTAAATGAGTTCTTTGTGTCCGTCTTCACGGCAGAGGATACTGAGCATATACCTGTTCCTGAACCAGGCTTTTTAGGGATGGAGGCTAAAGAACTGAGTCAGATAGAAGTGACAAGAGATGATGTTCTAAACTGTCTGGAAAAACTGAAAACTAACAAATCACCAGGGCTGGATGGCATCCATCCAAGAGTCCTCAAAGAACTCAAATGTGAAATTGCCGACCTCCTTGCTAAAATATATAACTTATCCCTGAAATTGGGCTCTGTACCAGAGGACTGGAGAGTAGCCAATGTAACACCAGTTTTCAAAAAGGGATCCAGGGGTGATCCGGGAAATTATAGGCCAGTTAGCTTAATGTCTGTTCCAGGCAAATTGATGGAAAGCATCCTTAAGGATAAAATTGTAAAGCACATAGAAGAACAGGCCCTGCTGGGAGTGAACCAGCATGGCTTCTGCAAAGGTAAATCTTGCCTCACCAACCTTTTGGAGTTCTTTGAGAGTGTCAACAAGTGTGTGGATCAAGGTGATCCAGTTGACATAGTATTCCTGGACTTCCAAAAAGCTTTTGACAAAGTTCCTCAACAAAGACTCCTGAGGAAACTTAGCAGTCATGGGATAAGGGGACAAGTACATGTGTGGAATGCTAACTGGTTGAAAGACAGGAAACGGAGGGTAGGTATAAATGGAGAGTTTTCACAATGAAGGGAAGTAAGAAGTGGGGTCCCCCAGGGATCTGTACTGGGACTGGTGCCTTTTAATTTATTCATAAATGATCTAGAAGCAGGGGTAAGCAGTGAGGTGGCCAAATTTGGAGATGATACCAAACTCTTTTGGGTAGTGAAATCCAAAATGGATTGTGAGGAGCTCCTAAAGGATCTCTCGAAACTGGGGGAGTGGGCGACAAAGTGGCAAATGCAGTTCAGTGCTGGCAAGTGTAAGGTGATGCACACTGGGACGAAAAACTCCAACTTCAAGTATATGCTGATGGGATCTGAACTGTTGGTGGCTGACCAGGAAAGGGATCTTGGGGTCATGGCGGACAGCTCGTTGAAAATGTCAACTCAATGTGCAGCTGCTGTGCAAAAGGCCAATTCCTTGCTAGGGATCATTAGGAAAGTGACTGAAAATAAAACGGCTAATATTATAATGCCCTTATACAAAACTATGGTGTGGCCACACCTGGAGTACTGCGTACAATTCTGGTCACCACATCTAAAAAAGGACATTCTTGAACTGGAAAAAGTGCAGAAACGGGCAACCAAGATGCTCAGTGGCCTAGAGCACCTTTCTTATGAGGCAAGACTACAACACCTGGGGCTTTTTAGTTTAGAAAAAAGACGACTGCGGGGAGACATGGTAGAGGTCTATAAAATCATGCATGGTGTGGAGAAAGTGGAGAAAGAGAAATTCTTCTCCCTTTCCCATAACACTAGAACCAGGGGTCATCCCATGAAATTGATTGCCAGGAAATCTAGGACCAACAAATGGAAGTACTTTTTCACACAATGCATAATCAACTTGTGGAATTCTCTACCACAAGATGTGGTGACAGCCAACAACCTGGATGGCTTTAAGAAGGGTTTGGATAACTTCATGGGGGAGCGGTCTATCAACGGCTACTAGTCGGAGGGCTGTGGGCCACCTCCAGCCTCAAAGGCAGGATGCCTCTGAGTACCAGTTGCAGGGGAGTAACAGCAGGAGAGAGGGCATGCCCTCAAGCCTGTGGCTTTCAGTGGCATCTGGTAGGCCACTGTGTGAAACAGGATGCTGGACTAGATGGGCCTTGGGCCTGATCCAGCAGGGCTGTTCTTATGTTCTTATGTTAATTTTCCTTTTAAAAATTCCTGTCCCTACATAGCTTTGGAGAAAAAAATAAACTCTGATTTGTGAGGGTCCCTGTTTTGGAAGCAACTGAAGTTACAAGGTCTGGATTTAACAATGAAAAACAGACAAATTATCTCCCAAACACTGATGTGTAGAAGAAACAGAAGAGGACGGCCATAGAATCAATATCATAATGATTATGCAACAAGATGACATATTGATAAACAGAAGCAAAAGTCTCTTATATGTTAGTGAGCAAAAGCCAATGTAAACACATTCTGTTGAATGTTTTTTTTTAATGTGCAAAAGAAGTTGTTTTCTTTCCTCTTGTAGTTTCTATTCATGATGGTGCTTGCTTGGCCTGAAGGCAATGTGGGATAGCAGCAGCAGGCATGTGCTAAAGCAGGAATTGTTCATATGCTTCATTCAGCTCATTGATGCTGGAGTAATGGCAGTATCTAAGCATTTCCAGACAGCAGTTGACCACCTTGACTGCTGATTGCTATGGGCAATGTTGCTGGCCGGCCAGATGACATAATGCCCCACCCACATCTTTTGTCATGATGTCCACTCTGTGAGAGAGTGGCACATTTTCAACAGTCCCCCCCCCCCTTTCTTCAATGCATAGGGAAAATATTGCAGGAGTAGGAGCTGTGTATGGGCAGATTCAGTGGAAGCTGTGGAGGTGTGACTGTCTGTTGGAGTGGTGACATACGAGTGTGTTGGCTCTGCCCTAAACACCCTCTTCACTTCTCTTTCCTGTAGTGCATGCTTCTCCTCCAGTTTGTTTGTTCCCTCATGTGGTGGTTTCTTCATCCTGCACTTACCAAGCCAACAGCACCAGCTTTCTTCTTCTTATGGTACATAAGGTGTTATGTACCATACTTCTTATGGTACATAAGGTGTTTTTTTTTTTTTAAAGCTAAATAAACAAAGAGGGTTTTTTTTTAAAAAAAGCAGGGGCTTTCCTGTACCTTTTGCTGTTTTCCCTTCACTCCAGCAGCAGTTGGAGTAAAGGGGAGCTCGGCAGGTGACCACACGGAGATGGGCCTTCTTGGTTGCTCCCCCGAGACTGTGGAATGTGCTCCCTACTGAAATACAATCCTCCCCATCTCTGACCATTTTAAAAAAGCATTTGAAAACCCATCTCTTCACCCAAACTTTTCCAGCTTTTTAAACTTCTAGGTTTTAATTAGTTTTCGATCTTTAAATTGTCTAAATTGTTTTAAGTTTTTGTTTATGTTTTAACTACTTTTATGTTAGTATTAACTGCCCAGAGATTTGGGACAGTGTACAAATTAGATAGATAGATAGATAGATAGGCCATGAATGATGCTGGAGTGAAGCGTAGGGAAAGCAACAATAGATGGTGGATGCAGGAAGAAATCAGGCATCCACCCACTGCTGAAGAATGTCCCATGTTTACTCGGAAAGGGGGGGGCACCCTTGCAAATAGATGGCAGAGTTACATCCTGGATGCAGCATACCCTGGCCTGGGAAGGGCAGGGATGGGCAGCGGCACACCTCTATGTGCCCCACTCACCTAGTGCCACAGCCTGATGATGGCCCACCCTGACCTGGGAAGAAGGCTCAGGAATTAGGTTTTTTTTTTGGGGGGGGAGTGGATTTTCCCCTCCACTTCCCCAATATATTATGATTTACCAAAGGTGACACATGTGCAGCCCTCAAGGTGGTTGTAGCAGTGCTATTTTTAGTGGTGGGCAAGAAAATAGAGGGGGAAATACTAAAAATGGTGCCAGTGCTGAAGCGACGCTTCTCCCATCAGGAATGATGGGGAAATCATCAGTTCAGTGCTGACTCAGTTTTTAGTAGTCATGGAGTGTCTCTGAGCTCACTAACAGCATGGACAAGGGAGGTTTGGAACATAGGAAGCTGCCATACTATATATATGGACCATAGGTCCATCTAGCCTAGTATTGTCTACCCAGACTGGCAGCAGCTTCTCCACGGTTGCAGTCAGGAATCTCTCTCAGCCCTATCTTGGAGATGCCAGGGAGGGAACTTGGAACCTTCTGCTCTTCCCAGAGTGGCTCCATGCCCTGAGGGGAATATCTTGCAGTGCTGCTCACACATCAATAGGGATGTGCAGACCGGTCCAGAGGTTCAGGGGTTCAGTCCGGAGGTTCGAGGGTTTGGGATCAAGCCCCCCCCACCCCGGTTCCGTCCGGACCAGAAATAAACCTCCAGACAAGTCCACATTATTTTTTAAAGTTTTAAAATAAATAAAAAAATACCTGTAGCCCCTTCAGGGGGCTTCCTGTAGGTTGCGGGATGTGTGTGTGTATGCCCGTGAAGGTTCCCCCTCCCCCCTGCTGGCCTCTGAAATCACTGCCGCGGCTGGGTAAAGGGACTATTTTTGGCCCATTTGGCCCTCCATAACTGTGTGCGACGGCCATTTTGGCCACTGCCACACATGCATAAATGGCCTCTGCGAGGCCTGGCATGGCCCATGGCGTCACAGAGGTCATTTGCGCATGCACAGTGGCCATTTTGTTTTTTCCTAAATGGAACAGGTGCCACTTTTCATGGTAAATCATTTGTATGAAGTGACCAGCAGGCAAAATCCTTCCAGGGTTTTTTTTTACTAGTGTGGCTAAAATGGCCCTGGGCCACTTGAGACCTGCTTAACACACCATACATACTAAGCAGAGTGATGCCCTGTTCTTGGTTTACATCCTTGATGGTTTACTATTCCATCACCAACATAAAATATGTATTTGTTACACATGAAAAAGATAGCGGCTGTCATCCTGTCTAGTGCTGCACATGCGCTTCTAACAAACACATGTGTGCAGTGATAGCCTTCCTGTTTCCAAAGCATGGGCACTCTTGTGCAAGAGCATGGCATTTTTTGCTGCTCTCCCCTTGCTCTGGAAGTGCTCTTTGATTCATATAAACATATCTCTGAGGGGGCAATATGATCAGGTACACATTTCTACTGTCAAACAATGCTTCCAGAGCAAGGGGAGATCAGTAAAAATCTCTGCCTGTGCTTCAGAAGCTGGGAGAATAGTGCTGTGCACATGCTTTTATTAGAAGCATGCACACACCATTAGTCAGGATGTCACCCAGCATACCGAAGAGAAATAAAAGCAAATGTTTAAGTCCTCTACAGTCCAAAGTTAAAAAAACAAATATATATCCCTCCTAAGGGACATATATTTATCCCTCTTTAACTGCTTGGGATCATGCCTGCAGAATTAATAGTGATACACACTGGAATGAAATGTTCCTTTTCATGTAACAGGAAATAAGAACAGTTTGAAAAAGAGAGAGGAGGAAAATATCTTTCTCCCTCAGCTTCCCACACAAGAGAAGGAAACCACCCACTGAATCAGTTTTGCCTTTGAATCAACATAATGACTAAATGCTGCAGAGATAATTGGTGTTATGGCCATTTGTGCTGGCAGCTGCTGTACTTCTGCATTTTTTAAAGTCATTATCTGTTTGGACTTTTGTAAACATGCCACATATCCGGCAATGCCTCATTAAAGCATCGAAGAAGAGAATCTTAGAGTGTCGTTGCACATATGAGTGGTAACATTATCGAGTGGTTCTGAATGTGTAAATGCGTTATTGCACTAGAGCGATCTCACATTTTTCTTGACATGCTCTCAAGAATAATATAATTCTTTTTAAAGCTGTTAGCATTCAAACAGCAGAGTCTGAGCAACATCATTATTTCCGCCTACTCAACAAAATGTACCTGAGAAGTCAACCATGCAGAACTATTCCTTGTAGAATGCTACCTGGTGAAACAGTTAATTCAATAACGGAGGTATACATGTTCAGTTGATAAACTGGTTTCTAAACATTATCTGTTCATTTCTATCAAAAGCAGAAGTGAGGCTCCATGGCAGGCCTTGGAATCGAACTCTGTGCCCTAAAAGTGCCCACTCTTAGGACAGAATTAATGAGAAAACACTTGGTTCTCATTACCAGTGGTATAGTCATTGTGGAACAAGGGGGGATGTGTACAAATGTCCCTGGTCTACAGGGGTCCAGGGGACCCATGCTGCCTGAGCACCTCCTCTCCCCTCCCCTTCATTCCCTTGCCCCCACACCCTGACAACTAGCTGGTGAACAAAGTGCTCACTGGCTGTGAGAGGGAGATGGGTGGCACTGCCAAGCCCACACACCTCACATCGACATGCTTCTGAAGTCCACACACCGGGCATGGCTGCTGCAAAGGCAGGTAGAGGGAAGGGCTGCTGCAAGCCGTCCTATTTCCCTGCTCAAACCTATATTTCCTTCATAAAACACAGGCTAGTCTCACGATGGGGGAGAGCTGGGCTAAGGGAGCCTAGCCCACTTCTCCCCCATTGTGAGAACCACTGGGTTCACGCATGAGCCTGGTAGTTTCATGGCAGCTAGTCCACCTAAGAACCCCTCGCCTCAAACCAGGTTAACAGAGCGATCAAACAGAGCAAATCTGATTTTCTCGGTCGTGAGTCGCTGTGGCGCATCTCCGTGCTGCGGCAACACATGAGGAGACCCCCAACTGGGAGGCTAAAACAAGCCTTCCTGCCTTGGGGGTCTCCCCAGAATGCCCCATGCACTCGCGCAGGGTGTTCTGGGACTTCTGGGGGCTCCATGACAGAGCTGGTAATCGTGGAAATCGTGGTAATTGTGGTTCTTCTCGGGGCTCCATGACAGAGCTGATAATCATGGTGTTCTGGGACTTCACCCCTACTGGCTCCATGACAGAGCTGGTAATCATGTGGGTAGCCAATCCAGCCGCCCAGGGCTAAAAGCCTGCTTGTGTGTGGGGAGAGCAGGCTAAGCCCACTAATTGTGTGACGCGCCTCTTTTTTGTGTAATGTGTAGTGGGGCTCCTAAACTCATTTAGTAATTGGGAATTCTTTGCAAATAACTCTTGGGGCAACCACAGTTGTTTCCAAACAGGCTTCTACCTCTGTATTGTTTATCTTACCACATTTCTCACAACAGTCGTTTGTAATTGGTTCTTATATTACTTTATGTCTGTTGTTGTTCCTTCCTTTCTTCCCCTCCCAGGTTCCCCATTTTTAGGAGACATCAAGGAAGTTTCACTAATCAAAAGAAACCAAGATGTTATGCCAAGAGTACATTAGACACGCTAATCTTGACAATCTTGGCTACAGTCTCTGTCTCTTCCACCTTCCTTCTAAGCAGTTAAACACACATGCACGCACGCACACACACCACCCAAATCCAAACCCAATTCTGCCAGTACAATTAGGAAAAGACAAATTAAATAAACAAAATTAAGAATGTTGTTAAAATTAAGAACCCCAGCTTTGGGTCCCTCACCCCACCTCAGAATAAAAACTCTCTCCTATGAGGAATTTTTTTCTGTAGTTTATTTCAAGCCAGAATGCTCCTGGAAAGCCTGAATTAACTTCAGAAAGGTATGTTGCAGCTTGTTAGTTTAAGGTTTCATTCTTGCTTAGGATGTGAGAAGTTCCAAGTTTAACTACCAGAGGGAGAGAAAGAGTGGCACTACCGTAGGGATTTTTCAGGGGCAGGATATCTCTGAATATAGTTTCAGGGGAGCTATGGCAGGAGAGGGAGCATGCCCTCGTCTCCTGCTTGTAGGTATCCCAGAGGCATCTGGTGGACCACTGTGAGTAATATAATGTAGACTAGATAGGCTTTGGGACTCACCCAGCAAGGCTCTTCTTAAAGAAATTGTCAGTATAATTTACAATGCTGGGAATGGGTATTAAGTCTGGCTTAGCTTTAAACTATTGAGTATTGACTCTCAAAGTGTGAAATGGTCCTGATTCAATCTGCTCTTGAAAGAATGATGAGATCAAGGGTAACCACTGAAGAGATTCACTAGTAAAAACAATCAACTGATACTGCAAGGTGAGTGGGAGGGGAGGGGAATTCCCATCCTTACCAGAAGCTGATGGGAGATAACAGTGGAGGCAGAGGGTGGGTACATCAGTCAGCATTGGGCAAGTGTGCTATTGATTTATCAGCTAGTCACCTTCATCAGCATCAGCAATCTCATGTCCTGTGGTGTCGGTTAGCCAGTCAATAACCATGCACTGACATGATGCTGACTGAGGAATCCGCTGCTTCCATGGATGCCTCCCCTTGGTTTCGGTAAAGAGAGGATTTCTCTTCTTCCACTGATCACCCCAGCATCATTGCCAATGCCATCGATTGCCACTAGCAAACTTCAGCAGCCACCATTAGTTCAAGACCATGGTGAATCATGACTGGCACTGATGTCAGAGCATTCACAAAATAATTCACTAAGATCACTGAGAAAGCAACCCCTATTGGCTTCACTATGGAAAATCAGAGTTTGTGAATGACCTGTTGATGCCCTGTGGGCATCAAGAGGGCATTTACTTATTTCTGAATGTTACTGAATGTTATTTAGACAATATTTATTTATTTAGACTTAATTCTGAATTTATTTATATATATTTATTTAAATATATTATATTTATATTATTTGAATATATACACACACACACACACACACACACACACACACACACTTCTGAATGTTATTTAGACTATATTACTCTTGAACAGTACTAGTGATATTAAGCAGTCCTTTAGAGCAGGCTTCCCCAACCTGCGGGTCTCCAGATGTTGCTGAACTACAACTCCCAGCATCCCTAGACACAATTTATTGTGGCTGGGTATGCTGGGAGTTGTAGTTCAGCAACATCTGGAGGCCTGCAGGTTGGGGAAGCCTGCTTTAGAGTAACTCTCAAGTAGTCCTATGGAGTAACTTCATCTGGATGTCAGCCATGGAAACTAATGTTGTAACTGATAAAGAGGCATCCAAATTCTTTAAAAGATCAAATGATCCAGTAGTTTATAATATTTTATCAAGATTTAACTAATTTACTGTATGTGTTATACTGTTTCATGCTAAGGAGATGTACTTCTGAAAATTATTGGCAGGATTAAATGTAAACATTTTGGAGTATTTACTCCATTAGTCAAGGAAAGGCAAATAAAGTGGTGGGTTTTTTTTAATGTTCCCAAGGATAAGGGTCCCTTTTTGTATGATAAAAACTAGAGTTCAAAAAAAAAATCAATCTGTGTTTTGTCAAACTTGTGGAATGTTCTATAAATGAGAGACAGGGGTTTTAATTCTAATTTCAGTTACATTGCCATTGTAACAATTGTACTCTAATTACTTCACTAGATACTCCTCATTTACAACCATGCCAACTGCAATTGGAATAAGCCCATGAAAATAATGGCAAATTCACTCCAGCTCTTTAACATTATTAAGCACAATGATTATCACTTCCCATTAACATCGAAAAAGAAGCCAAAAAAAGCAAGATACAGTTTGTTCCATCTGCAGTCTAATTATTTTTTGGGGGGGTTATTTTCTGGATCATTCACCCTTGGTTCAATCAAGGCTTAAATTTAAGACTAATCAGCATTTTTAACTAGTGACTTCCTGGCCTTCCAATTGATCATATGAGGGCTGCTTAATCAAAAACAAAGAACAATCCCGCTTTATGTAGAAGTGGATTTGACAATGTAAGAAATATCCCCTGGATGAGTCTCTTGAACAGTGTGCCAAGCTGAATGGTGTGTTGCATGAGTCCTATTCAGTTGTTCTAAAACTAATATGCTGTATCCAGGTAGAAGGGGACAGGGAATGTGCCAGCTAGTCCCACCCCCTGTGCTAACACACTCCTCTGCATGCTCCCTGCTCTCTTTGGGTCCAGTGTTTGTCTGAGGAGAACAGTGCTGGTCCTAGGCATGCTCCATGGCTAGCTGTCATGCTCCCATTCTCCTCTACCCTGAGCACAGTATGCCTATTTTTAAAACAAACAAACAAACAAACAAACACACTGTCATTGCCATATCATACTCTAGCTGATAAAACATGGGAGCATATATGGAATAGTAAAGAAGATGTTTGCAGGCAAACCTAGGAGCAGCTCACCACACAGAGTGGTTTCTGTGGGCAGGCTGCATAGTTTGAAGCCGCACTTTGAGAAGTTCTAAATACTCTCTCTTTAGTTTCTGGTACTTGATGTTGTCAGAGAAGGGTCCTTGGGGTAAACAGAACATTTGACCTAGCTTATTTTTATATTAACATTTAATACTTCACTGATATGCATGCATTCAATTAACCACCTAGAAACTTCAATTTCTGTTTTCATTTCTCTTTCTCTGTGCATATGTGTATGTGTATACATTCTGGCCTGGCTATAGAGGCCAGCTGGCATCTGGTGCCTCTGCTATAAGAACTATAGCAGAGCCATTCCAACCTGGCTGCAGCAAAGAACTGGGCTCCCTCCATCAGCCAGACTTTTAGAGATGAACTGTCACCTGGCTCCTCCCCTCCAATAGCTAAACCCACCTGCAGACATTCCACCTGTAATTAGGTAGGCCCCCTTCTTTAGTGGTGCTGATGATTATAGTGGAAGTTTTGGTGTATCGGTTCCACATCCCCCTCCCACCACTCTCCGGTCCGCATTCAGACAAAATGGAGAGCTACCTCTCTGCAGTCTCACTGACTGCAGAGAGGAGGGGGAACTGCTGTGCGGGATTCCTTCTTTCAAGAAGGATAGCCCATACAACCAATAGGAGGCAGAGTGAGGGAAGAGATTCCTCCCTCACCTCTGGTTTCAGTGGGGTGAAACTGTGGTGCCAGTGTTTGGATGTAATGCTGGCACTGCAGCGTTACATCCGAATGTTGTCACCGCATAACTAGAGTTGGAGGTGGTGAAATTCCACTCTAAATCAAAGGTTCAGATTGGAGTTCACTGAGGGAGACTGCAGGTCCATTTTCCTGCTTAACTCCAGTTGCCCTCATTTGGATGTACGGCTATGGAAACTGGAGGTGAAGGGACCTCCGGTTTCGGGTTATGTTCAAATTTGGTCTCAGTTTGAAAAGCAGGGTAAAAATTCTAAACAAGCAAACAATACAGTATGGCAGAGAAAACTGGCTTCATGTTGTAAAGAAAATCAAGAAATTCTTCTCAGGAAAATGAGGGTGGCTGGGCAAAATAGTGCTTTTAGTTTAAGGTCAAGTCAGACATTATACTGAGGGGGGTATGTGCAGGGACAGCAGCCACCCAGGGTTATAATGACTGGGAATGATGTAATGTGAGCCAGGAGGTCACAGATTCCAGCTGTGGTGACTTAAGTGATCTACAACAACCCCAAATGTATCTTGGACACAGAAGCAGCTGCAGCTTAGATGTGTGCTCTGCCAGTTTATGTTAGGGTGGTCCCATAAATTCATAACAGGAAGTGACTCCTTCATCTGCAGAAATGTACCCATCTGAAATGCCTGAACCAGCCCTCATTATTCACCACCATATCAGATTTATGGGTAGTGTTAACACGGTCTAATGATTCCCATAATTAAACATTTTCAATTAGAATGAGGACAAAATTAGAAAAGTGAGAGTAATTTTTCCCTTCATAGGGTCTTCCCTCAGGGCATTAAGAAGAAGGAGACAAAATTAATCTCTAGCTGATCACTTAATTCATCTGGGATAATATTGGCCCACATATTTATTGTTTTGGCAGAATTCAGTTCTTGTGTATATTTGAGCTATTTATTTATGTAGCAATATGGATTCAAGGTCTGGGTACAAAACTAAATAGGGTCAGAACTGCAGATGTGGCAGATCAGCACAGCTCATCTGAGAGGAATGGGGATCTCATCCGTCCTTTATAGATGCAGGTCATCACTTTCATTTCTATTGTCTGGCACTGTGAGCTATTATTGTTGAAGCTATTTGTCTCCAGATTTTGAGTGCTTGCATTAAGCGGAAATTTTGTAGAAGCCAGACTTTTTACTACATTACTATACAATATCCATTAAGTCATGACTGCACTTTACAGTAACCTGTAAAGGTGTGAATACTGAAGCCTCATCCACTCATTACATTTTATTTGGACCATAATAAAACCATAAGCTCCCTCCACATAGAAATTACAGGTTTAATGAAGCAATTCCTGGGCCCAAACTGCTGTTTCGTATGTATTTTCATGGGCACACCAGTGGTATTGCTTCCCACCAGAACTGTCTTCCTAGTTTGTATTGGTGGGGAAAATAAAAAGGGAAATGTTCCTCTTGTTCTCTGGTGAATAATAGCTAACATTTCTGCTCAGCTCTGTTATGGTTCCAAACCTATACCTTATCTGAAGCCGGTGAAAGTATTTGTGGCAGTGCTCAAATACATAGCAATGCTTGGAGTCAGACTAGCAAGAGGTCAGGTATACCCAAGCAAGCAGCTACATGCAAGATAGAAATATATGCAGTTCCTGTCAATGGGTCAAGTGGCCAGGCATCAGATTCAAAAGCGTTCTCTTAACAAGCCAAAGGAAAGGAGGATCAGATATCCAATCTAAATTGTTCACAATAAAACTATATGAAAGGAGTGGCAAATATTGTGCAATGAAAGATTACTGGATAATGAATATGTTTAAGCCAAAGATCATCTGTCCTTTGTGCCTCCAAACACCTATGACCACCAGGAAGTTGCACTTTTATTAGGCCCTGATTATTCAAGAAGGCTCAATACTGAGCTGTATTTGAACCACAGGTTCTACCTCTCAGCAGCTTTTAGGCTGGACAGCTGAAGGTTGAAGAAATCACGAATGGGACCTGTAGAATTCATGAGCATACCAAGGGTTTCCTGAATGGAACTATCTCTGGTTTGAGGATACTGATACCAGGATTGCTGCTTTATTTTATCTGTCTATCCTTCTTCACATTTATTTGCTGTTTCACTTTAAAATAACTTCAAGGCAGTGCACTGCGAATATAAAACAGACTAAAACAATAAAACCACAGTTTAACTTAGCAGCAAAAGTTGCTCCGCAAGATGTATGAGAGGTTAAGAATTAACAAAAAAAACCATCTAAAAGCAAACAAATCCCTCAAAGGCCTGAATAAAAAGCCATGTCTTTATGCATCTGTGGTAGACAGAGAGCAAAGGGAGGGTGCCAATTTCTTCAGGTAGGACATTCCACAGTCTGGGGGCTATAGTGGAGAAGACCTTGGACTGTGTGCATGACAACCAAATTTCACTCTGCATTGGCATGTGGCACAAGACCACTTTGAAGACCTTTTAAGGTGGGTAGACTCACTTGACAGATGCTCCTTCAAAGAACAGAAATGCCCAAGCTGTTTAGGCATTTAAAGACGATAACCAGCACCTTGAAATTGATCAAGAAACAGATTGGCAGCCAGTGCAGCTCTCTCAGAATAGGGGTGATATGATTAATCCCACCAACAATCTGGCTGCTGCATTTTGTACTATAGTGGAATAGATAAATGGCTAAAATAAGCTGAATTGTGCACTTTGGGCTACAAGCATGAGATCTGGCAGAAATGTTGTCAGATTTGTGTGGTTTTAGAAAATAAGGCATGCCCCCCCCCCAAGAAATCCAATATGGCATCACCATATTAAATGTTTAGATCACCAGAATAATTCAAAAAGTGATACAGTCCTGAGATTTGACATACATGTTGTCAGATATGTATGGTTTTAGAAAGTAACAGTGGGCAGCTAAAAATGCAATATGGTGGCAAAAAATAAATATGGTGTTGCTACATTAACATGGCCACCTTAAGAAAACACATTTTCCTCCTGTTTTGCACACTTGGGGGCAACTACATTCAAAGTATTTCAGTCAGCCCTCAAAGATGTCTTTATTCTCCCCACCCCTAACTCCTTGGTTTGTCAGTGTTCTGAAGTTTTCCCCTACAGTGCACTTCAGATTTAGAAGTAGATGACTCATAGTTGACTTCATCTCTGCCAGCAGCACAGCTAGGAAAACCTCTCAGATGCTAGAGGAGCACAGCTAGGAAAAACCTCTCGGACACTTTCTTTCTAAAATGCTCCCTGACAGGGGTCATGCATGGAATGGAGACTGTTTTCAAAAACCCCTGGAGGTCTGGAGGTGGAGTCAGCAGAAAGGAGTTTGGTGGGCAGGTGGGGTTCTCTTGTTTTATTATTTCTCTTTCTTCCTTCACCTTCCACTTAGGACATTGGAGTGAATCCACCAAGAATATAGGTTGCTGATATAACACCGTCACCTTCTCTTCAGCCTAGGGGATATAGGGGAGACAGTTGAACTCTTGAACCCCGGACAAACCACCACCCTGGCTCCCAATCAACCACTGTTTGCTATAGCCGAACAGATCCAATGGCAATGGCCTGAATCATATGGCAAGGAGAAATGTGTAATAATGTTTGTTGGCTATCGTATCAAAATGATTGCATTGAGAACAATGGGAAATTTGCTCCCAGTGGTTGGACTGCAGCCGTTGTAGAAGCAGATATAGCATTATCCTGATGCTGCAGATTCATTTTCATCGGCCTCGAAACAAGAAAAGCACATCAGATCACAGCATGCCATTTGTATAAGCTTCTGAATATGGCATACTGCCTGTATTGTTCTGAAGGAGCACACCTTTCCAAAGATTGTGTCACAGACTTTGAAACCTGGTGTGAGACGTGTAAATTTGAAAGCCCACAGTTTCACTTCTGGTACCTGACAGTTTGTATGGAACTGACCATCTTCACTCTTTTTTGGTCACGCAGAGAAGCAAACTTTGTACTGTACTGTGAGGCAGTATCTGAACTGATATCATACTGTTTTGCTAACAACAATTCCAACTATTCCCATTGGCTCCCCATTCACCTCAGAGATATGATGGCATTGGAAGAACTGCACCCATGGGTAGCTGAGCAATTCCACAGAGGAAATTTTGTGGTTCACAAATCTGAGACTCAGCTCTACCACTTGATCAAGTGCACAAGCAGGCAAACAAAGTTATTAAAAGTGATGGAGGAGCAATTGGTGTAACGGAGAATCCATCATCACTTAGGCGGTAGATTAATTGCTGGACCTGAGGTGAGGTGCCTACTGAATTACTATGAGACTGCCTCTGGGACGAAAGAGCTAAGGAGCAGCAGCAGCCAAAATGAACAGTGTGGGTGAGCTCAACAAACATTCTTTGAAAGAGTGTGCAAGTTCACCAATGTGATTCTGGAAATGGGGGAGAGCATAGGGCCAGGGGTTCACGCCTCTCTGTGGAGGCGACAGTTCACTCCCTGCCTTGATGATTTCTGGAGCCACCTCGCTTGTCCCTTCATCTTCCTGTGGCGTGTGCACCTCACCGGCCTTGGCATCCCACCCACAGTGGCAGAATCTCTGATCCAGAAGCTTGTGGGGAGGCTGCCCTGCCCCTACCACTCAGCTGACCTCAGTACTCTAATATGGATTAAGCCTCAGTTCGTTAGCCATATCCAGTCCATCACGGCTTCCAATTCTTCATTCAGCATGTCCACTCACTCCAGTGGATCACTTGGACAAGGCAAGGTGCAGTTGGGTGTCATCCACAAATTGATGATACACAGAACAACCTCTCCTAGCAGTTTCATGAAGATATTAAATAACATGAAGGCCAAGATTGAAACTACAGGACCCTAAATGTGAGTGAGCTGCCGGCAGGGGGAGAGGAAAGCAGCGGTGCCGGTGGACAGGCTTGTGGGCGAGGTGCAAAACAAAATGGTGGTGGGGAAGAAAATGGTGGTGGCGGGTGGGGGAAGAAAGCATGGCAGCAGGCAGGCGGGGAAGAAAATGGCGGCAGTGGTGGTCAGGGAATGAAAATGCAGCGGCGGGGGGAAGGCGGGGGGAGAACTAGAGGCACAGATGCTCTGTGCCCAGCCCAGCTAGTTGATATTGAATGCTGCTGAGAGAAACAGCAGAGGAACAGGAACACACAGTTCTTGACCATTTCCCAGGATAGGTTGTCCAATAGGTACCCAAGGTAGTCTGGCTTCTGCACAGAAGCCAGACTGGAATGAGTAAAGATCGTCAGCATCATTCAAGACCATCTGAAACTACCACATGCTTTATCACCTTGCCCAGAAAGGAGAGATTTAAAACTGGTCTGTGATGATTTGGGCTGGGATCAAAGGGCTTGACATCAGCAATTTGTGAGGATTCTGGCAGTATTTCTGGGGCTAAAGAGGCTCCATCTCTTCAGCCCCAGAAATACTGCCAGAATAGCATTCTTTGTCAGCCCTTTGTGCCCCCAAACTAGTAGTTCTAGAGTCACCCTGTCTGCTATGTTAACCACCAGTAAAACTTGGATTTTGGTCAGAATGGGGTGGCCTGAAATTCCCAGAGAAATTTGAAGAGGCTCCACCAGGTGCCACCTTTTCAAATTTCTCTAGGAATTTCAGGCCACCCCATTCTGACCAAAATCCCAGTTTTCCTGGTGATAAACATAGCAGACAGGGTGACTCTAGAACACCTAGTTTGCGGGAGCAAAGGGCTGACAAAGAATGTTATTTGGGGAGCAAGGATTTTGCTGTACATTAAAAAGTTATAGGGGTAAGGTAATTAATGTTGTTAGTTTATTTATATTATTAATGAAGCTTGCTTGACATTTTCAAACTTATTCAGAAATGGACTGGATTCCTCTTAGAAAATACTGTCCTTTTGGATTCGTCAAACCTTCCAGTCTGCTTTCCAAGCTAGTTGTCTCTTTCTGTCTAAGACCATGTGGCAGGAAAGACTGGGGTGGGAGAGAGGCCAGTATCAGGCAGCTCAAATCTACAGAGGTGATGACCTTGCAACCCCCCTGCTTTACACATGGTCTGACCCAGTCCACTTCCTAGTCAGGCAGGAAGCTAAGGGGCTGGCCTGGCTCCTGGGAGGCCAGAAGAGTCTCCTACCTTCTTGGCTGCACTGGCTTCTGCTGATTGTTTTGGAGTAGAGGAGGGAGTGACGGAGGCTTCTTTAAATAATGAAGACCTTTAAAATAATTAATAATAATTAATTTAATTATTAATTATTAATTAAAGCTATAGGACCACAATATGCTTTGATGGTATTGTCCGATATAAACTTCCAGTCTGGTGGATGGGGGAGTGAAAGGGGGCACAGGGCATGTCTTTGGGGGAGTTCCAAAGACATGCCCTGTGTATAAAACCAGTTAGCCCAGTTCATTTAGAGTCTGAACTGGACTTGAACTGGACTGGGCATGTTCAGTTTTGGCTCCCTGAATGAGGGGCCCAGCCTGGTTTGAATCTGAACTGGTTCGGGCCCAGTTCAGGGATGCCAGCAGTGTTTGTTTTTTAATAAGGCGGACTTACTGCCATCAAGGGTTTCAGTGGCTTTGCGGGGTGCTGCTCTGGCTGCAGGGTGGGGGGTCTCTGGCACTTCCCCTTCCCTTCGCTGGTCCCCCCCTGGTCTCCCATGGTTCAAGCTTGAGCTGGCTCATGTTCAAGCCAGTTCACACACACCCTAGCGCCTGCTATCCCTTGCTAACCTTTGGAGTAATCCCTGATAGCAGAGGAAAATGTTTGTGTGTGTGGCGACTCAGTGCAGCCCCATTATCCAAACTGGAGGGATTAGTGATAATATCTTGAAATATAATATATTTAAATAAGGCATGCGAAGTGTGTGGATGGATTATAATATCTGAGAATAAGTAGTATTACAGATTAAGCTGACAGGTAGCTAAGGAGATGGTATTAAAAAGGCAGAGAAAGTAGAAATACTACAATGTATTATCAAAGCCTCATAAAACAGTTGCTGAGCCCAAGGGGAAAACAGACTCAGGCTGTATCCCATTCTAATTCTGATGTAACCTTGGTAATTGCTGAGGTAAGCACATTCTTCTGCCATTGGCTTTATTGCATGCATTTCAGTCAGCAGGCTTCCCCCCCTTTCTCACAAAACAAGCATCTCTATGTCAGTAAAACCTTGAAGAACTCATTTGTCACAAATTAAGCCAAAGTTATACATATACGTAGTTGAGTATAGAAACATGTACTTTCTTCCACTGAAATCAGTGGAATGTAGTGCTCGGCTTTGGTTAGTCTGTGTCAATGTGTTGGAAGGTTGTCAAAGCACAAGGGAATGGCTTAGCAGTTATGAAGTGACCATCTGAAGAAAAGAGGCTAGAAAGGCCACATTCGGACATAGCGTAGCAACTTGGGTAGATGGTCCTCCCTCCCACAGCCGGCCTCCATCATCACAGCTTCGGCCCGTCCGGTCGCTTTTTAAAGAAGCCTCAGTCACATCCAGTCGCTTTTTCTGGCCTGTTCGTGCCTCCGTTTCTTGGCATGGCGGCCTTTTGGATGCCGCCGTGCATGTGCAAATGGCCTCTGCGAGGCCTGGCATTGCCCAGGGCTTCGCAGAGGCCATCTGAGTATGTGCGGCAGCCATTTTTAAAAAGAAAAAATTAAAAATGGAAGCCAAAAAAAGTGGCCACCACATATGCACAAATGTCCTCTGCGAGGCCCTGGGCAATGCTAGGCCTTGCAGAGGCCATTTGTGCATGTGCGGCAGCATCCAAAATGGCAGCCACACCATGAATGGAGGCCCAAATGGGCCAGAAAAAGCAACTGGAAGGGCCGCGGTGGTGATGATGGAGGCCGGTGGGGGGATCTTTGCGGACCTCCCCCCACGGCCTTGATGAAGCCCCCCCGAACGGGCTAAAAGGTAAAAAATAATTTTTTAAAAATTCATGAACCCCCCCCCCAACCAACCCTAACCTAACCTGGGGGGTGGGGTGTTTGAGGGGATGTGGAACTGAACTGGAGTTCAGTTTGGACTCGAACCGAACTGGGCCAGCCTGTTCCATGCACACCCCTACTCACAGCCTCTGGCTTATGGGCAGAGGGGCCCCTCACTTCCTGGTCTTCTGAGGCTGCATTCCAGGAAGCTCTGTATGTCCTGCATCACCAGACTGTTGGCAAGCCATCAGGATGCTGGTAGAACAGCAACCATTGGCCACGATCTTTGAGGGGGTGAGCCCAGTGCAATCATGCCTTTTGGGCAGTGATTGGCTGCCCTCAGCAGGGAAAGGGAATTTAAACCAGTTCTTCATACCACTTGCACTACTGCTCTTGCAAGGGCCCCACAGCCATACAGTCTTTCACAATCACAATTACTGGTATCAGGCGATGGAGAGATGCACTAGTTTCCTGTTACGCCTGGAAGGAAGTCACTATGACTTCCTAAGAGGGAACATGTATATGAGGTCAGGCAAAGGATTCTGTGGTTTAGTCCGCTGTGAAAATGGATGCTCTTGGAATAGCAGACCTGGGTAAAACAGTCCAGGAAAACCCAACACACTCTTGCCCTCATGTCAGCTTGCTGGCCAAGGATTAGCCCTCTCATGAGAGGGCCAGTTCACTGGAGAGGACCAGAGCTTCGGGTCTCCATTGGACAGCACACTCATGAGATAACCCATCCAACTATAGGGCCCCCCACTGATTTGGGGCTCTCAGTATCTCTGGTTAATAATAGAAATAACAGTCCATGTCTTACCCTCTCCACAACCTTTCCAGACTCACAAGGAGTCTGGCCCGCTCCATGTGTCCGAGTGGGTCTGAGTGGGCAGAGTTTGGTAACAACAAGGGTTGCTCCTGATCCACATTCAAACTTCCTGGGCTGGGACCAGGGGCGTATCTAGGGGTAGGGCAGGCAGGGCACGTGCCCCAGGCGCCACTTGAAGGGGGGCACCATTTTGTAAAATTATTATTATTTTTTTAAAAAGGCTGCCAAAAACAAAATGGCCACCGTGCATGCTCAAATGGCCTCTGTGAGGCTCTAGGTCATGCCAGGCTTTGCAGAGGCCATTTGAGCATGCACGGTGGCCATTTTGTTTTCAGTGGCCTTTAAAAAAAAAGATTATTTTTAAAATGGCTACTGCACATGCTCAAATGGTCCCTGCGAGGCCCTAGAGGCCAGCGGGGTGAGGGGGAATCTTTGCAACCCCCCCAGCCTTTAGGAAGCCCCCCAAAGGGGCTACGGGTAAAAATAATAATAATAATAATAATAATAATATAATATAAGACATTGTACACATATTCAGATTGGCACTATGTACAGAGAATCAGGGCTTGTGAATACTGAGCTGATGCTTACGAGCTAGGATTGTATTCATTTGCTCTTACTTTGCTTCTTGTGATAAGTGAGTTAAATGTGATGTCTTGCTAATATGGCTATTAATGGTGAGTTTGTCTTTGAATCAGTGTGAAATCTTTAGTGTTAAGGCCCACTGGGAGTTTCTTGCTCTCTTTCTCTCATTTTAACTGTCTTTCTGAAAGTCTAGAAAGACTAGTTTGCCCTAGGCGCTATTTCCCTAGATACGCCTCTGGCTGGGACCAGCATTGCGGTGTATGTAGATCGGCCACCATGGCACATCTTGAGGCAGCGCACCCACTGCTTTCAGCAAACCGCCCAGAGACATAAGTTTTGGGTGGTATAAAAATGTTTTAATAAATAAGTAAAATAAATAAAATCCCTGCCCTTGTAGGTGTCTGTGCTGGGCAAAAGGAAAATATGGGTATCTGTTATGTGGAGACCAGGCTACAAGAGGGATAGCTTGGACTGCTTCTTTGTGGCAGTTGTTGGGACAGGGAAGGGTGTTGCTGGGGTATCCTTCACCAGGACTTGCATGGATACAGCAATTGGGCTGGGCGGCAACAGCCCTCCAGTCTGCATGAGTGCCTCCATGGCTTTTCACTTATGAGAGAGTGGTCCACGCTGGAATATTATCCATCATCATCACACAGGAAGAATCTCTCCTGTGATTAGACTGAATAATGCTGCAGATGGATGGTTCTTCTCATGAGTTATGCCAGAGACTGCATGCTTGCACCTAAGAGGAAGGGTATGGGCCCCCTTCCCCAACAAACTGTTACAAAAATAAAACAGAACCACGTAAGAATTCTAGAGGATATCTTCTAACCCAAACTTGGGAGTCCCCCTTTGATGGTAGACTATCTTTTGCTGGCATGATTGGCACCACACCAGTGTGGAGCATCTCCATGCCCACACCAGTGTGGGGCACATGTATTATTAAATAATACATATGTATTATTAAACACATACGCATGCAGTATTTAGGGGAGCACTCTATACAGTTGGTGGGAGCAGCACCATCCACGGGAACCTTAATAGTTTGTTTATCTTATTTATTTGTTATTTCTCTGTGTGAACCACCCTGAGCCATTTTTGGAAGGGCGGTATAGAAATCGAATAAATAAATAAATAAATAAATAATCATAGTACAGGCACTGTCCAGGCATCCAGGGAAATCAATGACCTGCTGACCAACCACACTCCCCATGCCACACCTTATAAAGAATGCCTTGATTAGCAGCTGCACTTGATCAGGTGTGTTGTTAATGAAACATTTGCTTGCGCATATGTCCCTTGCCCTTCCCCGGACAGAAGCTGTCAAAATGCCTTGTATGGAAACTGCAGTGAAAGGTCCTGTGTGCTGGGCAATGTGCTCAAGTAACACAAAGAAATGTGGGGATATTTGTTGTCTCTTTCTTTATATGACAGGACAACAGAAAGGTTTCCACAGATGGGGTTTCCACAGGTTTTCGCACTGGTTCGGCACATTGGTATTTCGGTCAAGCAACACAGTATCACTCCCCTGGCATGTGTGATCTTTGTTGGGAAACAACCAAGTTGCCCAGTTCCTAGTGTCACCAGGGTTCCATGTGCTTGTGCACATACTTCCACAGCCCTTGATTGCTGGAGACCTCTCCCGCTGTGCCTGTCTTGTCATCCACCCTTTTTGTGTGGATTGACAAAGGGAGACCATGAGAAAAGTGAAAAGCAGGATTTCTCCAATGTGTTTCTCCATTTGCATGCCTTGGAACTTGGGATGTGGCCATGCAGCATCCCTGTTGTCAGGCAATGGCAGGACGAGTGTGGAGACTGCAAAGGGTGGGGCAACTGATTGGTGAGGCGGCCAGTGGCAGGCATAGAGGCACTGTCATGTTTCTGGGCTGGACTGAGCCGCTCTATTTATGGTTTCAGGAGCAGCCACAGCACAGAATGCAGGTTACAACTGTGGCAGAATTCGGACGACACGATGCCGCCTTTAAACCTGAGGTTTCAGCAGCGAAAGTCACTACAAATGAAGGTTCAGAATCTGAACTTCAGATTACAGTTGGGGGTCAAAAACCTCAGGTCGCTTTTGTGATGAAACCACAGTTGCATGCATTCAGACAACCACAAAACCAAACCCCTGGCCTGGTTGCTTCCAGTTTGGTGTTATGTCCGAAGGCGGCCTTGATCTTACCACATTGTAGGTTAATGCTGCTGATGTAGCCTGCTGACAGCCAAATTACACATTGAGGCTATTCTCACGATGGGGGAAAACCAGGCTAAAGAAGCCCAGCCCAGTTTCGCCCCATCATGAGAACTAGTCGGCTCACAGGCGAGCCCGGTGGTTCTCTGGCGGCTAGCCTGCCAAAGTAGCCCTCCACTTAGCCCAGGTTAGCAGAGCGAGCGCTCCACTAACCTGGGTTTTCTGATCGTGTGTCGCCACGGTGCAGCTCTGTGCCATGGTGGCACATGAGGAGACCCCCACTGGGAAGCTGCAAGCCTCTTGGGCTCGGGGGTCTCTCCAGGATGCCCCCCGTGCTTGTGCAGGGCGTCCTCGTACTTCCGGGGGCTGTGTGGCCCCCGATCCCTACAGCCCCCACCAGCTCCATAATGGAGCCGGCAGTCGTGTGGGCAACTGATCTGGCCACCCAGGGCTGCCTTTGGATCATCTACGCCTTTGGATCAGCTACGCCTGCTCTCCCTGCAGACCCAGAAGAAGCTCTTCTCACTGATCATGAGAAGAGCTTCATTGTGTTAAATATGTTGGTTGTTCTTGCATATTTGCCAGAATGGCAAGTTAGAGTGTTAGACTAGAGTGTTAGACTGGAACTGGGGAGGCCCACGTTCAAATCCCTATTCAGCCATGAAACTCACTGAGCTCTGGGCCATCCATTTATTTCTCTGCCTAAGCTACTTCACAGGATTGTTGTGAGGATAAATATAACCATGTATGCCACTCTGAGTGGGATATAAATGTAAACATAAATAAATTTATTCTGTTTTCAGCTATGTACCTTTGGGGGGTATGCTAATGGAAGTTCTCCTCCCAAGGCCATCAGTACTGGGGTGTGATTTTTGTCCAGACCACGGTATAAAGTTAAAGGTGCACCGCCCCGGTCTCAGTTCCGATCACCCTCCCACTATTTAACTTTTTTTAAAAAAATCCAGCATGCTTGGACAAACTACATGTTTATTGTAAAGTGGGTCAGATTTGCAAACACATAATTCTACAGAATAGAGTAAAATGATTTTATTCTTTTTAAAAAATCTGTTTAAAAAAACACCCATGTACAATAGGGGAAAAAAATAAGGACAATGATTTACCAGAGGCATATTCCAGAAAATAGGAGCTGTTCTTGGAAAGCTCAAAGTATATCAAAGTAATAATAATATAATTAGCATAACAATCCGATTATGAAAGTAGTCATAATCATCCAGTAGGAAAATGGAGGGCTAGCTAGGCGTACCATGAGCTGCGTTCCCTGTGTTTTTGTTCTTCCAACAGCCTGAGGAAGTTTTCACTCTGCTAGTCCTGCAAAGCTGATCTAAGTGCCATTGTGTCAGAGCTGAGCTGTAGGCAGCTGAGGATGGTTGAGTCCAAAGTCGAGACTGGGCAAGAAATCAGGAACAAGAGAGCAAATGATGACTTACGATCAAGGAGTGAGCCAGAAGTCAGACTCACAATCCTGTGAGTACATAGCGAACAGACAGAACTGAGAAGACAATCAGGAACCAGGAGCAGGAAGCAAGCTGGGACTCAGAGACTTGGACATATTCCCTTGGGAGTACGAGATCCTTAGACAGGCCTAAGCTGTATAAGGCTTTAAAGGCAATAAAGCATCTTGTTTGTTTACTTACTTTTGATTGATTGATTGATTGATTGATTGATTGATTGATTGATTTGATTTGATTTATATACCACCCTTCCAAAAATGGCTCAGGGCAGTTATGAAAGTAGTCAACTTGAATTGGACTGGGAGATAAACCCAGTGCAGTTTTTTCAAACTGACATGCTTTATATATCTTTAAACAGCCAGCTAGGGTGTAACATTTCAGAATACTGGAGAGAAGCCACCTGCTCCTTCAGCTTCCAAAGGATTGCGGCTTAACCAGGCTATTTTTGGCCTCTGGATCAGCTAAAAGCCATCCCTGAGGACAAACAAACAGCCAAAAGATAGTATAAGTTCTAATGATAACATGACTCTGAGAGAAAGAAACAGCGAGTGTATATAGGGAGGTGGACCTGGACAAACACTCACAGAGAGAACTGCTGTGGTTAAAACCAGATTTTGAATACAGGAAACAAAACCAGCAGGCTGGAAAAAAAATAAAATAAAAGCACAGCTTCCCTGAGTCTCAGTTTGTTTACAAAATGTGAACCAGAATACCACAATCTGGTGGAATTCTGGCCACTTTTTTTCTAGCCACTTCAGTGTCAGTAAATTCTAGACAAACAGTATCAAAGCAGACAAAACAACACAGAAATGGGACAGGGAAGCGCTGCTGTCTCCTGGGCTTCCCGTCTTGACGTCTGGTCAGTGAACCCTGCTCTCACCTTTGGCTAGTGAAGCATTTCATAGATCTTTCAAAACCAGACCCATTTATCTGAGTGAAAAGCCTCAGTTTAATTTAGAGCATGTATTTCAGAAGATGACACTTGGTCTTCATGCAGATATAAACTCCAAACAAATTCTCATTCTATGGGCATGCTTATATTTACGCATTTCCCCCTTGGACTTGATGCTTCTGCCTCTATGCCCCTGATAACCATTTTTCATTGATTTAATGCACATCCTGTAGTTTTTACCTTCATTATATGTATGAATGCTTTCCTGCACTTGATTCTAAGAATGAATATCCTATGCTTCCATGAAGTTAATAAGGGAATAGAGAAGAAATTGTTTTATAAGGATGGTCTGTGAAGTAAACCATTTCTGTCCAGGAGAACAGATTTTAAATCCCAGAAGTTGTCATTGTCAACATTGTCGCTTTCATTCTGGTTCTACTTGGATTCTTTGAATTATTTTATAAAGAACAAAGTATATTAAATGTAACACCAACTCACTAGTGAGCAAGAGCAGGTGTTATACCAATAGAATTAGAGAAAATTTTAGTAATAGTTCCAGTAGTATGGCAGTGAAATACACTTTTCAGTGCCTAGGTTCAGCTCTACCATAGATACCTTTCAGGGAAACATGGGAATTAGCTTGGTTGTCTTACTCAACAATGACAACAAACAAACAAACAAACAAACAAACACCCTCTTTGCCACAGAACAAAGCATATATATGGCTTATCATGGTTAGAGTGCTATTAAGCCCTGAAAATACATATTTATGAATTGAATTTTTAAAAATATGTTCCCCTTACTCATTAAGAGGTACAATTTTAGGATTATTAGTGAAAAGTTGATTTCAGTAAGAAATGAAAGAGTAAAACAGGCAAGAAAAAGTAGAATGGCATTCATCCAGAGTATCACATAAAGAATATTGCACTAGTATTATCATGGACTGCTTGGTAATAAGGTGAGCTGAGGCGAATGTCTGCGCTCTTGGGTGGTGAGTGCAGACATCTTGTCCCACCCACCCCACCTGGAATTGTTGCCTTACTTGCCTTGCCACTTGCTATTCCTTGCTGCTGCCACCCGTTGGCATTTCCAAGCTGTCTAGCACAGCCCTTGTTGGCTGATTGGGTTCCTTTCTCTTGCTCTGAGCAAGTGAGAGAGAAAGGAACCCATCCAGCTGGCTAGCACTGAACTAGCTGGCTGGGAAATGCCAATGAGTGGCACTTTTGCCCTGAAGCCAGTCACATCCCCTGATGCTAGTACATTGGTGTCAGTGGGCATGGCCAGATCAAGCAGCCACCAGCCTGGGAAAGAATCCACCAGCAGCCAGGTTTGCCAGCAACACCAGTCCCTAGCCCAAAAGAAAGCTGACAGGTAGACCTGGCCACTTTCACTCCAGTATTTGCTTGTGACCCCCTGCCGTGAAGGTGGCCATGTCCACTTGTTAGCTTTCCTTTGGGCAAGGGACTGGTAGACTTGGTCTCCAGGAGCTGGTAGACCTGGCTGCAAGTAGACCCTTTCTTTGGCTTGTGGCTGCTTGATCTGGCTTTCAGTAGGCCATGCTAGCACCCTGATGCTGGTCATGTCCCCTGACACCAACGTGCTAACATCAGGAGGCATCTCCGGAGACAGGAGCATGGCTAGCAAAATCAATCCTTCCTGGTGCTCCAGTCGACCTTGGCTTTTAGCATTCCTCATTGACCAGTTATTTATTTCCTGCACTACACGTTGCTTAATTGCTTTGAATAATTCAGCATAACAGCATGGATAAACATATTATGAATGAAAGTTGTGCATAGCACTGAAATTTCCATTCTATTGCCTAGTCAGCCACCTAACCCACCTCATCAACCGTGCAATGTTTTCTTGGAAGTAAGTTCCATTTTATTCAAATCATGATGATAACAAACATTCACAATCTCCTCCATAGCAAAACATTATCAGAAATAATGTACTTTTAAAAGATCGGGTTAAACAAATTGGATACAGTCTGAAATAATTTAAGAATGGTATTTTAATCAGTGAAGTATCCTTGATTTAGTAATTATAACAACCAAGGAGAGTATATGCACTCAGCAATGGAAGATGATAACAATCTGGTCAGAGAATAAATGGATTAGGGCCAGGGTAAGCTGGTTTCAAATCTTCCTCAACCATATCACTCATAGGGTGATCTTGGGCAAGTCACTCTCTCTCAGCCTAACTTACTGCTATGTATGTAAAAAATAAATAAATAGTATATTGCCTTATTGGCTTCCATCATGTTGCATCATGTGGAGTCAAAAGCTACCACTTCCCTTTAAATGCTTGAGTGAAAAGCTGCATAAATAACACTGTGTACAACTCATGCACAATGTTTGGTTATTATTTTAAATAGTATTATGCAAAGAATATTTGTCTTGAAAATGATGATGTTTGCTTTTATTTTCTAAGCGCTTCAAAATATTTTTAGTGGCAGTGCTAAGCAAAAGACAATTAGGTGAGGGTAATCCATAAATGCATGAATGAGTCAAAAAGAAGCATTTGCCCCCAGAAATTTTTCCCTTTTCCAAACATTTTTTGCTTTTTAAACATGGAATTCAACATTTAATTCGCAGCAAACACTTTTTGCCCCCATAAATGTTTCCCTTTTCCAAAGATTTTTTTTCATTTTAAGCAGGGAAATGTTCATAAATTTTCACAGCAAAAACATTTTAGCTTATTCATCTGCAGGCAACCTTGTAAAAAAAATGTGTCGCTTTCTTTAAGCTTTATTGCTTCTTCTATAATCTTCAGCCAATGACTTGGTTTTAAAGAGTGACAGTTCATCTGCAATCTATTTACAAACTGTTCTTTTAAAATCCCCTTTGGAGTTAGTATGCACTGCACAGTGTATTGCCACATAGAATATCTGTGACGGATTGCCACATGTTTTGTTTTTAATCTTGGGAATATTTAATAATAATAATAATAATAATAATAATAATAATAATAAAAAATTATTATTTACATTTTATATCCCACTCTTCTTCCAAGGAGCCCAGAGCGGTGTACTACATACTTGAGTTTCTCCCCACAACAACCCTGTGAAGAAGTTTAGGCTGAGAGAGAAGTGACTGGCCCAGAATCACCCAGCAAGTGTCATGGCTGAATGGGGATTTGAACTCAGGTCTCCCCGGTCCTAGTCCAGCACTCTAACCACTACACCACACTGTCTGTATGACTGTCACCTTTGGGACTTGATAGATTAAGATGCAGTCATTAACTAAGGATGCTGAAGTCTAACATGTTCCATTTAATACATGCCCTGCATCCAGGCTAGTGTTGTGTAGTGTTGTTGAGTGGCAAAAGGACACAGTGCAATGATCTATCATTGTAGGTCTATCAGTGGCTACTAGTCTGGTGGCTGTGGGCCATCTCTAGCCTCAGAGGCATGATGCCTCTCAATACCAATTGCAGGGGAGCAACAGCAGGAGAGAGGGCATGCACATACCTCTTGCCTGTGGGCTCCCCAGAGGCATCTGGTGGGCCACTGTGTGAAACCGGATGCTGGACTAGATGGGCCTTGTGCCTGATCCAGCAGGGCTGTTCTTATGTTCTTATGATACTGCAGAAAGAAAGACCACCTGTTCCAGATTAGTTCTTGTACAAACAGATATTGACATGTTGTACAATGTGTTGTCAAACACATTGCACAAGATATTGCACAACACATGGTACATAATGCTGCAAAACATTGCACAGCATGTTGTGCAACCTTGTATGCGTCCTGGAGAAGGTCTGCAAAACATCTGGAGAATGTTGCAAAACATTGTGCAGTAGTTGCACAACACTGTGAAGCACCACAACTTCACACAGCTCTACAAATTGCTTAAGTGAGCACAACTTCACTCATTGCCCTTGTGAAACACTAGCCTGGAATGTCAGCCAGTGAAAACAAGATATTCAGATGCAGATCCGCATCAGAAACTCAGATGCAGATATAAGGAAAATAGAAAGAGGGGACTTTTTACATCGTGTTTGCTTGTCTTTTAGTAGTTGTCTTGTTAAAAAACTTAAAATAGTTGTGTTTGGTAATTTGCAAGTAGTTATGTGCCCATATATGTGTCACCATGTGCTATCTAGTAGTACAGCACTGAAGGACAATGTGCACTGTCTTTCCTTCCAATGCTTTAAAAAACCAACAACTAAAGAACAGTTGCAGAGGCTGCCACTGAAAATGGAAGAGAGGACAGAAGTTGCTTCCCAACACTGTCCCTCCCTGCTCTTTTTCAGATCAAAATAACCTTCAAGTGGCTTTTCCATCCCCAAAGTGCAGGAAGGGAAAGAGTTAAGCAGCCTGTTCCCTATGTGGGCCTTCTGCTCCTAATGGCAGCTTCCAAGGTTAAAGAAAATTAGGCAAAAGAATCATGCATTCTTTAGCCTAAGAAGGAAAGTTGGAAACACTGAATGTGTTCTGTTACATATCACATATGATCAGAACTTGGAAGTAAATGGGAAATATATCTTGATCTTTTACTCCCAAAGTTTCATTTGGTAATGTCCCCTCCCCCCCGCCCTCAAAATGCTAGCTACTCAGATGGCTACCTTTTCTTGGCACTTCTTTCTTGAATACTACAGTAAATTTACCCATTATCCAAATTAATTCTCCAGATCTTCTAATTCCACAAATCCAGTGTGATTTGCACAAACCAAAATTCTGATCATCTGAGATATCTCTCAGGCCTTTTCTACTGTAAACGAAAAAATGCCTTCTCCATTTGCTTTTCATGCACAAGTGATGCTATTTTGCTTTGTACTTGTTAATGACACACTAGAATATTTTCTGCATCATTCCCACACTATGTCCTAACCTTTTTATTGTGTCAGAATCCTGGGCCTGACAGGGTAGATGCACCACAGGAAGGTACTATAGAACAACAATTTCAACAAGTGCAAGCAAACAAAGCCTTAATGGCTTCTCCTTAGGCCTCCTTTACACATTAGCTGCATCCGCATGTAACAGGGGACTGGAGATGGAGGGACCTGATTTCCTTACCATTACAGCATAACCCAGCCAACTCCAATCTTGTCTGTAGTTTGATGCTAGGTCATGCAGACGAGACTCCAGTTTGAACCCTCGGTTTGTAGTGAGGTTCGCTGCTCCAAACCAAGGGTCCGGGGAGCCTCCTTTTTGTCTGAATGCAGCACTGGAGGCTGCATTTGGGTGGAATGGAGTTGAGGGAGGAAGCTCCTCCCTCCCCCCCCTCCCTGATTGGCTTTGTGGGCTGTACTTCAAGCAAGACGGAATCCTGCACAGCCCTCTCCCCTGCCTCTCTGCAGTCTCGCTGACTGCAGAGGATTCTGTCCGAAACGTCTGAATGCAGACAGGAGTGTGTGTGTGTGTGTGTGGCGGGGCTGTGCACAGAACTGCAGGTCCATTGAACCTATGGTTCCACATTACATGCGAATTTGGCCATACTTTTGACCTGTATGGTTGTTGTGGCTCCTAATGTTGTATCCACATTTGAACAAGTTTGCACAAACGCTTCCATCTGGTTTAGGTTTTTTTACAACCCACACAGACAATGCCCAGTCTCTTGTAGGGTTGCCAACCATCCTGGAATGTTCAGGAATCTACTAGAATTGGCATCGATCTCTCAATGACTACTGAAAGCAATTTGGGATATTTTAATGGGTTGATATTTTGGAAAATGTTGAGAAAATATTGGGGGAGCAGAGAAATCTCCTAGAATAATTTTAGTCAGAGCAGGCAAACCTAGCTTCTTGAGAAGTCCACAGCTTCTCCCATTTGTAAAGTCAATGCACATGGGTGGAAGTCCTTTTGTGTACCTACACCAGCACTGGAAGGACCATGGAAGCCGTGACAACTGCTTTTGGAAAGGTACATGGAAAGGGACTCAGCTCATGTGACACAGATTTCTTTCTTACACTCCTTTCACTTAGCAAAAACCCATTTTTCCTTTAGTCATATGCTGCTCAATAAGTTATTTTTATTGCTGCTTCTGTTGTATACTTGATCAATACAGTTAATATCAAATGGTGGGTTGAGATCTATCAGTACAGTGGTAAAACCTAATGATTATCGAAAATCGGCTGATCATCTTGATAAAAAGAATTCATTTGGTACTAACATTAAGGTAGCAGAATATGTAATTTTTCAAGCTTCATAGTGCTAGCAAATACTCCAGGCTCTACTAGTCTCATGACACTTCCATTCATCAAAACTAATTGGTTAATTTCATATTTAACTTTTAACCTTTTCCTGCAGTGGATTCAAGAGGGTTGTGCTATACAACCTGTGGATGGCTAGTTTTGGCCAATATGAAAAAGATCATATGCTACTTTTAGATTCAGTTTGAAAAAGAAAACCAAAAATTATAGCTGTAATCCACAAATCAAGTAGTCCCAAATCTGTGAAAGCACTTCAGTGCAAGGAATATGTCACTTTTTCCTCTATAGTTTCATGGATAAATAATGTGATGCTCATTTTTGTCATTTGTGGAGTCTTGTGCTGCCTCTGTTTGCAACTATTTGTTCATGACAACAGACCCCAAATATCATTTGTACCGTACTTCCTCTAAACATCTGGGATGGGCCTTATCTTAATCATTTTGTCCTGCTGAAATTCTTTAATTTCTTGGTATGCTGTAGATATGCTCCTAATTTTCTGCATGTAGTCCCCCCCGCTTGTCTTTTAGAAAATGTACATCTGCTACTGACATCTCTCATGCATACTCTTTTGTGAATGCTGAGAAAGAAAATTCATTTCTTCTCCCCTCTCCCCATCAGCCATCTGAAGCTATTGTCAAGAAATGATTGCTTATTCTATCAGATGTCCTTGTGTTTTTTTTCTGTTGGCCTTTTATTCTTTTCTGCATCAGAACATTTTCTTTTTTCTGTTCATATCTTGGCAAAATCTTGTTTCATTCTTTACCTTTCTTCCTCCTGTAATTATGCTAGAGTCTTCTAACAGAATTTGGTAATCTCATCCAGCTTCCACTGTTTCTCCCTTTTCTTACCCATGATTACTTTCTGGATCTCATTGTACACCCATATATTTCTTTTTATGCACCTAGAGTCTGTGCTGCCTAATGAATCACATAACCTCTGGGCCTAGTTGAATGTTCGTCTCCTTATTTCTTTGCATCATTTCTTTCCATTACTTTATTCCATTCAATTCTACCTACCATTTTGGGTAGAATTAAAGCTACCGACATGATACATCATTCCGTTTGCCATCCCTACTCTTTTTCTTTCCAATTAGACACTTATTTCTTGAAGCACTGAAATGTGCTTATCTTTGTTGTTTAAAAGCAAACTGGTAATCTTTTGTTGCTGTGCACTGTTGGTTTTGCATTTTGAGTACACATTTTTTTTTAACCCTATTGATCAGTTTGATTATTTAGTTAAACTTGCTCATAGCCATAAAGTTCAAAATGTTCCATATACTGTATCATATTTCACAGTATAAGAATAATAAAGTGGGACCAGATACAAGCTCCTCTCTCATTTATAATGGATTCTGAGATGTAAAATGCTTTATGCTTTGCTGATGGATTACTGACAGATTGAAGTTAATGGCAGGTGCCATGCTGCTGCAAAGGCTAAAATTCATAATGTGCATACAAGCATAATAGGGATTTTTGAAACTAGAATTTTGTATTGGTGCTTTGATATATGGTACTGGAAACTGTTTTAATCAAAGCTCATGTGCAGGTTAGCCAAGAAATCTGCAACCAAAAGTATATATGAGCATAGGCTATATCTATGCAGAGATCCTTTGGAATTGATAAGCAAATACATGATAGCAGATATACTTGCTGAACTTGAAATTTTGTGACTCAAGCCTTGTGGTGACTTTGTGTGTTTCATTTCCCCCGTGCCATTTATAACCACTGTCAGGTCAATTACCACCATTCTATTACCAGTTTACCACCAGTTGATATAGATCTCAAAATATATCTCTGATTATCTTTATATGATCTACTACTATTGTGAGCTGTTATCTCAGTGAGCTCTTATCTTCAGCCAGGCTCTTTCTTCCTACTACTACAACAGATATTTATATGCCACTTTTCAACCAAAGTTCTCAAAGCGGTTTACATAGAAAAATAAATACATAAATAAGATTGTCCCTTGTCCCCAATGGGCTCACAATCTAAAAAGAAACATAAAGGTAGATACCAGCAACAGCCACTGGAGGAATGCTGTGCTGGGGTTGGATAGGGCCACTTGCTCTCCCTGTGCTAAATATGAGAGAATCACCAAGTGAAAAGGTGTATCTTTGCTCAATTAGCAAGGGTCCTCCCAGGGGCGTAGCAAGGTTGCAGTGGGCCCAGAGACATGATTTTAAAATGCTCCCCCTGCCCCCACCCCCACTGAAGCTCAACTCATAGAATATCATCCTAAATTATTTTTTAAAGGTTTTGTAAACTGTGGACGATGCAAGTCATTTAATGGTACTAGAGAAAGACGTGCTGTTCTGGGAGCTCCAGGTCTAGGTCTTAACACTCACATCAATTTCAGAGGATGAACACAACTGAAGGAAGCCCGGGTGGGTGTGCAGCTGGGGGAGTCAGTCATGTGACCATGGGCCCCCAGACAACTGTCTCCCCTTGCCCTATTATAGTTACGCCCCTGGGTCCTCCCCAGTCCTCCACATCATTAGTCCAACTAGTGGGTAAGGATGTGGATTTGCACCACATCCTTAGTCCAAATGAGTCACACTCTGATCTAAGGTGGGCAGAGGCACTCTTACCCCTGGACTATTCCCCACAAACACCCCGGAGACCCCCAAATCCTCTTTAGTCTGTCCTGGGTGGTGTGGTTGCTGTGCCGTGCTGCCAGCCTGTGCCATGTGGCTAAGTCTGGTTAGGACCTGTGCTGTGTGCTTTAGAGACAGAGTGGGGAGAGAAATATGTAGGAGGGGAATATGTTAAGTTGTGTGTTGAAATGATTCTGCTGAATGCATATTTGCATGCATATACCTTAAGGGACACAGTGGGGAAATGCTTGACTAACAAGCAGAAGGTTGCTGGTTCGAATCCCCGCTGGTATGTTTTCCAGACTATGGGAAACACCTATATTGGGCATCAGTGATATAGGAAGATGCTGAAAGGCATCATCTCATACTGTGCAGGAGGAGGCAATGGTAAACCTCTCCTGTATTCTACTAAAGAAAACCACAGGGTTAGTGGGCGCCAGGAGTTGAAATCGACTTGATGGCACACTTTACCTAACCTTACCTGTTTTATATTCTTACATTCTTGTGAGTTCAGTTGCTGTTTGTGTCCTCAAAAACCCACATTAAAAATATTGTGTGTATCATGGTGTGTGTCAGTAGGGGGATGATGCTTAACTTGCAGCAGTGCTGGGGATGGACTCCAAAGGCCTTTAGGTCCGGGCTCCAAAATTACCTAGGTGCACCTCTGAAGGTGGGTCACATCAATCTATTACCATTTTCATTTGTATAAATGGAGGAGAGAGAAACGTTAGGGTGTCTGCCTTGCTTATGTCAGCTTAGTAACATTGCATTTGCTCAGTTTGCATAAGTTGTACAAGTTGTGCAAATGCTCAGAGTCTATACCCTCTGACACCTTTCACAATGTTGTAGTTTGTGTCTTTCTTTCTGTGCTGTCTACAGACACCAGGAAGTGGTAGCCTCTTTGTAAGTGTTCTACCACAGGGCCTAATGAAGAGATATGCACTCTGTGTAATTTCAGAGGCTGTGCCATCTGCTGCTACTTTGTAGACAGCAGGAAAAGAAATAGACACCAGTAAGTGTGATTAAACATGCCATAACTTTATTAAAAATACATACACTTAGCAATCTAATACTGAGGTAGCTATAACGCCTTAAAAATTACTACTGCACGTTGGCATTGATAGCTATCTGAAATGCACCTGGTACTATGTGTCCAAGCCCAATTTACATCTTTTGATTTGCTAATCTTGTTTTTCCTTCTGAGGAGAATGAAATAAAAGTAGCTTTTCAACACAAATAACATTAGAAACTTAAAGTTAAAGTGCTCACTAACTTCTGCACCATCTAAGCAGTAAACATTTCAGACAGTCAAATACGTTATGCTTTACAAATCAGACTCTTATCCACCCACAACCGGGGAGTGGGCACATCCTTCTACCTCATTATTAGCCCAGGTACAAAATCTGGGCTACCCTGGTGCAGAATGCCAGGATCGGGTCTGATCCCAGCACTCTACACGAGCAGCCCTACCTGGTTAGAGCTGTGGAAGCCCAGGTAGGGTTGCTCATGTGAATGACCTTATAGTGTGGTCTAAAAAAACCCCCTACAATATGATCCCTGAATTCTGGCTTTGAAAATCTAGTATTAAATAGAGAGTGGTAATGAGGTAACCAGGGGGAGGATCCTAGTATTTACTTATATTCTGCAAATAAACAGGCAGAACAACAATCTGATTAAAATGTACTCTATTTACTGCAAAGGTTTTAAAAGAGTCATTTCACTTGTGTTAAAATGGAACTCATGGACTACCTCCCAACCAAAAATATTATTCACCAATATCTTTGGCATCTCGTGAACTATGATTTATGCCAGACCTTCATTAAATCGGAACATCAAGTAGACTAAACACATACAAATAAAGTAGTTTACATAAATGAAGAACTGCATCTACAAAACTGCCAAATGTGTGTTGTTTACGGCTCCAATTTGCATGAAATTAAAAACACTAGTTTGTTTTATACCTGATGCTGAATTTCTGTGCTCTTTGTATAGTTGTGTCAGCAGCAATATCCCATAGCTCATGTGCCAGATTAGAAAGACCCTCACTGTTTTACATAACTAACTTTTGTTCTTCCCAGATAACTCCCAGATAAGAGAGAGCTTTAGAAGAAAAAAAAGTAGATGATTAAAAATTGGGCCTTCATATAGACACAGAGGTGAATTATAGCAAACTTTAAATCTATATTCATGTCCTGTGTCTGACAGTTTTGTTCTGAGTGAGTTTATATGTTTAATTTTTACACAAATCCTCACCATGAGGCTAAACACCTTTGCAGTTCTTCCATGTATTCAGCCACCCAAAATTGCTACCTTTTGAAATTTAGTGGCTCCATTCAACTTCCTTTTCACCACTTGGGGCACATTTCTAAAAATTAACCACATATCCATTGAAATAACAGAGACAGCAATGATAAACTGCTCTGTGAAAATTGTAAAACCTCAGTGGTTTTTCAAGGATTTGTAGTTTGATCCTCTAGTTCTGCCAAGCAGAAATTTTCCTGCAAGTCTCAAGCTCCTATACAAAGATGCCTATACTATGCTATATGATCAAAGGGTTCCGGGTAAACATCAGTTTTTAAAATTAACAAAAACACTCATGGCTGACATGATGAGGAAAAGTCTGAAACTGAAAGGATGTTAGGCAACTCCACAGGCATATTATACAATTCTAAACACATTTATATGTAAGTACAGCAATAGATGAGCATTTTTAGAGTAAATATTATATCAGTCCCTAGACTTATCCTGCACTCTCTTGTATAGCTTCTTGCCTCCTTTATTGAAACAAAAAACAAAAACCTTCAGCGGAAACCCTAGCTAGCATAGCATGAGGCACAGTTGCGGCTAAAAGAGGCAATTATTCAGGAGTGAGTACTTGCACCTTGCATCAGAGCGAGGGAAAGTACTGGTAGTGGGGGAAGAGACACTGTGAATCATAAACAAGTCTACCATGACATCTCTGCTGCAGGTTTGCAGGAGAGTGTCGGCTTGGTGAGAGTAGAGAAACAAACAACAAATTCTGTCAAATGTCACTGTATTTCAACAAATTATTGCAGCCTGCACTGCTGGACACGTAATGTGGTTTCCAGAAGTATTTACCTTTTGTGAAAGAGATGTTAGAGGCTGGCTTGATAGAAACACCTCCAGAAACACAGGCTGAGGAACCATATAGACGTTACGCTGAACATGTTGTGGAATATGACAGGACTCCCCTGTTCTTTCTTTTACCAAAAGCTTCTGTGCTGAGTCCTGATCCAGTATCGGGACCATGGCATGGGTGGCGTAGAGATTTAACCCCTTCCCCTATGTCACTTTCATGCTGAAATTTTTGCCCCAAAGCTGATATTTGCACTGAATTGGGGCAGTGTTTTTAGAAACATGAAACATTGGGCACTACCACCCACCACACTCTGCTCTGGGCCAGCCCTTTCCCCCCAACGTGAAGCGATACATTTGCTGGAATCTCCATTATTCTCTATGGGAAGAATTTAAAAAAGAGGGGAAAAAACCCTTCAAACATTCACAAATAATCGCAGGAGTCTTTGATTGCATTGCTGTTTGGTGGGTGGTAGGCACCCCTGGGTGCCTACCTCCCACCCCAGATTTTTGCCCCTAGGTCCTCCACATAGGAAATAATGGGCAATAATTAATTATTTTTAAAAAAATTCATTAAAAATTGTAGGAGTGTTTGATTGCTTTGGGTTTGGGGTGGTAGTTGGCACCCATGGGTGCCTACCAGTTTTGGAGGCTCAAACCAATTCAAACTGGTTTGAACCAGTTCAAATCAGCTTTGAATTCGAACCAAACCAAAGGGGGGTTCAAGCAAAACCAAAACTGAACTGAACCTCCCCAACCTAGTTCTAACCTGGTTTGAATTTGAACCGAACCAAACCAGTTTTGTGCACATTCCTACCAGGCATAGGTGACAAGCGGTGGTGGCAGACCTCTCAGATCTCATGCAGCTGGAGGCACCATTTCTGCACAAGGTCACCAAAATAACATCACTGGGAAGGATTTGGGGACCCCAGATGAAGTATCTGTGTGCTGAAGTTCCATTATTTGCGTGTGGTGGCCACATGTAGGGGAAGGGGTCATAAAAGAGCAACATTAATTCCATTAATATTAACAGCAACATGTATTTTCTTACACTTACAGTATCTTACAATATATGAATGGGTACTGAAACAAAGAGTTAAAAATTACAGATGAACCTGAACTGAATGGTATGCAAATATTTAATGATTCAGCTCACTGATAAATGTGGTCTCATCATCCTTTATAAAATACCCAATCAATTCAAAGAACAAACCTTTTGGATAATCAATCTTTTTCTGTTACAATGTAGAGGTGACCTTCTTTAAAACCTACTATTTCTTAAAGTTTTAGGTAATATAGTCATAGAAATATTAATTTTACAGCCCTGCTTCATTGAAAAAAGGGTCAAAGGGTGAGCCAAGAGAAATGTATTTTCAAGCAGAAAGCAAGGCAGAAAATTAAAAATAATATGTGAAAATGTTCATGTCAGAAGCTTTTCTATGGTCCCCAAATAAATAAAAAGCTGTCTGCAAGAAGGGTTTATTAATGGTGATCGCAAACTCCCACAGACTTCCTAGCTTATTGAATTTGTTATAAACATTAAAAAGGTGAAAATTAAACTTGAAAAAGACTATACAATCACATTTTGAAACCACTGTGAAAACTGAAACACCAAGACCTTTGACCATATGCTGGGGTAGGGGGAATATTTCCTCCAAAAAAATTCCTGGCAAGGAGCAAATTCTGGTTAGCATCTTGTGACAAGCTGCTGAGGCGTCATTATCACACATCTTTCTCTTTAATTGCATTTTAATCTGAGACCGCTGTTTTGTTGGTGGGGTGCAAGTGGTTGTTCTTGCAAGACTTTATAGGCAGCATGTATCACTGGCCTGTGATCCATCTGGTAGGGGGTAAAATGGTCTCTCCCTCTCTGTGTTTTGCTCTAGGCAAAGGGATTTGGAAGAGAAAGATTTATTTTTATCCATCTCAAGAGACTGCAAAACAAGTCTTAAAGAGACATCTGTACAGTTTTTACTTTCTACAAATGTTTTCTTTAGACAACTGGAGACTGATGAAATAAAGTTTGTTTGCATGAGATGAATGGTTGTGAACAATTCCCTGTGCCTTCAACAGCTGCTTGAAGGGAGAGAATTTGCGGGGGAGAAACTGCTCCCGCCCTGCTCATGGAGATGAAATGATGGGGAAAGCATTACCTGCTAAATTTCTTCAGCTTTTAAAACCAAAATCAACTCTGACAGAAGATGCCAGTCCCAATGAGATGCAACAGTTGGAGCAAAAACAATAAAGTATGTGGTATTATTCATGTTTAAATTCTGAACCAACTAATACATCATAATTACAGTTCTTTCTTTCTTAGAGCTTAGCTTCTTGAAGCTGGAGTGTTGAAGGCGTCATCTCCTTTATTTGTTCTAATTAGACACTGGTTTGGTTCAGGAACATGGCCTAAAAGCTGCCAAGCCAAGCCTATGTATCCGCTCCATTCTACCCTTCCTTCCTGAGCTCTGGTGCGGAGCTCTGGCTTTCAGTGGTGACATTTAAACCAAAGTTCTATGACTCATCTGAGCTAGGAACTGGTGTTTAACTGGAGTTCAGGTACGAAGTGGGCACTAAGCAGTGAGAGTTCTTCAGTTCAGAATAGAAAACTAATTTCTGCACATTCATACCAAGTAGCTGATATCTGGACTGATGCAGCACTGGTGCTTCAATACTTTAATGGTGCTTTGGAGGAGGAACAATTTTCATTGATTTCCCCTTTCCACTGATGTGCACTGTTCCCCAAAAATATATTCCTCAGGGACATATTTTCAAGAGACATAGCACTCAAGGATCAGCACAGTGTTGAAGCACCAGCCCTGTGTTATCTGGCTGAGATGGTAAGGAAAATTACACAAACTCGTACCAAAGTAGTAGTGCATTGAAAATTTTAATTTCAGTAGTACTTCTTTGAATAATTTCCCTCCTTTTGTCAGTCATTGTCCTTAGCATAGTAGTTCAAGCTTGTTGAAAGTGTCGACTAAGTGTGCGGCAGCTGTGGAAAAGGCAAATTCCACGCTAGGGATCATTAGGAAGTAGGGATGTGTGAACAGGTTCGGAAATGAACCTGTTTGACCACATACTGGTTCAGTTTGACAGTTTGACATCGAGCCAACCCCCCCCCCCCTCGACTGGTTCAGGGGGATTTGAAGTTTTAAAATAGAAAACTTCGGCTTCTCTGAGATTGTGTGTGTGGGGTCTCTGGAAGTTCCCCTCCCCCACCGGCCTCCATTACTGCCAAAAATCACCTGGTTTGGGTGGTCTTCGGCCCATTCCACACCTGCCCTTAATTGCAGTGGACATTTCGGAGGCCACCGCGCATGCCCAGTGGGCCTCTGCGTGGCCTAGGTCATGACCTGGCCATTCAGAGGCCCATTGGGCATACGTGGTGGTCTCCAAAATGGCCACTGAGACCGAGGGCAGGCCCAGAATGGGCATAAGACTGCCCAAACGGGGTGATTTTGGCAGTAGTGGAGCTGGTGTGGGGGAGGGGGAACCTCCAGAGATGCCCCCTGAGGCCTCAGAGAAGCCCCCCAGAGAGTGTAATTTTTTTTTAAGCCAGCATAGCATAGTGGTTAGAGTGTTGGACTAGGACTGGGAAGACCCTAGTTTGAATCCCCATTCAACCATGAAACTCACTGAGTGACTCTGGGCCAGTCATGTATCTCTCAGCCTAACCTACCTCTCAGGATTGTTGTGAGGATGAAAATAAGCATGTACACTGCTCTGAGGTCCTTGGAGGAAGAGTGGGATACAAATGTAAAAATAAATATATATAAATAAACAAATCAATTCATGAACAGCCCCCCCCAACTGGTGGGGTGCAAAATCTAACTGGGTACAAAATCTAACTAGCCCAGTCTGGTTGAGTCCAGTTTGGACTTGAACTAAACTGGGCCAGCCAGTTTTGTGCACACCCCTATTAGGAAGGGGATTGAAAATAAGACTGCTAATATTATTATGCCCTTATACAAATCTATGGTGTGGCCACATTTGGAGTACTGTGTTCAGTTTTGGTCACCATATCTTAAGAAGGACATTGTAGAACAGGAAAAGGTGCAGAAGGCGGCAACCAAGCCAGTGTCTGATTCATAAAGCTTTCAGTTAGAACACATGACCTGATACAACCAGGACAAAAAAGAAGACGACTCCTTCAACACTCCAAGAAGCTAAGCTCTAAGAAAGAAAGAACAGAAAGAAAGAACCGTAATTATGATGAATTAGTTGGTTTAGAACTAAAATATGAATATCACTTTATTGTTTTTGCTCCAACTGTAGCATCTCATTAGGACTGGCATCTTTTGTCACAGTTGATTTTGCCTTTAAAAGCTGCCTGACATGAAGATGATCAAGGGCCAGGAGCACCTTCCTTATGAGGCAAGGCTACAGCATCTGGGGCTCTTTCATTTAGAAAAGAGGCGACTACGGGGAGACATGATAGAAGTGCATAACATAATGCATGGAGTAGAGAGAGTGGACAGAGAGAAATTTTTCTCCCTCTCTCATAACACTAGAACCAGGGGTCATCTTGAAGGTTGGGAAATTGTTTTAAAAGGGGCTGAGACAAATTCATGGAGGTCAGGACTATCAATAGCTTCTAGTCTGGTGTCGATGGGCCACCTTCAGTCTCAGAGGCAAGATACCTCTAAATACCAGTTGCAGGTGGACCAACTGCAGGAAAGAGGGCGTGCCCTCACTCTTGCCTGTGGGCATCTGCTTGGCCTGGCCACTGTGCAAAACAGGATGCTGGGCTAGATGGGCCTTGGGCCTGATCTAGCTGTGCTGTTCTTATGTTCTTATGGCTTTTATTCTGCTGCCAAGACACAGCTGATGCTGATGTTGCATGCCCCTGGGGCTCCTCATCCCAAAACACCACTGGGATGAAGTCATAAGAACATAGGAAGAGCCCTGCTGGATCAGGCCCAGGGCCCATCCAGTATCTTGTTTCACACAGTGGCCCGCCAGATACCTCTGAGAAGACCACAGGCAAGAGGTGAGGGTATGCCTTCTCGCTTGCTGTTCTTCCTCTGTAACTGGTATTTAGAGGCATCCATTTATTTAATGGATGTTTAAAGGTATTTCTAATGGCATTTAATGGTATTTAAAGTCCCCGGAAGACAGGTTGGATGCCTGGTTTGTTTGTTTTTTTAGGGAATAGGGAGCAGAGGGTGCTTGGACTCACCTTTGGGTGGGTGGGAGTTGGAGAAAAGGGTGCTGGGATGGGCAGGAGTGGAGATTCAATCTAGGGGAGTGGGCGCAACTGCTCCCCTTACCCCCTCTCTGGATGCCCATGGCCAGCCAGCTATGTCTGGGAAGCTTATGAGTAGGACATGGAAATAATTGCCTTCCCCTTTGTAAATGGCAGCACCTGATATTCAGAGGGATACTGTCTCTGAAAAATTAGCTATCATGGCTAATAGCTGTTGTTACATTATCCTCCATTCATCCATCCAATCCTTTTAAAATGACATCTACAGTAAATTAGTGACCATTACCACAATGAGAACTACTTAATCTCTCAGTACCATACTGCATTTCTCAAGTAAAAACATGCATAGTTTTTTGGATCCTACCTTGGATTAGGGATGTGCGAAACGTTTTTTTACCCGAAACGAGCCGTTTCGGGTGTTTTGTAGCCAAAACAAAACACCCGATGGCCAAGTCTGAAAGTTTTGTATACAAAATGAATCGTCCCTGTTTTGGCTACAAATGTTTTGTTGCTTTGGACCTCCATTTTGTGGCGATCTCACTGTAGTCTCCATTTTGTGTTTGACATCTATTTGAATTTCCCGCCTTCAGAGCAGTGAACAAAAGCATGGGCTGATCTGCTGACAATTGCCTCCTTGCTCCTGATTGGCTCCTTTGGCTCTTGCCACTTCTGACTGACCCACATTGATCAGGAGAAGGGTTGAAGAAGGGGCAAGGGTGGGAGGGAGCTGAAGTAGGGATTCATTCATTCATACATCATTCATTCAGATTTAAAGAGGCAGCAGCACCATTCTGCATATTAATAGCATATTAGAGTGGATTCATGGTGTCTCATTGAAAATCTCATTTGCTATCATAGAATCCACACTCAATACCTCAGAAACAACAGAACCCTGTACCCAATGGGTTAGAAACCCATGGAGGTGGTTGGCACCCTATGTACCACCACTCGCTCTGGGCCACCCCAGCACCCCCCAAGTGCACTTATGGGGCTGCTGAAAGCTCCATTATAACTTATTATGAGGAAAAACCTTACAGACGCGTAAACTTCAACAATTAACCAAAAATCAGCCCTCTGCCCAAATCCTTTGAAAAAATTCAGGTAGCTTCCTTGCCCCTACCTGGCACTACCACCAACCCCACACTGCTCTAGGCCACCCCTTTACCCCCGAGGTGAAGCTATACATTTGCTGACACCTCCATGCTTCTTTATGGAGAAAAACCTTAAAGACGCGTAAACTTCAAAAATCACTTAAAGATCACCCCTTTGCCCAATTCCTTTCAAGTAATTCTGATAGCTTCCTTGCCCACCCTAGGGACTACCAGCCACCACACTCCACTCTACGACACCCCTTTCCCCCCATGTGAAGCTATACATTTGCTGCAATCCTAATTATTCTCTATGAGGAATTCAAAAATACTTTAACAATTCACCAATAATCAGAGGAGTATCCAATTGCCTTGGGATTTTTTGGGTGGTAGGCACCCCTGTCTGTCTACCACCCACCCCGCTTTTGTGCTCCTAGTGCTCCACAATAGGGGATATGGACTGGTTCGGGTCCCATTATACTCTATGAGAAAAATAATTAAAAATATTTCAAATATTCATAAAAAATCATAGGAGTGTCTGATTGCTTCAGGATTTGCATGGTTGTTGGTACCCATGGGTGCTCCACAATAAGGAATAATGGCCTGGTTCGAGTCACATTATATCCTATGAGAAAAAATAAAAATAATTTTCAAAAATTCATTAAAACTCGTACGAGTGTCCGATTGCTTTGGGGTTTGGGTGACAGGTACCCCTGGGTGCCAGCTACCATCCTACCAATTTTTTGGTGTCTGAACCAGTCTGAACCAGTCCAAACCGGTCCGAACCAGTTCAGATCCGAACTGAACCAGGGGGTGGTTCTAACAAAAACCGAACCACCCCCTCCTGGTTCAGACCCGGTTCGGATCCGAACCGAACCGGGCAAACCAGTTTTGTGCACATCCCTACCGCAGCCCCTGTGGCCTCTGGCCACCAGCTGGCCAGCCACCCCCTTTCCACCCAGATTTTCCAGGCTTTTGCCGCAGCCCCCCCCCCCCCGCAATATGAAGACTGAAGAAGGAGAAGAAGAAGTCAAGAAGAAGATTGAAGAAGAAAGAGTAGACTCAGAAACCAGACCACAGAAGTGGACAACAGTGGACACACAACATTGGTCAAGCCCTAGACTGAGTGAGTGTATCCCATTTTCATACACACACACACACACACACACACACACACACACACATCTCTGGAATTCTGTATTCTTGGGGTTTTTTCCTGTTTGGAGGGAGGTTTTGGCTTGCAATTGGATTTAAAAGTTGTGTATTGTTTAGTTTAGAAGAAGTTTAAACAGGGGTTCTGTGTGGGAAGGATCCCTGTTAGCTAGTACTAGTAGGTGGTTAAAGGTAGCGTAGCCTTGTGGCTTTAAAAAACAATTCTGTCTTTTTTCCCATTCCAAAGATTTGAGGGGGGTATTTTTAAAAAACAGAAGCCTGTCCTCCAGCCCTCTGCCCCACAATATCTCAGTATTAGCATTCTCTGGGCCTATTGTACCTTCCCTATTTATATTGTATATCTATTCTGTTCTCAATCCGTTATATTGTATCTGTTATTGTACCTTCTGTTGTTCCCCTAGTTATTGCTCCCTCCCTAGTACTGTATCTGATGTATCTGTTCTGTTCCCTACTAGTTACAATATTATGCAATTCAAATGCCTTGGTTTGGTTTGTTGTTGTGCCTGGCCTGCCTGTGTATTTTGGGGACCTCACCATGGATGGGCACATTACAGGTTCTCTCTCTCTCTGTGGATTTCTTTGCAATGAAGATTGGGTCATATTGTGTGACTTCTAGCATCATCATTTTTATTCAGACTAGATTGCTTGCATCTACAATAGGTTGCACTTGCTGGTGCCACAGGCATCTGTTGCAGAAATCTTAAAAAAAAAAGTGCAAAAAAATTGTGTGCCATTGTTGTCTTCATCACTCTTTTACTTGTGTAGGTAGGGGGGGGGAACAAACCTCTCTATTCCACTGGCAGAATGTTGTTTTGTAGTGCACCCTTCCTTACTTCACCTGCTTTTATGGCTGGGTGCCACAGATGTTGCTGTGTCTCTGTGGACAAAAAAATTTTGAGGGAGGGAAGGGCACATTTTTGATGCTGTTTTTGGCCCTAGTCTGCAGCATCCGTGATATCATGCTTGCTTTGGAAACCTGGTTCTTTGCAAAGCTCTGCTCTTGTTGATGTGTGCTGTTAATGTTCTTTGGGGCAGATTTGAGGCAGAAAGGGGGCTTGGGGGCAGAAGAGTAGAGTGGGTGGCAGTGCCCCAATGGGTGCCTGCCACCACCCAGATTTCAAAGGAACTGGGCAAAGGGCTCGTTTTTAAATGGTTTTTGAAGTTTACATGTCTTTGGGGCAGAAAGGGGTCTTGGGTGGCAGAAGAGTGGGCTGGGTGGCAGTGCCTCAATGGATGACTACCACCACCCAGATTTCAAAAGAATTTGGGTACAGGGCTGATTTTTAAATGATTTTTGTAGTTTACGCATCTTTAAGATTTTCCCCATAGGGAATAATGGGGATTCCAGCAAATGTATTGCTTCATGTCAGGGGGAAAGGGGTGGCCCAGAGAGGAGTGTGGTGGGTGGTAGTGCCCAATGGGGGCAAGGAACCTACCACAATTTATTTCAAAGGAATTGGGCAAAGGGCTGATTTTTAAAGAATTAATGAAGTTTACGCGTCTTTAAGATTTCCCCCATAGGGAATAATGGAGGTTTCAGCAGCCCCATAACTGCACTTGGGGGGCACTGGGGTGGCCCAGAGCAAGTGGTGGTGCAGTGCACATAGGGTGCCAACCACCACTGTGTTTTGTTGTTTCTGAGGTGTTCTGAGTGTACAGTGGGTATAGGAAAGAATCACCCCCTTTGATAGACCTTAAATTCTGGTTCCCTTACATCCTGAAATGAAAACACAAAGAAAATTCCCTTCACCAGCTGTACTTATCCAATGCAACCTATAACATCCAACTGAAAAACATCACAATTACAGTCCAGAAAAAGTGTCAGAAATAAAAAACAAGAATTACTGAGATTGAAAAAGGATCAAACCCCCCCCCCCAATGTCAATATTTTGTTGAACCACCTTTTGCTTTAATAACAGCCTTGAGTCTGTTGGGATACTTCTCTATCAACCTTGCAAATCTAGACGGAGCAATATTTGCCCACTCCTCCATAAAGAACTGTTCAAGTTCGGTCACATTGGATGGTAGGTGTTGGTGGACTGCTATCTTCAAATCTCTCCACAGATTTTCTATGGGATTTAGGTCTGGGCTCTGACTGGGCCACATGAGGACGTTCACTTTTTTCTCCTTCAGCCACTGTGTGGTCAATTTTGCTGTGTGCTTCGGATCATTGTCATGTTGAAAGGTGAATCTTCTGCCCATCCTCAACTGACTGGCAGAGGGTAGCAGGTTTTCTTCCAGAATCTGACGGTATTTTGCCCCATCCATTTTTCCTTCTACCCTAACGAGAGCCCCAGTCCCTGAGGCAGAGAAACACCCCCACAACAGGATGCTGCCACCTCCATGCTTCTCTGTAGGTATGGTGTGTTGTGGATGGTGAGCTGCGTTGGATTTACGCCAGGTGTACTGTTTGGTGTTGAGGCCAAATAGTTCAATCTTGGTCTCATCTGACCATAAGACCTTTTTCCATTTGGCATCAGAATCTTCAAGGTGCCTTCTGGCAAAGCTCAAACGAGCTTTAATGTGGCCTTTCTTGAGAAGTGGCTTTCTCCTTGCGACCCTCCCAAACAAGCCACGTCTGTGGAGCGCTCGTGAAATTGTTGTCACATGCACAGAACAACCACTCTTTGCCATGAAGTCCTTTAACTCCTTCAGAGTGGCCATTGGCCTCTTGGTAACCTCTCTTACCAGTTTCCTCCTTGCTCTTCCATCCAGTTTGGAGGGCCGACCGGATCCAGGGAGGATAGCAGTCCACCAACACCTACCATCCAATGTGACCGAACTTGAACAGTTCTGTTGGAGGAGTGGGCAAATATTGCTCCATCTAGATGTGCAAGGTTGATAGAGAAGTATCCCAACAGACTCAAGGCTGTTATTAAAGCAAAAGGTGGTTCAACAAAATATTGACATTGGGGCGGGGTGATCCTTTTTCATTCTCAGTAATTCTTTTTTATTTCTGACACTTTTCTGGACTGTGATTGTGATGTTTTTCAGTTGGATGTTATAGGTTGCATTGGATAAGTACAGCTGGTGAAGAGAATTTTCTTTGTGTTTTCATTTCAGGATGTAAGGGAACCAGAATTTAAGGTCTATCAAAGGGGGTGATTCTTTCCTATACCCACTGATTCTCTAGTAGCATATGAGATTTAAGAGAACATCTAAAGAGATTGCCAGACTCTGGCTTATGCCCTTGTGGTGCAGGCCTCCCTGAAATGGTTTCACATGTTGTTGTATTGCTCTCTTTACTGTGATACCAGGAAAGAACTTATATTCCCTTTGTTAGAGCAATTTCCAGGAAGAGATGACCCCTTCTATTTGAACTTCTGTCTTGAGGACCGAAATAATGAGGTCACTAAAGTGGTGGCGAAATTCTTTTATGTTGCTCTTAGAGTAAGATCTTGTTTAAGGTCTAATTTATAGGAGCTTACTGTTTTATTCTGTTTTATTATGTTTACTATGCATAATATTTTGTTTTAATGCTTTTTTATGTCTTTTGTATGGTCAGTGACTGTAATAAAATTGATTTATTGAAGAGAATATCTTCTTCGTTATGAACCCACTGCCCATTGAGATCATCGGGAGAGGTCCGCCTTCAGTTGCCACTGGCTTGTTTGGTGGCTACTTGGGGATGGGCCTTCTCCGCTGCTGCCCCAGAGCTTTGGAAAGCGCTCCCTGCTGAAAGAAAAACCTCCCTGTCTCTGACAACTTATAAAAGTCTTTAAAGATTGACCTATTCACCCAGGCTTTTAATTAAATATGGTTTTAACAGTTTTAACATCATTTTAAAATGTTGTTTTAAAATTTAAATTGTTGTAATGTTTTAACTTTTACTATGTCATTTATTTTGTTTTAACTACTGTTTTAAGTTTTTTGTTGTCATTTATTTTAACTAATGTTTTAACTGTTTCTTTGCTTGTTGTAAACCACCCAGAGACGTCAGTTTTGGGTGGTATAGAAGTGTGTGAACACAGAATTAAAACAGGACAGCCCAAAACTTTGCACTTATGATATTAAGTAGGATTTTCAAAAAATGAAGACAATGCAAATAACCCATCTCTTTTGCTATTACTACAGCATTATTAGTCCTCATGCAATATCCTTGTCAGTCTGGCTAATTAAGTTCCATTTTATTTCCCACTGGAAAACACAGATATATTACAAAACCAACAAGCCCTGACTACCATGGCTGATTAGTGTGCATGGTCTTATACCTTCAGGAGACTCTTCAATGAGCAACAGGGATTGATCTTCATATTCAGTTCCACGGTTGCCTCTAAATCATAAAAAAGCACCTTGGTATAAAATGTGACAAACAGATTTATGGAAACACTATAAATCACACAGCGCCAAATGCCCTTGTGCAAATGGTACTGCTGCAAAAAAGGGGTGGGGGTGGGGAAAGAGACCTGAGAGGTGCATCCCAGGGTCTCTTGCAATGCGGAGAGGTTGATGGATCCAAGTATCAGATTAAAATTCTCAGGTCATCCATGTAGCTGCTTGGTGCAGCAACATGTCTTGAGCTGATCCTTTGAAAAGTAATCACAGCTGCCAGAAAAGCCTGCAGGGCCAAAGAAATATCAGCAGCCCCTGTTCTCTGTTTGAGAGCATCTTGAGCCCAGTATGAGGGCAAGCAGCTTGGGACTCTGGGTGTAAGTTAAAAAGAGCCTTCAAATCTCATCTTTTTGTCCCGAGGTTGTATTGCTTCACACAAGCATTGAAAGCAGTGCTATGCAGCTGGTTGTGGGGAGGGGGTTGCAGTTTGAGGCTCTTCTAGGTGTTATTTATATGCACATGCAGATAAATAACACCCTAGAACTGCTGCTAAACCTGCTACCAAATTCAAGTTACTTAGGTTCTATGTGACTTTAAAAAGAAAGAAAGAAAGAAAGAAAGAAAGAAAGAAAGAAAGAAAGAAAGAAAGAAAGAAAGAAAGAAAGAAAGAAACTAAAGTATTTTTCATTAGGTTTGTAAATATTCTGGAGCCTGGGATGGGTATGCTCCAAACTAACAAAAGTCATGCAACGGTAATACAAATACAGTTTAATATTAAAATCACAGGTGATATCCCAGAGATATGGGCCTGGTTTTCACATGAATATTTTCATCAGCCATGTGAGAGCCAGACCAGGGTTCCATTCTGCCCATGGTGTTCACAATAATTGTTCCCGAGTAATGTTATTGAGAGAAGACCAGATGTCCTGATCTCTTACAGTGGGTGTTTCATTTCTTCACGACTGGTGGTAGTGACCTACGTATTGGATCAGCACAGCAAACTGCCAATCTGAGCAAGCGGTGCACACACTACACCCCACCCATGCTGTTTGTGAAGGTGGGGCGTCTCCTAAGGTAGGCCTTGACAAGTTTTCTTTGCATCTAGGAGCCAGCACAAAAGTTTAGGAGCCAGATAATGGACACTTGGCAACATTACTGGACTTAGTGATGACATTCTGGAAGGGAAGGATAAATGAACATATCTTTATCCCCTTTACAAATAACAGAACAGAAACAGGAAAGCTTGGGAGAAATAGAGTTTTTATTAAATCACTCTGTCTCTGAGTAGTCTAGGTGGCACAGTTAAATTCATAGTTGTCATGGCCCTCTTGTGCCTGGGATTTGTCAGGCCTTGTACTAAGATGTGCATCATCACACTTGCAGTGCTACTCCCACCATTCCCAATGGGAGAAGCATTCCTTAATAGCCACAGAGCACTCCTTAATAGCCACAGAGCAGCCGCACCTTTGCAAACAGCACGAGTGGGATGTAGAGTGCTTGGGATCAGTAGTCCCATTCAGATATTGAGGTCATTCACACAATCTAAAACTGTGTTCTACCCAGGTTTGGGAGCTTGTGTGCTTCCAACTTTTGGTTGTGTGGAAGTAAAGTAAGAGGAGAACTTGGGTAGAAGTGATTGTGTGGAAGCAAGGTAGGCACACACACACACACACACACACAAGGTAGGCACACACAGCTCCCAAACCTGGGTAGAACACAGTTTTTGATTGTGTGAATGACCTCAGGATGTTGTATGTGTATACAGATATCTGTACACTAGAATATGTTTTTGTGTGAATGACTGTACCTGGGTTAATTTTTGAAGTGAACCTAGGTACTGGTCCCTCAAACACATAATACAGACAGGAAGTGTACTGCTGTACCTGCGTTTAACATAACATGAATCACTGTACATGTGTACAGAACTGTACCTCTGTACACTGTACACTCGTACAAATGTTGAATATAATATGTGAATGGGGATAGTGAATGTGCCTTTCACTTGGATTGGTGGTTCGCTGTGCAATATGGGAGCCACTGATTGCAGAACCAATTTTTGAAAACCACGATCTATTTCCTGATACTGATGAGTGGTGTCTTCTTGAGAATTGGAGTTCTATTTCATTTTATTCCCCAAAAATGTTTCATAAAAAACCATCTGGATTGTTGTCCTCTATATGGCTTTTCTCCTAAAGTCAGTCTTGTCTGAGAGGTCACAGCTGTGTTTGGGATGCCAACTTTTAATTAAGCCAGTAAAAAAAAAAAAAAAAAAAAAAGCAGATTATAAAATGTAGTGCTTTGGTTTGTTATAGTCTTCTTCTAGCTCTAGAAGATTCTTTACTCTTCAGTGTTTTGTTGCAAGAAAGCCCAGAGCTTTGCTCCACCAGCATTAAGGTATTAAATGCAAATATAAATTAACCTGTTATTCTTGCCTGGTGGGAAAATTTTCCAAGGCTATTAGATTTAAACCTCTTGCACTCCAGGTGTTCTTTTGAGGCCTTAATGATTGGATCACAGTCTGAGAAATTATCATACAGCAAACACTGAAGTGAATATTTTTTTCACCTAGATAGAGCTAGGTTACATAAACAAGCCGCTATGAGTCATATTCGTTTCTTGATGTCATTAACCCAGAGCACATCCAATCAACTGTGTATTTAGATAAGGTAGCTTCTTAATGTAATCATTACACTCATTCCCTGCTTCCAACAGGTTTTAGAAATAAATGCTGTAATTATTAGCCACTTGGCTGTGGTAATGTGACCACTTTGCACTAACTGTACCATGTAGCAATAAAAAAAATTGGAACTGTCCTTTGAATTTTCTTGAAATGGTAGTACTCCCTCGGTTACACTTTGTATTCTAGAAGAACTAGATTAGCTCACCTTTTAAGCCCATGATGCTGGAAGTTGTTTTCATGATACCAGAGCCAAACATAATATTCCTCAGTTTTGTGGCATTCATTGTCACTGGCTGACACACTGAGGCTCTTCTCACAATCCATAAGAAGAGCCATGAGGGGTTATTGGGGAGAGTGGGCTTAGCCCGCTCTCCCTGCAGATGAGCAGGGCAGCAACCCTGGGCAGCAGGATCGGCCGCCCACATGACTGCCGGCTCCTTTATGGAGCCGGCAGGGGCTGGGGGGATCTGGGGCCACGTGGTCCCTGGAAGCTCCAGCATGCCCTGCATGAGTTCGCAGCGCATGCTGGAGACCCCCCCGAGCTGGGAGGCTGCTTTTGAGCCTCCCAGTTGTGGGTCTACTCGTGAGTTGCCATGGCGCAGAACCACACCACAGCAACACATGAGCAAGAAAACCAGGTTTGCGGAGTGCTCGCTCCACTGGTTTAAGGGCAGGGGTACTTTAGCAGGTTAGCCGCTGAAGAACCAACGGGCTCTCAGCTAAGCCTGGTGGTTCTCCCATCGTGTGAATAGCCCCGTTGACTAAAAAATGATTAACATGATCATAGGCAGGGCAAGCTCTGGGTTTGAGGAGGTCCTTAGCAAAATGCTCTCGGTGGCCCTCCCTGCTTTGCCCTTCCTTCCAGCCATCAGCAAATGGGATTTCCCCCCAGAGACCCTTGAAATGAAAAACTAATGGATAAGATGGCTGGGAGGAGCTGGCAACACAGTGAGCTTCTGGGCCAAGAGTGTTGCAAGTTTAGTGTGGGCTGTAAACTCTTCAGGGACTGCCAGTGAGCACTCTGGGAGCCTGGGGCTCTATTATTATTATTATTATTTCTTGTTAACACAGTCAGACAGGTGTTATTGACTGGTTTGTTTTATCCAGAATTCAAGTCCTTCCCAAGGACCTGGGATGGCTGAATTTTATTGTCAATTGTTATAGATATTGTCGCAGAATATAGGCTGTTCCCAGTAAAGTTGCTTTTTGTAATTGGCTGATGGTGATTTCTGTGACCCCTATGGTGTTGAGGTGCTCTTCAAGGTCTTTTGGAACTGCACCCAGGGCGCCAATTACCACTGGGATTATTTGGGTCTTTTTCTGCCACAGCCTTTCAATTTCAGTTTGTAGATCTTTGTATTTTGTGATTTTTTTCTATTTCTTTTTCTTCTATTCTGCTATCCCCTGGTATTGCTATGTCGATTATTTTGACTTGTTTTTCTTTCTTCTCGACTACAGTTATATCTGGTGTATTGTGTGGCAGATGTTTGTCTGTTTGTAGTCGGAAGTCCCATAATATTTTTACATCTTTATTTTCTTCAACTTTTTCAATTTTATGGTCCCACCAATTTTTGGCTACAGGTAGCTTGTATTTTTTGCAGATGTTCCAGTGTATCATCCCTGCTACCTTGTCATGCCTTTGTTTGTAGTCAGTCTGTGCGATCTTCTTACAACAGCTGATCAGGTGGTCCACGGTTTCATCTGCTTCTTTACAAAGGCGGCATTTGCTGTTTGTTGTGGATTTTTTGACTTTGGCTCTTATTGCATTTGTTCTTAGTGCCTGTTCTTGTGCAGCCAGTATTAAACCATCAGTTTCTTTCTTCAAGTTGCCATTCTTAAGCCATTGCCAGGTCTTGGTGATGTCTGATTTTCCACTAATGTTGTGCAAATATTGACCATGCAGTGGCTTATTTTTCCATTTTTCTGCTTGGTTCTTGACTTGTTCTTTCTTGTAGGCCTGCTTTCTTTCATTGGTGTTGAATAGTTTCTTGTTCTTGACCATTTGAAGTGCATCTTCTTCACTCTCCTTGATATATTCTTCAAGGCCTCTTTTCGCCTCCTCTACTGTTTGATGGACTTGCAGCATTCCTCTTCCACCTGAGCTGCGAGGGAGGTATAGCCTATCGACATCACTGCGGGGGTGCAGAGCATGATTGATGGTCATTATTTTCCTGGTCTTACGATCTAGCGTCTCTAGATCTGCCTGGGTCCAGTCTATTATTCCTGCAGTGTATCTGATAACAGGTATAGCCCAGGTGTTTATGGCTTGTATGGTGTTCCCGCCATTGAGTTTGGACTTGAGGATTTTTCTAACTCTCCTGATGTATTCACTTCCCATTTTTCTTTTAACTTCAGTGTGTGCAATGTTATCAGCCTGGAGAATGCCCAAGTATTTGTAATGTTCTTTCTCTTCCAGGTTCTTGATCTTGCTTCCATTGGGCAGTTCTATTCCTTCTGTTTTTCTTATTTTCCCTCTGTTCATTATTAATGCAGCACACTTGTCTAGTCCAAACTCCATTGCTATATCGCTACTGAATATACGGACAGTGTTTAGCAGTGATTCGATTTCTGACTGGGACTTTTCATACAACTTCAGATCGTCCATGTACAGCAGATGGTTGATTTTACTTGATGTTTTAGATGTTTGGTATCCGAGGCCTGTTTTGTTTAGTATTTGTGAAAGTGGGGTCATGGTGATTACAAACAACAGAGGGGATAGTGAGTCCCCTTGGAAAATACCTCTTCTAATGCTAACCTGTCCAGGTGTCTCGCCATTGATTATTAACTGTGTACTCCACATCCTCATGGCTTTTTAAATAAATATCTGAATGTTTTTGCTGACACCAGTTGTTTCTAAACTTTATTATTATTATTTCTTGTTTACATAGTCAGACAGGTGTTATTGACTGGTTTGTTTTATCCAGACATCGAGTCCTTCCCAAGGACCTAGGATGGCTGAATTTTATTGTCAATTGTTATAGATATCGTTGCAGAATATAGGCTGTTCCCAGTAAAGCTGCTTTTTGTAATTGGCTGATGGTGATTTCTGTGGCCCCTATGGTGTTGAGGTGCTCTTCAAGGTCTTTTGGAACTGCACCCAGGGCGCCAATGACCACTGGGATTATTTGGGTCTTTTTCTGCCACAGCCTTTCAATTTCAATTTGTAGATCTTTGTATTTGGTGATTTTTTCTATTTCTTTTTCTTCTATTCTGCTCTCCCCTGGTATTGCTATGTCGCTTATTTTAACTTGTTTTTCTTTCTTCTCGACTACAGATATATCTGGTGTATTGTGTGGCAGATGTTTGTCTGTTTGTAGTCGGAAGTCCCATAATATTTTTACATCTTCATTTTCTTCAACTTTTTCAATTTTATGTTGTTGTTGTTGTTGTTGTTGTTATTAGCATTTATATCCCACTCTTCCTCCAAGGAGCCCAGAGCAGTGTACTACATACTTGAGTTTCTCTTTCACAACAACCCTGTGAAGTAGGTTAGGCTGAGAGAGAAGTGACTGGCCCAGAGTCACCCAGCTAGTTTCATGGGGATTTGAACTCGGGTCTCCCTGGTCCTAGTCCAGCACTCTAACCACGACACCATTATTATTAATTACATTTATAAACTGCCCCATACAAAGGCTCTGGGCAGTGTACAACAAATTAAAAAGGCATAAAACACACACACCATTTAAGAAACCATACTAAAACAATATAAAAACAATTCAAAACCATTTAAAACTAATTAAAATACTTAATTTTTTAAAAAATTAAAAATACCTTGGAAGGCCAGGCCAAAGTTTCAGGACTCTCCTAAAGGCCGACAGCGAGTCTACAATGTGGATATCTTCTGGGAGTGCATTCCATAAGCCAGGAGTAGCTACAGAAAAGGCCCGGTTCCAAGTCGCCACCAGACGTACTGGTGGTAACTGGAGACAGACTTCTCCAGATGACCTCAACGTGCGATAGGGATCATACAAAAGAAGGCACTCTCTAAGGTAGCCTGGACCCAAGCCATTCAGAGCTTTAAAGGTAATAACCAGCACTTGGTATTTCGCCTGGAAACATATCGGCAGCCAGTGCAACTGTTTTAAAACAGGCATCATATGGGTAACCCCAGAGACCAATCTGGTTGCTGCATTTTGAACTAACTGAAGTTTCTGAACTACGTACAAAGGCAGCCCCACATAGACAACTATGCAGGGTGACAACTTCTGATGACAGCCCTGATCATAAGATACTATAGCTCTTAATGGAGGACAATCTCCTGAAGCTCCTAAACGCAATCTAGTCGCTCTTACCAATGTTGTATGTGCCGCATAAAAGATCAGAGGTGAGCAAGATGTGCTATGCCCATTGACAAAGATCTGAATGTGCTTTTTATTTCTATTTTTAAAAAATCTCAAGGCTTATAAAACTATAGAAGCAACAATGGACTAAAAATATGACCTTAGCATGATTCCTTACAGTTATGTTTCCTGTCTCCAGTGTTGTAAACAGTTTAGCTTTTGAGCTTTTTATAGTAAAACAGAAACCAACAGAACAAAGCCATAGCCAAATAAACACAGGAAGTAGCTTCTTGAAGGATTTTTTTGGACTCCAGTGCGGACACCTGAGTACAAAAATATAAGGATTCCTGAGAGCCTACAAAAATGAATTTTTAGTGCATTTTCCTTTAAATACATGAGTGGGATCTGAGACGGGTTAGAAATAGTTTCTAACCCCTGCCTCATGCTTCATAGTTTATGGGAAATACACTTATTTTGTACTCGAGTACAAAAAATCCTGTGAGAAGAGGCTTTGAGAAAGGAATACTTTAAAGCAGAAGAATCCAGTGAACACCTCAAACCACACAGCTTGTGAAGATGACTGTTCTTCTATTTACAATTCATTATCTGTGCTGGAATAGATTTCTAACTTTTATCATAACTACATTGATCATCATTCATGACAAAACTTTAAGGAATGTAAAGAAGTCAATAAATGCTCTCGCTAGTTGAAAACAAGACCCAAGATTATGTCCTCTGGTTATTGTAATTCCCTTTGCAATATTTGTATCATTGACTGTAGCTACAAATGTTTTAGTGTGTACAGCAAACATTGCCTGTAATAGAGCTGGAAGGGCTGGATATGGGTGTTGGCTGCTATGGGAAGCAAGCAAATTATTTATATGCTCTACTAACAGAAGCTTTTCAAAAGAGGAGAGGTGAGGGGGATGGTGTGTTTACAGTATTTCATAACCTGTCTTTCTGTCACAACAGACCCCAAAGCAGCAAGCAGCAGTTATAGAAAAACAAGATTCAGACATAAAGGGAAACCTTTCCCCTCTCCTCCTCTTCTGTGCACAAGAGTAAGAAAGGGAAAGCTTTTATTTTCATTTTGAAGTAAACCACCGTTCCACATTATGTATGAATTCAGGGAACTGTGGTTTACTTCAGATCACAAGCCCTGTTCACATGTTATATTCAGTATAAAGTTATGTTCACTGAACATACCTGTATGCGTGTACAGTGAACAGAACTGTATGTGTGCACAGTGATTCACATATTACATTCAATGTACATACAGTAGCACACTTCCTATCTATTCTGTACCCTGCATTTGAAGGGACCAGTACCTAGGTTCCCTGGCTGACATACAAGGAAGTATGCACTGGTGTAGCAGGAAAGCAGATTAACAGAATCTCTGAAGTAACTGCTCTGTAGCTGTGGGGAAGCAGCAATTTTTGACACCCTCCCCTTCCCCAGGAAATCCTCTGTTTCACCTGAGAATATGTCCCTATGGCTGGATTCGGACATAACAAGGAACTGGAGTTGGAGCAGCCAGAGGTCCCCAAACCCGAATGTTCAAATGTGGGAAACCATAGTTTGGACCCTAACTCAATCCAAGGGTTCACTCACCAAACTCCAATTTGAATCCTCAGTTTGAAGTGGAGTTCGCTGCTTGGGCCTCCAGGTTTCGGCTGCCTCCATTACGTCCAAATTCAGTAATGGAGGCACCTTTCCCTGGAAGAAAGCCCCTCCCTCTCTCCATCCTGATTGGCTGCTGTGGCTGTCCATCAATCAAAGGAGGAAGTCCTGCTGCCAGTTCCCTTGCCCCTCTGCAGTCTTGCAGATTGTGGAGTGGAGGCCAGCGCTTACATCTGAATTTGGACAGGTAAGCACCTGGAGCGGGGGGAGGTGGAGAGTGGAAACGCAGGTCCATTGGACCCTCGGTTCTTTGTTATTTCTGAATTTGGCCTAAGTTTTGGGCAGCACTGGTTCTCACTGGACTAGTGCATTTGTGTGTGTGTGTGTGTGTGTGTGTGTGTGTGTGTGTGTGTTGTGATTTCATGTGTTTTATCTGTTTTATTGGATGTCTTAATGTTATTTTGTGAGCCACTCAAAGAACAATTTGCTATAGGACAGCTAACAAATAAAGTGCATTATTATTATTGTTATTCTTATCCTTGCTTTGTGTGTCAGCTACTTTTTAAATGAATGCATGTACAGTAATTTAGACATACACATATACATGTGAACAGACAACTGTACACACGTGCAATGTAATGTCTGTATAGGGTGACAGCTGCCTGCCATTGCCACTCCATCCTCTTCACCACCTGCCTTGTAATTTCAACAACAACAACAACAACAACAACAACAACAACTGCTGCCAGGTACTTCGACTGAGAGGAGGAGCTCTATGGAAGTGTGCTGTAGAGTCATCTGGAAGTCAAGGAAGAAGCTGGGAGAAAGGGTCTCAGACTGTAGCTGAAATCAACCAGGGGGACCAGTTGGAGTGGTAAGCTGAGGCAAGGGAAGAATGAGCCATAGGTGAGGCCATTGCAGAGGAAAGATGGAGCACCAGTGGGCTGGTTGAAACAGAGGGCAGGGCTGGCAAGGAGGGTGGGGTGACATCAGGGCAGGCTCTGGGCATGGGGTTGGGGCTGGAGCCAGGACTGGTGAGGGATATGTGCTGGCCATTAGTGATGAAAGGCAACAAGTAGGTTCTGGACTCCCTGTAGTGCAGTTTGCCTAAAGCAACCTTGGAGCTGTAGGCAAACTGAAGTCCAGAGCTGGCCCTGCTGGTAAAAGCTGCTCCTGACTGACCCTGCCACCCGGCCACAGTTTCAATATGAGTCTCCTATTTCTACACTCAGTCGCTCTGGGCATGCATGATCAAGGACAGAAATTGTTGGGACTATAATGGCAGGATGGGATATCTCAGCTGCTTTCAGAAAAAAATATATCGGGGGAAATCAGTTTGAGCTGTTTGGTGACTACCTAAACTTGAAAAGTATTGTTAAAAAATAAGTATTGAGAAAGAAAATTAACGGGAGGAGTGTCCTTGTCTTGTGTAAGACTACTGGAAACTCCCCGCCCCCATGGTAATTGGACTGATACTTCCCCTCTGCTTTGTAGCAGTTGTTGTTGTTTTTGTTGCTGACTACACCAGTGTGCAATGACTTAAAAATGAGCTCCTGGAATTAAGTTTCTTTTGGAATACTTATCTAAGAGCAGTTTTATATTTCTCTCCCCTCTTTGTATTTATGGTTTCCATCATGAGAGAGACATGAGAAGGAATTGTCTTCCACACTAGCAAAAATGGGCCAAAGTTCTTTTCACTTGTGTGATATATAGAAACATGTTTTTATGGTTACATGCTCTTTGCAGTCATACCTCTTTGCATAGTGGGGAGTACCAGGCAAAATGAATACGAGTTCTTAACATCGAAGGAAACTGCAAAACCACCCTAAAATTACCTCAAAAATTCTTTCAGAGTTCTTTAGAGGACAAGTTTTCTTCCATCTCTGGTGTGATTTCCAACCCACAGAAACATTTTTTGTAAACTCTACTTGTGGCCGGATTGTGAACCCAGAAGAGCAGATAAATATTAAAAAGTGGGGCATTCATGGAAAATTTCAGAATCTGTAAACAGTTTGGATCAGCTTCAGTAGTAGGAGTGGCCATCATATTTAAGAAGGGAAAGAGCAAGATCTTGTTTATCTTCTGACCTAGTTTGCCCATTTCTTCATGTTACCTTAGCTCTGAAACTTTGCTTTGTGTTTTCAGTTGATTGGCCAACATTTCTATTTACACTGTCTAGTATTTGAAAAGTTATGCCACCTACTCATTACTGTATGTGTTCCCAACTGCATGTTTATGCCCTTTTATGCTGTGTGATGCCCTACAAGGAAGCCCTAGAAAATCTTAGTAAGATTATTGTGTTTTTTGGAAAGAATTTTATTTTAGTAAAAAAACAGCTCTTTATATACAGGAGAGACCTAACTGAACTCTATTGATGTTTACAATATTTCTGCACAAAGTTTTGTGCTGGGGTGAAAGAGGCTTATAAGAAACAAAATGGGCGAGGGAATAAAATTCAAGTCATAACTAAATTATATCTATTACACAGGAAACAAATGACAAATTACATTATCTGAATTCAGAAAGAAATTTGACATGCTAGCTATTTGTTTATATTAAAATATTTATAGTCCACTTTTCTTAGTTCCATATGAAGCTGCCTTATAGCAAATCAGAACATTGGTCTACCTAGTGTATGTTATATCATGCTATAGTTAAGCTAACCGGCCTATCTACAGGCTGGTTAGCTTAACTTCTGTGAGTGGTAAATTGATGGAAAACATGCTTGACAAAATTGTTAAATATATAGAAGAACAGACCTTGCTGAAGGAGAACCAGCATGACTTCTGCAAGGGCAAGTCTTGCTTCACTGATCTTTTGGCATTCTTGAGAATGTCAACAGGCATGTAGATAAAGGTGATCCAGTTGACATAGTATTCTTGGACTTCCAAAATGCTTTTGACAAAGTTCCCCACCAAAGGCTCTTGAGCAGGCCTGCTCAACTTATGTTGAACAGCTGTTTTTGGACTACAGTTCCCATAATCTCCAGCCACAGTGACCAATAGCCAGGGATTGTAGGCCAACATCTGCAAAAGGGCCAAAGTTGAGCAGCCCTGCTCTTGAGTAAACTTAGCAGTCATGAGATAAGGGGATAGGCTCATGAGCGGATTGGCAGCTGGTTGAAGGACAGGAAACAAAGGGTAGGGATAAGCGGACAGTTTTCACAATGGAGGGAAGTCAGAAATGGGGTCCCCCAGGGATCTGTACTGGGATCAGTGGTCTTTAACTTGTTTATAAATTATCTAGAATGATCTAGAAGTTGGGGTGAGCAGCAAAGAATGATCTAGAAGTTGAGGTGAGCAGCAAAGTGGCCAAATTTGCAGATGACAATTAACTATCTAGGGGAGTGAAATTCAAAACAGATTGTGGGGAGCTCCAAAAAGATCTCTCCAATCTTGGGGAGTGTGTTTCAATGTAAACAAGTGTAAAGTGATACATATTGGGGCAAAAAATTCCAACTTCATATATAGACTGATGGGGACTGATTTGTTGGTGACTGACCAGAAGTGAGATCTTGGGGTCATGGTGGACAACTTGCTGAAAGTGTCGGTTCAGTGAATGGCAGCTGTGAAAAATGCGAATTCCATGCTAGGGATCATTAGGAAGAAGATTGGAAATAAAAACGCTAATATTATAATGCCCTTATACAAATCTATGGTGCGGCCACATTTGGAGTACTGCATAAAGTTCTGGTCACCTTACCTTAAGAAGGACATTTTAGAACTGGGAAAGGTACAGAAGAGGGCAACCAAGACTATCAGGGTCCTGGAGCACCTTCCTTATAAAGCAAGGCTACAGCATCTGGGGCTTTTGAGTTTGGACAAGAGGTGACAACAGGGAGACATAGATATATGCATGAAGTAGAGAGTGTGGACAGAGATACATTTTTCTTCCTCTTTCACAACACTAGAACCAGGGATCATCCCATGAAACTGAAGGCCAGAAAATTTAGGATCAACCAAAGGAAGTACTTTTTAACACAGTGCATAATTTTTGGAATTCTCTGCCACAGGATATGGTGATGGCCACTAGCTTGGATGGCTTTAAAAGGGGCTCAGACAAAGTCATATAGGACAGTTCTTCTGAAGGGATCCTTAGGGGACTCTGATTTTACTAGTAAAAGATAGAAAAAAGACTGAAGGAAGGGAAAAGGAATTCCTGTCCTAAAGCTGGCAATTGCAGTGAATGGAGATCAGCTTGACGAAAGGAAACGCCAGGCAGCTTCGTTGACGTTGTGTGCACGTGTGTGGTGGTGGTGGTGGATGTGGATTGAGAGACACAAAAATAGTGAAATCAGCTCTTTGAATCAGAGATTCGCATACACAGAACATACTCTCAAATCAATCTGGGATTTGCAATGGGGTGGATAGTCAAAGTAATGAGACTTGGCACAGTCCCACTCCCTGCGGACAGCTACTAAATGGTGTGAGGATAGATCCATGGGCAGGCCTGCGAACTGTATGGATTCATAGCTGTATAAAGTACTAGCTCTGAGTGGCGGCAGGGGGAGGGCCATACCCTCAAATTGATTGGATATAACAAAATGATTGAAAGCTTGCTGCCTCACTTATATTCAGAGGGGTTGGGGCAAGAGAGATTAATTTTCCTGCTGAGGAGCATGGAAGAATCTTGTTTTTCGGTAGGTGCAAAGTGTCCTTGCTCTCCTTGTTATCTTGGAAATGCAGGCTGGCTGACACACCAGGGGTTATGCTGGCCTGTGACCATAATAAAGATTGATTGATTGATTGATTGACTCACTAGGGTGTAGGGATGTTGTGACAGGGGCACAGTTCCCCTTCCTGGTGCCAAGATGGAGAAACACACACAGGCAGAAGAGACCATGTCCCTGGCACAACAAGGGGCAGTTTAAGGTGTGATTGAATCATGTACTGCCAGTCCGCAAGACTGAATTTAAACACAAGTCTCTAGTCCTCAGGGCTGTCGATTAACACCAGGAAATCTTGTTCGTGCTTAAGAAGAAATCACTCAAGCTGAGGAATTTCTTTTCTCTGATGACATTTAATGGACCATGGGTGCTTTTACCATATGCATACCAAAATTAGTTGCTGTTGTAGATAATTTCTTTCACGATCTTACCAGGTAATTGATTTCTCAAAGACCAGTTCAGCCCTATTATCATGCAAGGGAGAGGAGCAGTGGGGCTTATCTACATTTCATTTCAAAGTGTCTTTTTCTCTTTGGTCTCTGGCAGTGCCAATCTGGTTCTGCCTGGGAGACCCACAAACGTGTAGATTGGTCTGAGAAACTCAGTACTGTCTGCACTGACTGGCAGAAGCTCTGCAGGTTCAGACGAGGTTTTCAGACAGGGACTGTGTTACGAATGAAAAGCAAAGCATATTTGCTGTTACACTTGTGCTCTACTTTTTGATGTTGCTGCTGCAGTGCAATGCCAGCTGTCTTCCTTTGGTATTAATTAGAAGTGCCATGTTTGAAATGTACTGGAGCATTACATGTAACAGAACTCCAAAGTTGACAATGCTAATTCTAAATCTTGGAGGAAAGTTTCATTACTATGAGTGGGACTGAAGACCATGCTCACAGTCATTATTTACCCACCAAAGTTAAACCATAGTGACTTTTCCTTGAATGTGTAACTGTGTAATTGATTTTGGGAAAATTTCTAAGATGTGTTCAGCTAGGGATTCAGTTATGATCTGGTTCAACTCACTCCTATTTATATATATGGGCCAGTTCAGATGATACTTTTAAACACGTGTTTTATATATCTGTGTTCTTTAAATATTTATACTCACTTGGAAAAAATATTCAGCTGAACAGACTAATGTGGGTAGAGTGCATTCTTTTAATCACCTGTTTAGAATCCTACTAGGGTTGCCAACTATCCCGCATTGTGCGGGATCAGGGGCGGAGCCACCATTGGGCTAACGGGTTCAAAGAGCCCGGGCCGCTGACTAATCAGGGGCTGCGAGAGTGGCCCCAACATGCCCCCCACATCTGATGTCAGATGCAGGGAGGCTAGTTTAGCTCCCGAGTGGGGACCGCGTGGCCCGGAGGGGCTAAACAAAGGCTGGCGCTGCGTTCACAGTGCCAGCCAGGAGCGGCTCTTCCCTGCAAAGGCAGGGAAAAGCCGCTCCTGGTTGAGTGCTGTGAACGCAGCGCTAGCCTTTGTTTAGCTCCCAAAGGGGCCACGCGGTCCCCACTTGGGAGCTAAAAGACTGGCACTGCCTTTGCAACGCAGCCCAGGAGCGGCTCTTTCCTGCAGGGCGACCCCTTCAGCAGTTAAAGAGCAACTGAGTCTCTCTTGGCCAAACAGAGCCTCCAGGATCCGTTTGGCCAGACCATGCCCCCACGTCTGACGTCAGGCGCGGGGCTAGCGGGGGCACCCGCCACGGCCGCACACGGGCTGCCGGCGGGCTGGCTACGCCCCTGTGTGGGATGTCCCAACCTTCAGTGGGGAAATGCTCATCCTGTTTGGGAAGCAATTTCTCCTGCTTTTTGACCTTATTTTTAAAAAAAAACTTTTAAAGCTGCTGCTGAGCAGCAGCGGAGCATGATGGCAGCGAGAACTCTCCCGCCTCCCAAACTATGGGAAAAGAATGGCTGGTATCTGGGGCAGGGCTGGCTGGGGTGGGCGTGCTGGAAACAGGCGTGCTGCTGCTTAAAAACAGTATTCAAGCACTCACTGCCGTGGCCCCCACTGACTGACTACAGGAGGAGAGAGGAACAGACCGAGTCAGAGAGAAGGCCTTCCTTGGCCCCGCCTTCCTCCAAATGAGGCAGATCAGTCTGCCTCATTTGGAGGAAGGCGTGGCCGAGGAAGGGAGTCTTTTGCCCGCCTTCTCTTCAACTCCGTTCATGCCTCCCTCCTCCTGTAGTCAGTCAGTGGCTGCTGTGGCTCTCGCCACCAACCCACTCCACCGCTGCTCAGCAGTGGCTTTAAACTTTTTTTAAAAAAGACAAATCCTACTCCTAGGTGACCATGTCCGCCCGGCCCCCTCGGAGTCCCTGTACCGATTTCAGCCAACACAATGTTGCCAACTCTACTGTACCTTCCTTTTACAGATGAAGGCCTATCACTCCCCTCTCTCTATGGTTCCCAGACTTCCTTTGTTGTATTTCCTGTTTCAAACACAGCATCTTCCCATAAATATATTATACAATAGAGTCATGCACAGTGATCAGCTGTTGAGATTCAACTCTTTTCCAAGGCAGCTTTGGCTCCTTTGTCTTCTATGGAGACATGCTGACCTGTCTGCTAGCTTGAAGTACACAAATTAAATGGGCATGTTTGGAGATCTCAGGGTGCACGCCAGATCTCTATTAGTAAAATGGCTTGCTGTTTGCAAGTATTCTTCCAAATATCCATTTCTTATCTCTCTGTCACTCTAGCCTTCCCTATCTCTATGAGGTTTCATTGTCTATGCTTTTAAATGGGAGAGTTTCCCCACACTTTCTTTCTTTTTTCTTCATGCAATTTTAATGCATTTTTGTGGGGTTTGGGGTGTTTTGGAGGGCATAGGCTGGTCATGGTCTGGAACCTAATTGCAAAAATTAAATGGATTTCTATCTGTTGTGTGTTGGTTTGGAAGTTCCATGTCAGTGAATGAGTGAAGCCCAAGCAGCTTTAGATAGATAGATAGATAGATAGCAATACTGAATTCCAAACTGGGGGAAACCCTTTTATAGGAAAGGAGCCTCACAGTTTCCAGACCCACTGCCCCAGATTTCTGCTGGAGAATGAAGCTAAGTGGGGTGATGGAAGGTGGGGAAGAGAAGGGACCAGGGGTGAACCTTATGACTTAAGGGACCTGCCTGGTGGTCTGGCTTTCTCCACCCCATATTGGGCCTGCTTCTCTTGCAACTTCAACCCACAACCTGTCTAGAATCTTCCTGGGCAAAATGCTCTGTAAGATCCCAGCAGGGAGAAATGTTGGGGGAGGGAAATTACAGAGGAGGCTGTAAGTGGGGTTCTCGAAGGGGTGTGTGTGTGGGGGGGAGGGTGAAGACAAGGGGCCAGGGGTGGTCCTTAAGGCTTGGGTAAAACTGTCGCTTTTTTCATGATGCAGCAAAAAAAAGTGTTTGAAGCTCAAACAGACAGGCACACACAGAGTTTTTCATATTTATTTTATACTAGAAAGTGGGTGAAACTTGTAAACAGCACACTTGTCTTGTAAGCACTACTTATTCCACCAAGGTCAGTGGAATATGATTCAAAGAACCCTCTCACAACTTTCCACCTCAGGCAGGGAGGAAAAAATTGTGGCAAAGCCGACATAACTGGATGATCCAATCCTGGGCTCTGTTCTGTTTACAATTCAAACTCTGTGATTAACGGGAGAAAACACATCATTATAATTCAGAAGATTATCTAATCACATGATAGTGACTACCTCACATTCTAAATCCTACATTACATCTAGTTTAAATCCAGGGTAGAGAATGTGTGGTTTCCCATTTGGATGATCGTTTCTACATGGGTAGAGGAATTTAACGATGAAGTCTCATCTGAAGTGGCCCTATATCTGCATCTACATCTATACCCTCTCTGTGTGTATTTTATTAATTTTCTTAATTTAAATATGATCCATAAAGAAATCCTCATTAAACATTTCAGCAAGAGACCAGTTTTATGTCACAAATCAAAATAATACATGTGCCATTTCAGCACTATCTCAGTGTACAATCTAAAGGTGTATATTACATTAAGTAGTACTTCTTGCCTTACAACAACTTACTTCATTTTCTATGCTTTTATTTTAAGTTTGTCTAGCACTGAAATGTTTGCTCTGCAACTTCTTTCTCTGAAATATTCTGCATCTTCTACATAATGAATTAAATATTCACCTGCTAAAAAGAGATGCATTTGAAAACTACCTGGAATGTTAAAAACACTTTCTCTGTGCTGATAATTTTTTCCTCTTTGGTTTAAAGGTTGTACCATAGATCTTTCTAAAATGAGTAAAGTCAGAATATAGCGTGGTGAGCATTATAAGTTTCATGTTTATCTTTGCTTTTCTCTTTTACTTTTTATCCTATACATAAACATTTTAACCCACCATGCCCCAACCTTCAGTCATTTTATAAAAGGAGCTATATTTAAATGGTTTTAATTGTTTTAACTTTTTTTGAACTGTTTTAATTGTTCAGATTTTTTTAGTTTAAAGTTTGATTTTTGAATGATTATATTTTGTTTTTAGTTTGTAAACCACCTAGAGCCGTTGGATTGGGCGATGTAGAATTTTAAGAAAGAAAGAAAGAAAACAATTCACTGAGCCCTTTCTCACGATCAGTAATAAGGGTTTGAGGGCATGTGGGAAGGCTAGAGAAGCTTACCTCCCCTGCAGACAATTGTTGGGTCCATTATGGGTATGCAGATGGCCCACCCAGATGGTCACCAGCTGTCCCTAGCAGCATGGATGCCCGGGGGCCGGGATGTGTCATCCCAGCCCCCAGAAATGCCTTAAAGCACTGCACAAGTGTGCGGTGCATTGTGGTGATCCCCACAGTGATGGGCAGCCATTCGTCACTGCTACAGCACCAGCTAAAAGCAGCCGGTGCTATACACGATTGATAAAAGGGGACTAAGGGAGCGCTTGCTATCTTAACCCCATTTAAGAGGTGGGCTCCACAAGTGGTTTTGCCATGGTGGCAGCACCACCAGCCGGTCAGCTCTCGCGGGTTCTCAAGCACACCCAAGGCTGGGCTTGGCTGCGCATGAGAACAGCCTCATTCTTTCTCTTTCTCAGATATATGAAATGCCAGAAGCTGATCCTCACTGTCAAAGGTCAAGCGAGAGAATGGACAACATCTCAACAAAATAAGTAAATGGTTCCAGTAACAGATAGAGATGAAGTTCTAAAAAACCATAACATGCAGAGGTGATAATAAGAACTGGCATGACTGGTTATGAAAATGTTTTAGGCTTGTGCACACTGAAAAATGTCAGATTCAACCCAGCAGGAGGATTGTGAGAAGAGTCAACATGGCCCTTCAAAACTGTTGGGTTGGGTCAGGTTGGAACTCGAATGTTTTTTCATGTCAGACTCCTCAAGCCCTTTCTGTGTACTTTCCTGTCCTCTCCTGTCATCTTCCTCCTCCTCCTCCTCCTTACCTGGGACTGGTGAGGAAACCAGGAAACCAGGTTTCACATCATCCTCTTTGGCCATAGCTGCACCCCTTAAAACAACAACACTACAAATCCCATAATCCCCTAAGCCTCTTGAGGATTGAAACCTAATTCAAAGTTGGGGGGAAGATTTAAAATGAAGCTGCAAGACGAATTGCCAGGAGGCTGATTGCTGAGTGCACCCCATGGGGGTAGCAAAGATGGTGTGAAACCTGTTTTCTGGCCCCAATCTCCTCCCAGGAAAGGAGCGGGAGGAGGAGAGGGCAGGCGAGAGCAGGAGAAGTCAAGGGAAGGGCAGCTTCTGTCTGACCAACATGAATGTTGGAATTCTGATGGAATTCCACACTGACAGTGGGGAACTCAGTTGGAAGTTTCAACTGTTGCAGCTTCCTGCTGTCACTGTGGAACTCCATCCGATAATGCTCGACAGATGACATATCAAGTCTGACATGCTTGTTGGGCCATCACAACTGCATAGCCCTAAAATGTTCTGTCCAATATGATTGCTTTATTGCTTTTGCTGGGGAAAGAAAACAATGTTTATGAGTTTTATATGTCTAAGATAGAGTTAAAATATAACAGATGCAGCTTATACAGGGCATATACTGGACAGATTGAGTTCATACCAGCAGAGAGGCTATAAATAAAGCTAGATAGAAGCGCAAACCACCTAGTCTACTCTAGTGCCAAATTAATGTAGAGAAGACCAAATAATTTTCAAATTGTATAATACAGAATGCTGGCTTAGTGCAACGCTGTTGTGCTACCACGAGAATATAGCCTAAGGACATTGTGCAAAGAAATAAAAAATTGTTCTAGTTCTTGACTAGTTCTTGCACTAGCAGAAGATGTTCACAAGTTGCACAACAGGTTGTGCAGTCTTCTAGTGCAACCTTATATGCGTGCTGGAGAAGGTCTTGGTTGGTCAACCTTGCAGAGCACCCTAATGTGACAGAGTTCCACAGATTTCTGAAGTATACACAACTTCTCTCATTGCACCAGAGCAACACTAGTCTGGAGGTCAGCAACTGTTTTATGTACGATCATAAATGTTTGGGTTTTTGAATATATCACATTAAAAAGGTGATGTTCATTTCATGTGTCAATTAGAACAAAACATCTTTTTAAAATCACCTGTGTAACAAATGGTAAATGGCATACACACAAAGAGCAGGGTCTCACAATCAGTGAGACCTGGTTTGGGGAGCTAAGTGGGGAGAGTGGGCTAAGCCCGCTCTCCCTGCACGCGAGCAGGACGGAAGCTCTGGGCGGCCGGATTGGCCACTCACACAATTGCCAGCTCTGTGACGGAGCCGGTGGGACTGGGAAGTTTGGGGGTTGTGCGGCCCCCGGAAGCTCCAGTATGCCCTGCACAAGTGCGCAGGGCAACTGGGGAGACCCCCAAAGCTGGTAGGCAGCTTTTCGCTTTCCTTCCGGGGGTCTACTCGTGCGTAGCCGTGGCACAGAGCCGCAGCTACTCACGATCAGAAAAACTGGGTTTGCGGAGTGCTTACTCAGCAAACCTGGTTTAAGGGGAGGGGTACTTAGGTGGGTTAACCACCGGGAGGCAACCGGGCTCGTCTGTGAGCCTGGTGGCTCCCACGATCATCCAAAATCGGGCTAGGCTCGTGGGAATAGCCTCAAAGTCATGTTACATCAGCATTGCCCTTAACTATGACTTAATGCTCATCCAAGTTCACTGTTAACCTGTGTGGGTTTTTTTTTTTTTTTTAAACTATCTTAAAATTCTGGTTTCAAATCCCATTTAACAGCACCAACTCTGGCTAGCATTAACCAAGATGCTAAGTGGAATCCTTAGCCATATTAAAGCTGGTGAGGAAGGTAAGGGAAATTTGTTCCTGATCTTAAAAAATGACCTGACTGAGGGAAGTGAATTACAGCCCATTCTTGATCGGTTAATCATGGTAAAAGCAAAAGTAGCTTGCCCTTAAAGTAGAGATATCTGTATAACTTGAAATGTTTCAGAATTTTTAAAATATGCATGTTTCTAAACCCCTGGGGAGTTACTCATCCTCTCCCTGTTGTGCTTTGAAGCAGATATTTATTTTCTACAGTACATAGGTACCCGTCAGATCTTAGAAGGCTGGCTGTCATGTATTCACTCGTACGAAACTACAGCAATTCCAATGGGGAATAAAAAGGAAGAGAGTTCTTCCACTTAGGGTCTATAGTTTGTTATTCTTTTAGTCTGACTTTTCACTTTTTTCATGTTACTCATGTTGCTTGTACATGTTCAGTAAGAATGGGCAACACGTTCACACTGCTAGTACAGGCTGTGCAAATGGTAGTACCATCTTTTCTAGTTTCACCTTCTGGCAATAAATATGTGAGGTTTGTATCAAATAGACAGGATGCTCTCTCCTCACCCTGCCCCTTAAGGCCACTACTTATCTTATGCTTGCCCTGGGGATGATATCCAAATTCAGTGTCTTCAAGTGCTGTATATGAAGCTTTCTTGTATTCAGTAGGTGTCTATTTCCATCTATCCTGTCAAGATGCACAAGAGAACATCAGCTGTAGGAGCCTAGAGGAATGGCCAGTGAACTGTCCAGTATGGTCAGGGTATCAGAGTAGGGACTCAGTCAGCAGACTTGACCCAGTAGGGAAGTTGTCCACCAGAGTGGGGTTAGGAGGAGCTGGGTTATAGGATTTGGTGAGGGAGTTTACCCACAAAGCTGTTGTGCCAGAATGCAGAAACCGAAGGGTTTTATGTGCAGCTGACTGCTCTATTCCTGCCTGGATCTCAGCCATATCCTATTACTTTCAGTGCCATATGTTTTTTCGTATGTTTTACACCACATCTCCTAATTACAGGCACAATGCTATGTGGTATAGTTCAGCCCTTTTCTTGCAGTCTTAAAATAACGTTTAGGGCCTTTTCTTCTGAGTATGACTGATGGAGTGGAGACCTTGGGTGGCTAAATGTGTGCTGTATCATCAGCTCAAGGCTTTTATTATTATACATGGACACATAATCAGTGCGACTCTGAGGTCCTGGGTCTGGGGGAGGGGTGGTCGGGAGATGGGATGGGCATTCAAATGAGAGCTTTTGGCCCTTCCGTAGGCAAGAATGTCATAAGGTTGACTAACAAGCAAGTTAGCCAATGGTGAGCAGCAGAAGTGTGTTAGGAGTTAGCAGTGAGTACTTCTCAAGTGCTGGGGCTTCAGGAACTGCCCAAGGAAGTGGGCAATTGACTCCTGACTCTGGTCCCAAACTAGACATTCCTTTCCTGAGACCATCCAGCAAGTGTCACCAATGAGCAACATTTAAACCTGAGCATCTTACAGATGAACCAAATGAAAACAAGAGAAAACATAATATTTTGGAAACAAAATATTGAATGAATAGCTCTGCTATGGTAGAAAGTAAGCTTTCTTATCCCTTTCAATGCCATATGTTTTTTCTTATGTTTTATACCACATCTCCTAATTACAGGCACAATGCTATGTGGTATAGTTCAGTCTTAAAATAACGTTTAGGGATTCATTTTTATCCACATATGTTACACGGATTCAGCTCCCTTGATTACCAATTGTAAATTAGGAATAACTGCCCGCAGGTCCATAAATCTCAGACATTAGGGTAACCCAGGCAAAGGAGATCTATTAAATTCTGATTGTCAGCTGTTTTTAATTATTATTCAAGCTTCCAGTTGGCATTGCTTCTATTTTATTTATATTTATCAACAAGATAAATAAATGATAAAATTAATTAGGCCTATTTTTCTCTCTGTTTTTGTCACTATTCTTCTTCATTATTTATTGTAAGGATAACCCATTCCCATATTAATTCCAGCCACATGCTACTTTGATTTCTAGTGCTAGGTGTTCATGTGAAACACCAAAGATGGAGGAAAGATTGAGGCCCATAAAGACCCATCCTTTTGAATTATAGCTTCAAAAACCATTTCAAATTTCTTGCTTTTCTTACATTTGATTTGTGGGTAAAGTGCAAATGTCACCATTTAATTCTGAAAATATGGTTTAAGAGCTATTTCTCTGAACTGGACAGTTTGTTCCCTTTGCTAATATGTAGCAGGAGTAGAGAGAGCAGTAACTTTTAAAGCTTTGCTCACTTTAGTGTCAGCATCTGAAAGACCAAGCTGAGTGGCTTCTTCATATTTTACCAATAAGACTCCTAGTGCACAAAACTGGCAAAACTGATTTGGCTTGAATATGAGCTGGATTCGAGCCGGCCAGGCCCAGTTCCGTGCACTGTTGAACTGGACCTGGTTTGTGTTTGAAGCGATCCAGTTTGAAAGGGCTTGGAACTATACTGGTAAAGGGAATCGGGTGAGGGGAATCCGGTGAGGCTGGCAGCACTTTAAGGTACTTTTTTTACTCTCCTCCAACCTGCTATATTTTTAGGGAAGCCCCCCTGCCCCCCTTTACTGGTAAAGGGGAATCCTCACCGGATTCTCCTTTACCAGTAGAGTTCTGAGCCAGCTCAGTTCGAAGCAGTCCCACTTCAGTTTGAACTCAGATTGGCTGTCCTGTTCAACACTGAACCCTTCAAGCCGAGCCTGACTTGAACCAAGCCTGTTCGCATGCCCCTAACTCATTCTGTCTACTTGATTTTTCTTGTGTGTGTGTCCTGCCCTACAACATGAGGTTCTCTAACCCCCGGACCTTGGGGACGTGGTCCAGTCCTCCAAGGTTTGGGGGCCCTCCAAATGGCTGGGGCTGGGGGCCTCCAGAGGCCACACCAACCCGCCACACCTCCATTTTTTTTAAAAAAATATCATCACTGAGGGGTGACCGCGGGTGGGGGAGCAGTCCTTCTCCCCTCTCCACCCCTCCCCTGGCAGTGGGGGTTGGAGCAACACTGGACCTGTCTGTTCGGGCCAGCATCTTTTTCCAACTGTGTGGCATGCCTGCACAAGCCCATGATGTCGGGGTGGGGGGGAGAAAGGAGAAGGACTGCCCCCCCACAGACACCTTTGCCGTGGTAATGATTAAAAAAACACAGAGGTTTGGCGACAGCCCCCCCAAAGGAGGATTCAGGGGGCCTTGCATGAGGGGGCCTCACATGGGGCGGGGAGCCTCGTGGCTGGGTGGTCTGGGTGCCCAAATTACCTAGGTGTGCCCCTGCTATCAACTTCATAATATCTGGACCAATATGAACCAAATCGGGTGCAGTTGTTGTTAGAGGTTGTTGATTTTTACCTACAATAGGTAAAAATCAGCAGAGCACTAAGGAATGAGCACACACTCCAGTTACAGAGTAGGTAGCAGAGGATGGTTTGGATATTGCAGCCATTTAGAGAAAACACATGGAGATCCTTGTGTGACTAAACACTAAACATTTATTGGTTAAATACACTTAGACAGGAAAGACCTATCTCTAATCTAAAGGACTACATAGTGGATAGGTAAGGAGAGAGAGAGATATGTTTCCATCTGCTCTCTAGGAGGAAAGGAAGGATTGTGACACAGCACAGGAAGTGCTGCAGAGTCAGTTCAGGGGTCATAAAGTAGGGACAGATAGGGAGACCCTGACTCACTGTCTCTACTCCCAATGCCCCTAGTGGTCATTAGGACAGTTGGTGCAAAAGGTTGATGCACTGGAAGTTCATCTCCAACAGTTGTAGGGACACCTCAACGGCATAGTTTGTGATGATGTCATCCACCCCAATCCAAGATGACAGATGCATAAACTTTTGAGGTGCAAGTGGGCTAACTTGTGAACCACCTAACTGATTTGAACCAAAATTTGCTACAGCTGTAGGGAGACATAGGGATGGCATGGTGTGTGGTAATGTAATCCACTCCAATTCAAAATGGTGGACACGTGAATATATGAGGAACAAGTGGGCTAATTGTTGGACTGCCTAACCCATTTGAAATTGGGCACAGTTGCAGTGAGTGACACACATGGACACCTCAATGGCATAGTTTGTGATGATGTAATCCACACCGATTCAAGATGGCGGATGCATAAACTTTTCAGGCTCAAGAGGGCTAACTTGTGAACCGCTTAAGCAATTTTAACCAAATTTGCTACAGCTGTATGGACACAAAGGGATGCCCCAATAGTGTAGTTTGTGATGATGTCATCTACCCTGATCCAAGATGGTGGACATGTGAACCTTGAGGACTGTCTAATAATTTGAAGCAAAATTGGTACAGTTGTAGTGAGTTACACACAGGGGCACTTCAATGGTGTAGTTTGTAATGATGTCATCCACCCCAGTCCAAGTTGGGGTGTGCATAGAACCATCTGGCCCAGTTTGGTTTGAGGCCGGACCAGCTTCAAACGGAACCAGGTCAGTTCGGCCCGGACCCCACCAACCCACCCGCCTGGTCCAGTGGGGGTCTTAAAAAAAATTAAATTACAAATTTTTTTCAATGCCAGGCCTCACAGAGGGCATTTGCGCATGCACAGCAGCAGCCAAAATGACCACCGCTCGCCTTTATGGAGGCCCGAAAGGGCCAAAAAGGCTACATTTACCCAGCCGCAGCTGTGATGAGGGAGGCTGGCAGGGGGAGGGGGAACCCTTGTGGACCCCCCCCCATGGCCTACAGCAAGCCCTCCCCGAAGGGGCTATAGGTATTTATTTTTCTTTTTAAATTTTTTTTCTTTAAAATTCGAGGACCTGTCCAGCAGTTCGGTTCCAGTCTGGATGGAACCAGGGAGGGTTTCAGTTCGATCACAAACCCCCGAACCTCCGGACCAAACTGTTGGACTGTGGACCGCCGGACCGGTCTTGCACATCCCTAAATCCAAGATGGTGGATGCATGAACATTTGAGGTGCAAGAGATCTAACTTGTGGAACTTGATTTGAACCAAATTTAGTCCAGTTGTAGAGACAGTGAAAGGCAAGTAGGCTGATTAGTTCTTACTAGAACAACTTGTCTTTAATTGTAAGCCACCCTGAGCCATTTTGGAAGGGTGGTATACAAATCAAATCAAATCAAATAATCAAGTATTTTGCTGCATTGCTCCTAATCCCAATTATTGGCAGATTTGCCTCCACATAGTACACATCACATGCCATTTTAGAATTAGTAGTTCAGGAGACATTTGCTAGCAAATCAAAGTAAGTTCCATACATGCATGCGCACACACACACACTACCTCTTTTACATACTATGGCTAATTATCTTATGCTCTGCTTTTTATCTATAGTCATGCTCTGGCAAAATAGGGTGTGTACATATGAAAGAGTAACATGGCTAGTTTTCAATGATGTGCATTACCTATATGGGCTTAAAAAAAATTTAGTCCCACCAGTAACTTTACATTTTCATAGGTTTAAACAAATACAAAAACACACAACAATGTTTCTTTTTCTGAGAACTAGCATCCCTCATATGAAAATATATGTGTTTTCTTTCTTATTTGTAC